>NC_072379.2:139560000-139867500 GCF_028885625.2 Pongo pygmaeus
CACACCTGTAATCCCAGCACTTTGGGAGGCCGAGGCGGGTGGATCACGAGGTCAGGAGTTTGAGACAAGCCTGGCTAACATGGTGAAACCCCGTCTGTACTAAAAATCCAAAGATTAGCAGGGTGTGGTGGCAGGCCCTGTAATCCCAGCTACTCACTCATGAAATTGAGGCGGGAGAATTGCTGGAACCCAGGAGGCAGAGATTGCAGTAAGCTTAGATTGCACCACTGCACTCCAGTCTGGGCAACAGAGCGAGACTCTGTCTCAAAAATAAAAATAAAAATAAAAATAAAATAGGAGTAATTTCATGAGGTAAAAGATTACATAGGCTGTTTTTCCTGCTTTTCTTATCCACAGGCAGTTCTTTGCAATGACTATTTAAAAACTAAAACAACATCACAAGTCATGAAGTTTGTGCTACCCCTGAACTTGACAAATTGTCTGATTCAAGTGGGCAAAGCCACAATGATTGGGTGCATCTGAACAGAACCTCCTCTGGAATGGGGCTCACTAGAGTGAGCTCTTCATGAGCCTTGCCACCAGGGCAGGGATTGTTCTGTTATTTTGGCCTGTTGTGGCCAAGTCTGCACCCCTAGCACCCAAAACAATACCTGGGAGAGTTGGTGGTCAATAAATATCTGGTGCATGAATGAATGCGTGAATAAAGAGGCAGATTCAGGTTTCACACTTGGCTTAGAAATGCACTATTTAATAGAGTAGCCACCAGCCACCTGTGACTATTTAACCTTAAATCCAATGAAATTCAAGCTTCAGTTCCTCAGTTACACCTGCCACATGTCAAGGACTCAGAAGCGCCATGTGGCTGATTGCTACTGTACTGGATGGGGAAGAAGAATATTTCCATCACTGAAGAAAGTTCTGGCCTAGAACATATATGTAATGATATATGCTTCCAAATGTAATTTTAGGAGATTAGGTAATGCCATGAAGATATTAAAAATTATTTTGTAAGAAAAACATTTTTAAATTAGTCTAACAAGAATGAGAGCATCTGTGTCGTCCAATGCAAACATTCTTCCACCAGCAAAGGTTATGACTGAGCACAGTGACTTTGGATGTGCCGACATTAGCTAACACCTCACCAGTGCCCATTTTCTAAATGTGTAGATCTGACCGCATGGAAATTCTGAAACTCCAGTTGAGGTTCACCGTGAGGGATGAATAAGTAGCAATTTCATGCATCCTGTTACTATTTAGCTTTCTATTCCCAAGGTTGTTTGTGTAAAGACCTCTTCCTCAATGGAGACATTAGCACATAAATTACGCCACTGTTCTTGGTTGCACGGCATAAAATAGAAACTTGTGAAAATGCAAACACATTTTTTTGGCAAACACATTTTCCTATTTTAAATATGGCTATCAAGGCAGAATTCCTTATTTAAATAAACAACTAGGATTCCTAACAGTGTGTTTACAAAGAGAAAATATTTTTAAATTGTTCTATCACCACTGGAGACATTAGCATGAATTCAGATTTCAGTCAGAATCAGTCTGTTATTTCACTGAGGGTTCAAAAGGCAGAAGTGATAGTCCTTGCTCTCACAGTGCTAGAGGCAAGATGAAGAGAGAGAGGACAGACACACACATTAAAAACACAACAATCCAGGTTAGTGCCTGCATGGGGATGACTGATAGTCTACAACATGGTTATTAATGTCCTATATGCTGTGAGACACTATGACCTAGTAGCTAAATACATGGGCTTTGGAATTGAGGGACTTGAGACTTGAATCCTGAGTTTTTCATCTTCCTTCTGTAGACTGAAACTTTATGAGTCAGAGGCCACATTTATATTGTTTAGTGTGCATGGTGCATAGCAGCTAGTCAGCAAATATTTATTCAATGAATGAATGAATTCATGAGTTAACACATAATGTGCCCAAAGTACAGCATACATTCTAAATCTTGGTATCAACAAATGGTAACTAGTGTTATTGCAAGTATCATAGTTATTGTCTAAGAGCCCAAACACATGGAGTGACTTCACAACTATGGAAGCTCTGTCGGAAAACTCGAGAGGAACAAAGGATGGCTTGCTGAAAACTCACACTGGATTTACAAAACTCATGCAACAGAGGCAAGGATGCCGCAACTGTCCTACGAGTCCCCAAGGACAGAGTTCCTGCTCCATGTGGTTGCTGGCCCAAGAGTTTCTAGAGTTCCTGTTTCCAGGATTCTCCTGCCCTATAAGGGGTTCCAGACTGGGGCGCAGAGCTAAGAACCCCTCAGTGGCTGCCAACTGCTTTGTGGAATGTGAGAGGATCAGAGAAAGGGCTCCATCTGGGGAGAAGGAAACAATCACGCTGATATTAGATGGGAAAACTGACTGTGTACAGGTACAGCTGCAAATGTTAGGGCTCAAACATAAGTAAAATACCTGAACGTCCTAGTAGTTAGAAAAATAAACCTGGAATTGGAATGCGTCATGGGGATAGGGCTAAAGTTGCCAGGGAATCATCCTCTCCTCACACAGGCCATTAGTCAGACTCTCTCTTGATCACTTTGGCCTGAAGCCTTAAATGAATGCAGTGCATGGAGATGGTCTGCAGGAGGCTCATTAGAATGACCTGGAAAAGAGCTCCTTAGCTCAAGGAAGTAGGATCAGTGAAGAAGGAAAGGTGGTAGGAGAGTAAGAAGCTGGGCCAGCGTCTACACTCTCGGGGGAGAAGTGTTCTTACTTGTCAGCCAATTTGTAGCTCAGATTTTCAGTCTGGCTGTGGCTGCCCTTGGCCGGCCTGCACACTGTCATCATGTCAGCACCGAGGGGAGTTCCAGGTCGCCTCGGGGGACAGGGATGCACACCCAGTGAGCCATGACATCAGGGCCTCCCTTAGAGGGGAGCAAATCTAGGGCCCACACTCCAAACTATTTATCCCTGATAGATTCCACCCAGGAGCAGGGGATGGAAAGAACACACAATTCAGAATCTCTGGCCTAGCAGGTAGAGCGAGGGTGCAATCCTGAGGTCCACCCGGATTCAGAACTCATGCCAACCTCTTTGTATATATCTTTTTTGTTCATTTGTTTTTTTTGAGACAGGGTCTGGTTCTGTTGCCCAGGCTGGAATGCAGTGGTATGCTCTTGGCTCACCGCAACCTGTGCCTCCTGGGCTCAAGTGATTCTCGTGCCTCAGCCTCCCCAGTAGCTGGGATTACAGGTGTGCATCACCACCCCTGGCTAATGTTTGTATTTTTAGTAGAGATGGTTTTTCACCTTGTTGGCCAGGCTGGTCTTGAACTCCTGGCCTCAAGTGATCTGCCCGCCTCGGCCTTCCTAAGTGCTGGGATTATAGGCGTGAGCCACTGTGCCTGGCCCTCTTTGTATATATATCTTTTAGCTAAGGTCACCAAAAATTTTAAGAAAACATACAAACTTAGAAAGCAAAACATAAATAACAACGAGACCCAATGCTTTTTCAGGCTCTCTAAGAACCACTGTGATGAGCTAATAGTCCCCAAAGAAGAAAGTAGTTGCCCTTTTATTTGACACAAGACATAAACCATACACCAAAGTGGAACTGTCTTCACAGGGATACTCTACCCTTCTGCGAACCCTGACACTGGGAGTTTAAACCCACACTGCCCTTGTCTGCAGAGCCCCCCATGGGGAGCCCCTCCCAGCTCCTCCAAACTGAGGAGGAAGAAACAGCCAGTCACGAGGTCATCTGTCTGGTCTAAGGAACACCAGGAGATGGTTTTGGCAAACCCAGGAATCCCACTGAGTTCCTTAAACCCCCCAAATAGCAAGGCCTGTGTGGATACCAAGGCAGCAGCCTCAGCTCAGAAGTAGCAGTTGGAGACTCTGGTGCCTAGCCCCCATAGAAACTGAAGTAACTGATTAAACTTCATTGCTTCATAGCAAGTCCTTCCAGAACTCTTTGGGAAGAAGTGTCTCCCAACACGAGCATAAATGGACATGGCTCAGGTGAAGGTGCTGGCAAGATGAGGCCCATCAGAGAAGGCCAACAGGATGGGCCACGCAGTTCTTCTGTAAGGCATGAACACCAGCTGGTCCTCCCTAGTGGAGAGGAGCCACCTCCTTGACTAGAGCTCAAGGCATATCAAGATACTGGGTATTTACGTTACTTTTCCAGGGAAGCTCTCTTCCAACTCCTTCTCCAGTTTCCAAGATTCCTACCCTATTTCCCAGGATGGTTTCCCTGCTAGGTGATGGGATGGCTGCCTGATGTCCTGGCCTGGGCATCCTCTCCCTCCCGAGAAATCAAAGGGCAGAACTTCAAGACATGCAGATAGCTCTTGGGAACAAGGAGAGGAAGGGAGGAAGGCCAGAGAGAAAGAGAAAAAGAAAAGGAGAGTGCACATGGGTAACAAATGAACAAGAGGGAGGCTGGGGAACCATGAGCTGGGGGAGCAAGGAAGGGAACAGACACATCTGCCAACTGTGTGTGTGTGGGTGGACAGGAGCATGGAACTCTGGCCTGTCCGTGGAATTCAGCTGTCCCCCTACCCAGCAACTCAGCACCAGACATTGTGGGGCTCGATCTATGTTGTAACTGAGAAGCCAGGCCCCAGGGTTTGCCCATCCCATCATGCAGGGTAGCCCTGAAAGGCCTTTCAGGGACAGGAAGGAACTCATTATCCCTCTCACAAAGCTCTGCAGAGCTGAAAGCTTCTGGAGTCTCTCCACTTGGCTGGGCCCACAGACACTACTCTTCTGTCCGGCATCTGACAGAGGGCCCCAGTGGACGTCAGGCAGAGCAGCCCCTCCCCACCACCGCCACCACCCTCCACGCAGACCAAACCCACAAGAATCCAACCTTGTTCCATATAAGCCAGCAGCTCTTTTCCAAGCTGGCTTCCCCTTTCACTGGCACTAGGACAAGGTGCCAGGCTGTGTGCAGGATGCACCGAGGGACTCAAAGATGAATAAGAGTCTCTGCCGTCATCGAGACCACCAGGGCTGTGCCTGGGTCACAATCAATCCTGTAACTCCTCCCATGCCCTCAAGAAAACAGTTTCCCTACAGTTCTCAGGAAGCACAGCTTTTCCAAAAGGAAAAAAGGCCACTGTGTCGAATGCACAGAAATGCATGTATGAACTTGGAGGTCAAAGATCACAAAAAGCACTTAAACAACATGATACTTAAGTGAACTCACTTCTCATCGGGAGTAATAACTTCCAGCATGAAAACCATGATCTCCAGAGAAATGGCTGATGCCATATACTGAGAAGCAAGTGCAGGGAGCTTCAGAGGCTGGCACTGAGGGGGCATAGAACCCCCCTGAACACTCAGCAATCAGCCCACCAGCATTTCTGAATTCACAAAGATATTAAAAATGCTGCTATAAAAAATTGACCTTTCCCTTTTTGTCTCTGATGATTAGCGGTTGTTAACTGGCTGGGCATGGTAGCTCACACCTGTAATTCCAGCACTTTTGGAGGCCGGGGTGGGCTGATCACTTGAGCTCAGGAGATTGAAACCAGCCTGGGCAACATGGCAAAACATCGTCTCTACAAAAATACAAAAATTAACTGGGTGTGCTGGTGCACGCCTGCAGTCCCAGCTACTTGGGAGGCTGAGGTGGGAGGATTGCTTGAGCCCAGCAGATGGAGGTTGCAGTGAGCTGAGACTGCACCACTGCAGTCCAGCTCAGGTGACAGAGTGAGACCCTGTCTCAAAAAAAAAAAAAAAAAAATCATGAATTAAGTAACGAACCCAGCCGAATTTGCTAGTTGGGAGTGCTCTGTGACTTAAATTACCATGATAAACTTCATTATCACTTTATAGTCTGGGATTGTGAGATAGAACCATTTTCCAAAATGTGGTCCATGGGGCATCAGTTCCAGTCAACCTGGGGACCCTGTCAGACATGCAGATTCCTGGGCATCTCTCCGATCTACCAAGATGTACCAAAGCCAACAGTCTGAGGGCTGTCCTGGAATCTGCATTTAAATATGGTAAATCAAAGGTTGCAGAGGCCAATGTCCTGGCCTGGGCATCTCTCACTCGCAAGAAATCAAAGGGCTGGGCTTCAAGACAGCTTGAGTTTTTACACAACCCAAGGTTCCTTATTTCTTTTTAGGCAATTTGGTCTTGTGATCCAAGTAGACTATATTCCAAGAGAGATAATGGAATGATTGATAGTAATACCAAATTTTCCCACTCAACTGCTTTCCATAAAAATAGAACTTCCCATTAACCAGATGGGCTTATTACTAATAATTTTAATTAACTGGCTGGGCATGATGGCTCATGCCTATAATCCCAGCACTTTGGGAGGCCAAGGCGGGCGGATCACTTGAGGTCAGGAGTTTGAGACCAGCCTGGCCAACATGGGGAAACCCTGTCTCTACTAAAAATACAACAATTAGGTGGGCGTGGTGGTGGGCACTTGTAATCCCAGCTACTCGGGAGGCTGAGGCAGAAGAATCGCTTGAACCCAGGAGGCGGAAGTTGCAGTAAGCCGAGATCGCCCCACTGCACTCCAGCCTGGGCAACAGAGTGAGACTCTTTTTTGAGAGTCTGTCTCAAAACAAACAAAAAAAATTAATTAGACTAAAAAGTCATACCAAATTTTGAAGCTAGCTGATGAGTACACAAGAGTTCATATATTTTTTGTAGGCTTGAACATTTCTGTAAGTTTCAGAAACTAAGTCCTACAAGTTGAAGAAAAATATTTTTAAAATTCTAACATCTATAGCTGATTATGTTTATCAACCCAGTCCATAATCTAACCCTGTTGTTCTTCTTGCTGAAGTGAATACTGTAAAATCTTTTCTTGGCTCAAGGATTTTGTCTGGGCATTGACGTCATGTTGACTGGAGGGCTCAGAAGTTAAGAAGCTGGGTGGGACTGGTCTGAAGGCAGTGAGTCAACTCAACTGATTGTTCACAGTCAGTTACGCATCCAACTCCTTATTCTACTCTTCCCCCCTTCTCACTACTGCATTTGACATTTGTGGGTTTTTTTCAATTACTCTTTTTTTTGGAGACAGGGTCTTACCCTGTCACCCAGGCTGGAGTGCAGTGGGGCGATGATGGCTCACTGCAGCTTCAACCTGCTGGGCTTAAGCCATCCTCCCGCCTCAGCCTCTTGAGTAGCTGGGACTACAGGCATGCACCACCACACGTGGCTAATTAAAAAATTTTTTTTTAGTAGAGATGGGGTTTCACTATGTTACCTAGGCTGGTCTTGAACTCCTGAGCTCAAGCAGTCCTCCCACCTTGGCCTCCCAAAGTATTAGGATTACGGGCATGAGCCACTGTGCCCAGCCTCACTTAACTAGTCTTAAGGAGGAAAAAAAAAAAAAAAAAAAGCCAGATGGGATAGTCTCCCTCAATTTTTAATCCTGTTGGGTACTGCGGTCTACTCTCTTGGCCAGCTGATGCTGAGAGATCCTCTTACTCCCAATTATGTCTGTGAATTACCTTTAATTTTGAGAAAGAAAGAGATCAAGAGATCTCATAGTAAGATGCTTCTGATCAGCCTCAAAAGCCCAGACAACTTAATTGCTCCAGACTGACATTGCTAGATTATATGTGTGTATATATATATATATAGATATAGTTTTACAGTTCCTTCCAGGCTTATCTCTGAACATACTATTTTTTGTTTTTTAAAGGGGCTTAGAATTCTAAAATGTCAAGTCATTAATTACACAACAAATAGCTCTCAGAAAAAGGGTCAAGAATTTAAAACAGATATAAAGTGTTTTCCCACAAGTAGGAAGAGGAAATAAACAAGATCAGGTCCCAAGGGCAGTTCTCACAGGAGCGGCTGTGGACCTGTGGCATTTGGAGGAGGACCAAGAGAAGCGGGCTATGCCTGAGGGGAGAGGAGCGGAGCCCTCAGGAGGACCCGGCAGCTCCTTTAGAATCCTGCTGGGCCTGCCTGCCCACTGCTGTCTTTCTTCTGCTGCCATTTTTGGAATCCAGCAAAGGCAATCTGGAAACACCAGCCTGGTGAAGCCAGCACAGCCTTAAGGGCTAGGAGCCCAGCAAGACAACAACTAGTGGTCTGAGGCCTGGCCTCTCGGACCGCTGCTTCTGGTAACAGAGCACTGTTATTATTATTATTTTTTTTGAGACGAGTTTCACTCCTGTTGCCTAGGCTGGAGTGCAATGGCATGATCTCGGCTCACCGCCACTCCGCCTCCCAGGTTCAAGCGATTCTGCCTCAGCCTCCCAAGTAGCTGGGATTACAGGCATGCGCCACCACACCCGGCTATTTTTGTATTTTTCAGTAGATGCGGGGTTTCTCCATGTTGGTCAGGCTGGTCTTGAACTCCCAACCTCAAGAGATCCACCCGTCTCAGCCTCCCAAAGTGCTGGGATTACAGGCATGAGCCATCGCACCCGGCCTCTCTTTAAATCTTAAAGCAAAAAGTGATTTAAATATAAAATGGGATGGGTACAGTGGCCCGCAGCTGTAATCTCAGTACTTTGGGAGGCTGAGGCAGGAAGATGACTTGAGCCCAGGAGTTCAAGACCAGCCTAGGCAACATTGCAAGAACCCATCTCTACAAAAATAAAAAAATTGGCCAGGTGTGGTGGTGCACATCTGTAGCCCCAGCTACGCAGGAAGCTTAGGGGGCGGATCATTTGAGCCTGGGAGGTTGAGACTGCAGTGAGCCTTGATTGCATCATTGCACTCCAGCCTACACAACAGAGTGAGACCCTGTCTCAAAATAAATAAATACATAAATATAAAATGAAATGTGGAAGTGTTGGTCAATTGATGGATTTTAAAAAGTGGTCTATCCATACAATGGAATTCAGCCACATAAAGGAATGAAGCACTATTACATGCTACAACATTGGTGAACCAAAGAAACCTACTACATGAAAGAAGCCAGACACAAAAGGCCACATATTGTACGATTCCATTTATATAAAATGTCCAGAGTGGGCAAATTCACAGAGACGGATGGTAGATTAGTGGTTGCGGGGGGCGGAGAGGTGGGAGAAATTGTTCCTTATTGCTATTAATAGGTGAGGGTTTCTTTGGAATGATAGAAATGTCCTAAAATTTCATAGCAGTGACAGTTGCACAATGCGGTGAATACACCACAAGCCACTGAACTGTACAGTTTAAGATGGTGAATGTTGGCTGGGCGCGGTGGCTCATGGATGTAGTAATTTCAGCACTTTGGGAGGCAGAGGCAGGTGGATCACCTGAGGTCAGGAGTTTGAGACCAGCCTGACCAACATGGTGAAACCCCATTTCTACTAAAAATACAAAAAATTAGCTGAGTGTTGTGGCACATGCCTGTAATCCCAGCTACTTGGGAAGCTGAGGCAAGACAATCGCTTGAACCCGGGAGGCGGAGATTGCCATGAGCCAAGATTGCCCCATTGCACTCCAGCCTGGATGACAGAGCGAAACTCCATCTCAAGAAAAAAAAGGAAAAAAAAAAAAAAAGATGGTGAATGTTATGTGCATTTTATCTCAGTGGAAATAAATTATGTAAGTACGGTGTGTATTCCGTGAAAAAAATAAGATATATGCGCAGGGGAAGAGGTGGAGTGAGGAATAAAATCTACACAATTATAATTTCCAGTGCCCTTTACTGATCTAAACTTGATTATGTTAGCTCTGAAGCATAAGTAAATATGTATTATATATAACTTGACACCAAAAGGATCATATTTGTTATGCTAATTTTTTTTTTTTTTTTTTGAGACAGAGTCTAGCTCTGTTGCCCAATCTGGAGTGCAATAGTGCAATCTCGGCTCACTGCAACCTCCACCTCCCGGGTTCAAGCGATTCTCCTGCCTCAGCCTCCCAAGTTGCTGGAATTATGGTCATGTACCACCACGCCCAGCTAATTTTTGTATTTTTGGTAGAGATAGGACTTCTCCATATTGTCCAGGCTGGTCTCGAACTCCTGACCTCAAGTGATCCACCCACCTCGGCCTCCCAAAGTACTGGGATTACAGGCATGAGCCACCACTTCCAGCCCTGTTACGCTAAATTTAAAAATAAGGTTTAGGGCCGGGTGTGGTGGCTCACACCTGTAATCCCAGCACTTTGGGAGACTGAGGCAGGTGGATCACCTGAGGTTGGGAGTTCAAGATCACCCTCACTAATATGGAGAAACGCTGTCTCTACTAAAAATACAAAATTAGCCAGGCATGGTGGTGCATGCCTGTAATCCCAGCTATTTGGGAGGCTGAGGCAGGAGAATGGCTTGAACCCGGGAGGCGGAGGTTGCAGTGAGCCAAGATCAAGCCACTGCACTCCAGCCTGGGCAACAAGAGCGAAACTCTGTCTCGAGAAAAAAAAAAAAGGTTTAGCTGAGTACAGTGATGCAAGCCTGTAGTCCCTGCTACTGGAGGAGCTGAAGCAGGAGGACTGCTTGAGACCAGGAGTTTGAGGCTGCAGTGAGCTATAATTGCACCTGTGAATAGCCACTGCAGGCTGAGTGCAGTGGCTCACACCTGTAATCCTAGCACTTTGGGAGACCAAGGCAGGCAGATCACTTGAGGTCAGGAGTTCGAGACCAGCCTGGCTAACATGGTAAAACCCTATCTCTACTAAACATAGAAAAATTAGCCGAGCATGGTGGTGTGCACCTATAGTCTCAGCTACTTGGGAGGCTGAGGCAGGAGAATCACTTGAACCCAGGAGGCAGAGGTTGCAGTGAGCTGAGATCACACCCTTGCACTCAAGCCTGGGTAACAGAATGAGACTCTGTCTCAAAAAAAAAAAAAAAAAAAAAGCTACTGCACTCTAGCCTGGGCAATACAGCAAGACCCCATCTCCTAAAAAATAGTTTAGGCTACTCTGCCTATGGGGTAGCCCTGCTTTGCCTATGGAGCAGCCACCCTTAAAATTAAAAAAAAAAAAACAACCCACAGCTTAGATTGTGAAACAAAAATAAAATCTCAGGACCTCCAACTCACTATGCCAACAGGAAAATAACAGCTTGGGAACTGAGTCACACACAAAAAAACTGCCTTCCTTTTGTTCCCAGACAGCTGTAATTTCACATGCTAACTTTATCTGGTGTCAAATGCAGACCAATTGAGAGCTAGATGAATGCACTACTTACTTTTCCCCATTCCCTTCTTTTCCCATGGAAAACGTGGATTCACTGAGCACCAATCAGAGCCTCATCAGAATGTGACCATTGCCTCATCGCCTACCCTTCTCCCCTTTTTTCTTTTCCTCCTTCCCCTCCTGCTCACTGTTTCCCTTTTAAACACTGAAGTCCTCAAAGCCTCTTTGGAAAAAGCACAGGAGACACAGATCTTTTTTATTTTTTTATTTTTTATTTTTTTGAGACAGAATCGCTGTCACCCAGGCTGGAGTGCAGTGGCGTGATCTTGGCTCACTGCAACCTCCACCTCCTGGGCTCAGGTGATTCTTGTAACTCAGCCTCCTGAGCAGCTGGAATTAATAGGCATGCACCAAGACATCCAGCTAATTTTTGTATTTTTAGTAGAGATGGGGTTTTGCCACCTTGCCTAGGCTGGTCTCGAACTCCTGGCCTCAAGTGATCCACCTGCCTTGGCCTTCCAAAGTGCTGGAATTAAGGGTGTGAGCCACCGCACCTGGCCGGGAGAGATCTTACTGTGACTTGTGTTTCTTTTTCCCAGGGGTATCCTCAACCTTGGCAAAATAAACCTCTAAATTGATTGAGCTGCCTCAGTCATTTTTTGGTTTACAGGATTGTAAATGATTACATATTAATAAAATTACATTTTAAATAGTTTTTGTGTTGCAAATAAGGCCACGGGCTATTCAGCTTTAATGATTCCAATATCTCTTAGTTTTATCAGCTTATGAAGAGCAGGCAAAAAATAGAGAAGACCCATAACAATTACAGTAGAACAAAAATAGCTGTTTTCTTGTCTGAGCATTCTTAGCAAACATATCTAGAAGTTATTTGTTTCCAAAAACAACTTGAGAAATAAAAGCACACAATCAATGTAATACAACTCTTGCTATGTCTAACTACATAGTGCAGCTCATTCTGGAGTTTCAATGCTTCATTTTCCTCATTTTCTTTGAACAAAAAAAATTTTTTTTTTTGAGGCAGGGTCTCTTGCCCAGGATGGAGTGTAGTGGTGCAATCACAGGTCCCTGCTGCCTCGGCCTCCCTGGGCTCAGGTGATCTTCCTACCTCAGCTCCCTACCGCCCCAGGTAGCTGGGACTACAGGTGTGCACCACCACGCCTGGCTAATTTCCATATTTTTTGTCGGGACAGGGTTTCACCATGTTGCCCAGGCTGGTCTCGAACTCCTGGCCTCAAGCACTCCTCCCGCTTTGCCCTTCCAAAGTGTTGGGATTACAGGCGTGAGCCACTGCACCTAGCCAATTAAAAGGTTTTAAAAAAAATTAAAATGGGTTGCTCTAGGCCTATACATAACTTTATTTATTTATCTGATTCATTGTATTTTCAAAAACAAACCAGTATTTTTGCATTTGGAAGAAGACAGAGGAATCTGAAGCAGATGAGGAATAAGAGAAGCCAAAGGCTGTGTGCTGCCTCAGAACAACATCTGGGGACATATTTGGCAAAGCTGCGGCCTGCACCCTTCTTGGACCAAATGCTTAAACTGTGCCTGCACAAAAGCACCGCACATCAAGTCCTTAGAGCACGACACCAGGTAGATGGAGGCAGTACCAAATGCACAACTTCTCTGCTAACAACCAAAGTCTGCCCATTTCTAGGAGTTCTGCTTTTTTTTTTTTCTTTTTTGAGATGGAGCCTCGCTCTGTCACCCAGGCCAGAGTGCAGTAGCACAATCTTAGCTGACTGCAGTCTCGACTTTCCTGGTTCAAGCAATCCTCCTGCCTCAGCCCCTCAGCTAGCTGTGACTGAGGCAAGCGCGCACCACCCTGTCCGGCTATTATTTTTTTTGTATTTTTTTGTAGAGATGGGGTTTTGGGGTTTTGCCATGTTGGCCAGGCTGGTCTTGAACTCCTGAGCTCAAGTGATCCAGTGATCCACACACCTTGGCCTCCCAAAGTGCTAGGATTACAGGTGTGAGCCACTGAACCCAGGCCTACATATCATTTTTCTTATGCTTAATGCGTCCACCAACAAATAACTGGATAAACAAAAGTGGTCTACACATATAATGGAACAGTATTCAGCCATAAAAAGGAATGAAGTTGAGATACACGTTACAACATGGATGAACCCTGAAAACATTATACTAAGTGAGAGAAGCCACTGACAAGAGATCACACATTGTGTAATTCAATTCTCAAGAAATTTCAGAATAGGCCAATCCTGGCCGGGCGTGGTGGCTCACGCCTGTAATCCCAGCACTTTGGGAGGATGAGGGGGGCAGATCACCTGAGCTCAGGAGTTCAAGACCAGCCTGGCCAACATGGTGAAACCCCATCTCTATTAAAAATATAAAAATTAGCCAGGTGTGGTGGCGGGCGCTTGTAATCTAAGCTAGAGGCTGAGGCAGGAGAATCGTTTGAACCCAGGAGGTGGAGGTTGCAGTGAGCTGAGATCACACCACTGTACTCCAGCCTGGGCGACAGAGCGAGACTCCATCACATACACACAAAAAAAGAATAGGCCAATCCACAGAGACAAAAAGTAGATTAGTGGTTGCCAGAGGCTAAGTGAGGCGGGGAAGTAAGAAGTGACTGCTAATAGGTATGGATTTTGGGGGGCAGGATGATGGAAATGTTCTAAAATTATAGAGTGGTGGTTGTTACACAACACAGTCAGTATACTAGAAACCACTAAATTATATGCTTTAAGAGAGTCAATTTTATGGTATGTGAATTATATCCCAATAAAGCCGTTATTTAAAAAAAAGAATCGGCAGGGACAATTACTAAAAGTGAGGAGTCCTGGACCCACCCTAGACCAAACAAAGCAGACTGCCAGAGTAGGATGTAGGAATTTATATTTGTAAGTTTCCCAAAGAGTTCACAGGCATAGTAATAAGAGTTGCTGGTCTAGAGTTGAATCATGGGGGTTATTTTCATGTCACTTGCATTGTCAGTCAGCATCAGAAATACTCTATTTTGCCCTCTCCTTTGTAAGGCAGTATTTATTTTTTTGAGACAAAGTCTTGCTCTGTCGCCCAGGCTGGAGTGCAGTGGTACCATCTCAGCTCACTGCAACCTCTGCCACCCGGGTTCAAGCGATTCTCGTGCCTCAGACTCCTGAGTAGCTGGGACTCCTGGCGTGTGCCACCACGCCCAGCTAATTTTTGTAGTTTTAGTAGAGATGGGGTTTCACCATGTTGGCCAGGATGGTCTCGAACTCCCAACCTCAGGTGATCTGCCCACCTTGGCCTCCCTAAATGCTGGGATTACAGGCATGAGCCACTGTGCGTGGCCTGTAAGGCAGTATTTAACTCCAGTAAATACTTCTGTTTCAGAGCATCTTGGGAATCTGACGCAGGTGTTACCAGCACAAAGTGCGTGCACCTTTTCCTGGAACCCAGATGCTGATGCTTGCAGATGCTGCTCTGCTGATTCTTCCCTCCATGGCCTTCAACATCAAGGCTCCGCCGTACTCTAAAGGAGGCCTCAGGACCAGGAGCATCACTGGAGTAATTTCAGGAATTTCTGTCCTTATAAATAGTCATTGACAATAATACTTTCTTTTAACATCTTGAAGGCCGGTGCAGTGGCTCATGCCTGTAATCCCAGCACTTTGGGAGGCCGAGGCGGGTGGATCACTTGAGTTCGAGACCAGCCTGGCCAACATGGTGAAACCGTCTGCAAAAATACAAACATTATCTGGGTGTCGTGGTGGGCACCTGTAATCCCAGCTACTCGGGAGGCTGAGGGAGGAGAATCGCTTGAACCTGGGAGGCAGAGGTTGCAGTGAGCCGAGATCGCACCACTGCACTCCAGCCTGGGAGACAGAGTGAGACCCTGTCTCAAAACAACAACAACAAAAACAACTTGATCAGTATTTTCCTGACCAACACCTGTCAGTTTGTCTGACAAATGAATCCGCTGGGAATCTGTGGCTCGGGCAGCCTGACTGGACTGATCACACTGTGTGATGTGCCGGATGCCAGAGGCAGCTAAAGATGCATATCATTCTCACTTTCATAAACCCGGGAAGGATTTTTTCACATCTGCAGAACATTCTAACATGTAGAGATGCATTTGGCTAGCTTAGTAGTTTAGAAACACACTTTGGACTTGACAATATTTGCAAATCATGCTTTTTAACCATTCTCTAGAGGGTGAAAATAGAAGTGCAATTTAGTGGCCATCTTGGATAGAAACACTAAATTACAGGGTGTAGAAAGTCTCAGTGGCGTCAGTCCTCCAGAGTTAATGCTCAATAACTACCAGGGTCACCTCTCTGATCAAGGCTAGTATGAGTTTGCCATAAATCATTAAAGCATGAGTTATAAAAGTTATGAAATATGCTAATACAGGTAAAGTATGGTTTAATAGTCTGAATTCAGATAAATGTATTTTTTGAATAAAAAAGTACACTTCCTTTTGTTTCTTTTGTGTATTACAGATCGCCAAACAGGGAAGAGTCAGGTTCCAACTTATTTCAACTTTCAAATATGTAAACTTGGTCTTCCTTCTCTCTGTTCTCAGGTAGGCCGGAAACCCAGCTGAGAAACCCTTTTTGTTTCTCATCTCTATAGAAATCAATGTTAGTGTTCCTATCATTTTTTTGTGATGAAGAAATTGAGCCTCAGGGAGTTAGGTCACATGTTTAAGTTCATACAATAACTCACAAGTAACGGGTCTATGTTTTGAATCCAAGTCTAGTGCTCCTTCGACAATATTCCCGTGGTCTCATATCTGATATAGACTAGAACTAGACTCTAGCTCATCATTATGAATGTCTGTCTTGCTCACCTCTTCAAGATCAGCAACTGTTTTATACTTCTACACCATGCCACACTTCAGAAACATTTGTTAATTAAGTGTGATGGGAGAAAGTTTTTTGGTGTGTTTGGATCTGTTTTTTTATGGTTGTATGCTAATATATTTCTTTTTTTTTCTTTTTTTGAGACGGAATCTTGCTCTGTCGCTTAGGCTGGAGTGCAGTGGCGCAATCTCACTCCAAGCTCTGCCTCCCGGGTTCACGCCATTCTCCTGCCTCAGCCTCCAGAGTAGCTGGGACTATAGGCGCCCACCCCCACGCCCAGCTAATTTTTTGTATTTTTAGTAGAGATGGGTTTTCACCGTGTTGGCCAGGATGGTCTCGATCTCCTGAACTCGTGATCTGCCCGCCTCGGCCTCCCAAAGTGCTGGGATTACAGGCGTGAGCCACTGCGCCCGGCCTGATTATATATTTCTATACTTTGGGAATATATCCTAACAGAATCCTAAGGATGTAAAAAGTGTTTGCATAAATATTCATAGCTGTTACTTATAATACTGAAAAGTTAAAAGCTACTCAAAAGTTAAGCAGTGTAATGGTAATGTAAACTATAATTTAGCTATTCAGTGGAATACAGCTATTCAATGGAATATTATAATGTAAATTAAATTATGTTTAAGAAGACTACAATTCTATAGAGACAGAAAGTAGGCTGGCGATTGCTGAGGTTAGGAGTGGGTGGGTAGGAGGAATAAGGAGTGACTGCTAACAGGTTTGCATTTCTTTCCAGGGTGATGAAAGTGTTCTAAAATTGATGGTGGTGATGGGTTGCACAACTCCACAAATACACTAAAAACTCTGCACTTTTTTTTTTTTTTGAGATGGAGTCTCACTCACTCTGTTGCCCAGGCTGGAGTACAGTGGCGCAATCTCGGCTCACTGCAACCTCCACCTCCTGGGTTCGAGAGATTCTCCTGCCTCAGCCTCCCAACTAGCTGGGATTGCAAGCGTGCACCACCATGCCCAGCTAATTTTTGTATTTTTAGTAGAGATGGGGTTTTGCCATGTTGGCCAGGCTGCTCTTGAACTCCTGACCTCAAGTGATCTGCCTGCCTCGGCCTCCCAAAGTGCTAGGATTACAGGTGTGAGCCACTGCACCCAGCCAAAACTGTACATTTTAAATGTGTACACATTAAACTATACACTTTAAATGGGTGAATTGTATGGCATGTGAATTATATCTCAATCAAGCTATTATTTAAAAAGAAAATTTTAGGCTGGGTGCAGTGACTCACGCCTGTAACCCCAGCACTTTGGAAGGCCAAGGCTGGTGGATCACCTGAGGTCAGGAGTTCAAAACCAGCCTGGCCGACATAGCAAAACCCCGTCTCTACTGAAAATACCAAAAAATTAGGCGGGCATGGTGGTGGGCGCCTGTAGTCCCAACTACTCAGGAGGCTGAGGCAGGAGAATCGCTTGAACCCAGGAGGCGGAGGTTGCATCAAGCCAAGATTGCAACACTGCACTCCAGCCTGAGCGACAGAGCAAGACTGTCTCAAAAAAATAAAAAAAGAAAATTTTAAACTGAAGCTAGAAAGAAAAAAGACTATTATTAAATGGAAAAAACGTTCATGTTGTAATGTTAGCCAAAAGAAACAGAATCCAAAAGCTTGTGTCCAAAATGAATGAAACAATGTTTAAAAGGGGTGGGGGAGGAGGAATTTATTACTATTCAAAATTGCACACAAAAGAAAACGACTGGAAGTAAATTTAATGAGGGAGTAACAGTAGTTGCCATTAGGTAAGAAACTTTGATTTTTTTTTTCCATTCTCTAACATCTATATTTCTAACAACAACCCCCCCCCCCACCAGATTTCCAAATTTTCTATTATAAGCATGTATTATAATTGCTATTGCAAATACAGCGGGGGAGAGGGGGAATATAAACGCTGCTGTTGTCTGTGGGTGTCTGGGTCTGCCCTGCGGTGCCCAGCAAGCCCCACAGCTGCCTTGCAGCCACGACCACAACTGCAGGGCATCCAGCTCAGGTGAGTTCATCACTCCACACCTGTTTTGCTTTGCCATCATATCTCCTGAAAGGAAGGCTAAGTGACACTTTATTCTCATTAGCTCCTTTCCCTCAGAGACGACCAAGATTTAGATCCTGTTCTACAGTAACCACATCCCAGTACAGATGTTTCAATGGGTCCAAAGAGTAATTATGTGGAAACCAATGGCTAAAGGGAAATACATTGGTCATCCCTTGTATTTGAGGATACCAAGTCATCCCTTGGTATCCTCGGGGGATTGGTTCCAGGATGTCACTCAGATACCAATATTCATGGATGCTCAAGTCCCATAAAAATGGCATAGTATTTGGATATAACCTATGCACATCCTCCCTTATACTTAATTAAAAAACTGTTTTTAAGAAACAAGGTCTTGCTCTGTCGCCAGGCTGGAGTACAGTGGTGGCATCACGGCTCAGTGCAGCCTCAACCTCCTAGGCTCAAGTGATGCTCCCACCTCAGCCTCCTGAGTAGCTGGGACTACGCGTGTGAGCCACCAGGCTCAGCTAATAAAAAATTTTTTTTTTTTTTGTAGAGACAGGGTCTTGCTATGTTGCCCAGACTGGTCTTGAACTTCTGGCCTCAAGCAACCCTCCCACCTCGGCCTCCCAAAGTGCTAGGATTACAGATGTGAGCCACCACCAGGCCTGGCCCTTCCACATACTTTAAATCATTTCTAGATTACTTATAATACCCAATACAACCTAAATGCTATGTAAATAGTTGTTATACTGTGTTAAGAAATAATAACAAGAGAAAAATAGTCTGTGCATGTTCAGTACAAATGCAAACACCCTAGGCATAACTACATTGTACACATCTGCAATGTAACACATTCTGGAATGTTTTTTTCTGAGTATTTTCAGTCTGCGGTTGATTGAATCCTTGGATGTGGGACTCACAGATACAAAGGGCCTGTTATAGTCACGTAATTCATTCTTGCAACTAATAGTTGTGCCTGCTTCTCTCAGGGAACAGAGTGAAACCTGGGAAAAATGTAAAATAGATTAATTTGCCCTCTGACAGTTTCCATTCTCATACAGGAAATAAGATGCACATGAATGTCTCCAATACAAAACACAGTCTGATAAGCAAAACAGGAGAAAGTGAATGCCATTTGTGGAAGAGCAGCCCTGAGTTGGGCTTGAAGATTGGGCTGAATTTCGTTTGAGGTACATGGCTGGAAGGCACAGATATTTGCATAATCTCAGAAGGACTAATATTTAAGGAAGCACCAGCCACTGAATTAAAAGCAACACTGGCTCCATAAGGAGGAGATGCCCAAATGATTTTTAGGATTTCTTTGCAGGAGTCAAGCAACACACAAACCAAGGCAGAATCTGTGAACACAACTTGTGTAGACTTTCTGAAAGCTGTTGCCAAGATGATACCAGAAGCATAATGACCTTTAAATTTTTAAATTTTGGGCCGGGCGTGGTGGCTCATGCCTGTGATCCCAGGTCTTTGGGAGGCTGAGATGGACAGATCACTTGAAGCCAGGAGTTCGAGACCAGCCTGGCCAACATGGTGAAACCGTCTCTACTAAAAACACAAAAATTAGCCAGGCATGGTGGCACATGCCTGTAATCTCAGCTACTCAGGAGGCTGAGGCAAGAGAATCGCTTGAACCCGAGAGGCAGAGGTTGCAGTGAGGGAAGATTGCACCACTGCACTCCAGCCTGGGCAACAGAGCAAGACTCCATCTCAAAAAAAAAATTAATTTTGAAATAATTTCAAGTTTACAGAACAGTTGCAAGAATAGTACAGAAAATTTATATACTCTTTATCCAAATTCACCAAGTTTTCACATCCCCTCCTCCTCAGACTGTTAAAATGCTCTTTCGGAGGCTCAGCTTAAATGAGTGCTATCCAGCCACCAGGAGCCTTCAGTGCTCATGAGTATAAAAGAACACAGAATTTTACAATGCCAGTGTACTAAAGTAAGCATGCCCAGGTCCAAGAGACAATTCAACCCCCGTCCCAGCCCCAATCATCCACCAACCCTCCAGGAGGACACTGAATACTTTTTCCTTCTTCTTCTTCTTATTTTTATGTGGAGATGGGGTCTTGCTATATTGCCCAGGCTGGTCTAGAACTTCTGGACTCAGGGGATCTGCCCGCCTTGGCCTTCCAAAGTGCTGGGATTACAGGCGTGAGCCATCATGCCAGGCCCCTATGATTGTTTTAAACATGAATCTGTATCCATATGGCTGGAGCTGAGTAAACTGGCTGCTAAGTAAACTAAAGCCCCCATTAGGTTTGCCTCTAGCCTGGCCCAGGAAGTTTGGTGTGAACTGATCATTCTCTGCATTATGGAGGTCACAAGAGCGGTCTTCAAGAAGTCCCTCTCCTGCTGGGTGCGGTAGCTCATGCCTGTAATCCCAGCACTTCGGGAGGCTGAGGCGGGCAGATTACCTGAACTCAGGAGTTCGAGACCAGTCTGGCCAAAATGGCAAAACCAAAATTAGCCAGGTGCGGTGGCGGGTGCCTACAATCCCAGCTACTCAGGAGGCTGATGCAGGATTGCTTGAACCCGGGAGGCGGGGGTTGCAGTGAGCCAAGATCATGCCACCACACTCCAGCCCGGGTGACAGAGCAAGGCTCTAGCTCCAAAAAATAAAAAATAAAAAATAAAAAAAATTCCCTTTTCCTCCCAGGGGAGACTCTCACGACACTGAAGGTGCTAGGAACATCTGAAGTCTTAGTAAGGCTGTTGTCAGGAGACCTAACATTTCTGAGGACCTAAAGAGCGTATGGAGGGCTGGGTGCGGTGGCTCACGCCTGTAATCCCAGCACTTTGGGAGGCTGAAGTGGGCAGATTACAAGGTCAGGAGTTCGAGACCAGCCTGGCCAACATGGTGAAACCCCGTCTCTACTAAAAATACAAAAATTAGCCAGGCATGGTGGCGGGCGCCTGTAATCCTAGCTACTTGGGAGGCTGAGGCAGGAAAATCACTTGCACCCGGGAGGCACAGGTTGCAGTGAGCCGAGATCACACCACAGCCTGGGTGACACAGCAAGACTCCGTCTAAAAAAAAAAAAAAGAGCATATGGAAAGTGTCACAACAGGAAGATCTGCTGAACGCTTGAATTTAAATAGGCCATGGTATCAAAAGGTGTATAATTTTCTTCCTCGCTCGCTTCCTTCCTTCCAATAAAACCCTACTGAAAAAACTCTGGCCTTATATTGACATGGACGAAGGAGAAATTTCTGTGGGAAATTAAAAATAAATGGCAGGTATACCTTCTTCAGTTCTTGTTTGGATCTACAATCTAGCAGAAAGTCCATCTCACATCCCCATTTCCACCCCTAACGCCCCGGCAGGGCCATATGTGAGTGAAAAACATTTACGAGAGGCTGCAGAGTCCGGATGAGCAGAAGGAGGAGCTGAGCTGACAGGCGGAACGGGATGATCAAATCCTTTTCCCATCCCCCGGTCTATTTATGGAGTCATCTGCCTTCAGGAAATGCTGAGCCCCTTCTCCCAGGACCCTGTTGGGAGTGATGCCTGTGCTGGCTGACCCAGCCTTCCACATCCTCCTCCTGGCCTCAGCAGCTCTCCCCTTGTAACCCAGTGGGTTACTGGGAACCCAGCCTGTAAATGACAGTGCTTCTCAGAAGTCCCAGTCTAGTGAGGACATTCAGGGAGGAAAGGCAAAAAACAAAAACAAAAACAAAACAAACTTAATGATACTGGAAAAGCACCTGGCACAGAGAGGCTCCTCAACACCAACACAGGGAGGGGACAGGTGGGACGCCAGGGCTGCAGGTGACAACACTGTGGCCCAGGGGTTTTTTGGCTCACCTAGCCTGTCACCTGGCCACATGGTGGCAGAGATAGAAGCAGAACCCAGGGCTCCTGTTAGTCTGCCTGGGGCTCATTCACCTCCTCACTCTCCTTTCCATTGCCTCAGGGAACTCAGGTTTCCATGGAGAAGCTGTCACAGGAGAACCTGGATCTGCTAGTTCCATGTTCCATGTTCTTGAAGGCATTTCTTTTCCTTTTTTTTTTTCTTAGCTGAAGAGCCACTTCTTCAGAAACCCAGAGAGATTTGTGAAGTTCGTGTTTCTGGTGATTTTTTTTTTTTTTTAGAAGTGAGAAATGTTCTTTATCAGGCTGTTGAGAGATTTGTTTGTTTGTTTGTTTGTTTTTTGTTTGCTTTTTGAGACAGCATCTCTCTCTGTTGCCGAGGCTGGAGTGCAGTGATGTCAATACAGCTTCGACCTTATGTCCAGCGATCTTCCCGCTTCTGCCTCCCAAGTAGCTGGAATAACAGGCGTGCACCACCACGCCCAGCCTGGAGATTTTTAAAAAAACAACAAAAAACAAAACACATTTGCCTTATAGCTACCAGATAACATTAGCCATGAGGCCGGGCACAGTGGCTCATGCCTGTAATCCCAGCATTTTAGGAGGCTGAGGCGAGCGGATCATCTGAGGTCAGGAGTTGGAGACCAGCCTGGCTAACATGGTGAAACCCTGTCTCTACTAAAAACACAAAAATTAGCTGGGCGTGGTGGCGCATGCCTGTAATCCAAGCTACTCAGGAGGCTGAGGCAGGAGAGTCACTTAAGCCTGGGACACAGAGGTTGCAGTGAGCCTAGATCGCGCCACTGCATTCCAGCCTGGGCGACAGAATGATACTCCGTTTCAAGAAAGAAAAAAAAAACAGTCTGGGCGCTGTGGCTCATGCCTGTAATCCCGGCACTTTGGGAGGCTGAGGCAGGCAGCTCACTTGAGGTCAGGAGTTTGAGACTAGCCTGGCCAACTTGGTGAAACCCTGTCTCTATTAAAAATACAAAAAAATTAGCTGGACCTGGTGGCGTGTACCTGTAAACCCAGCTTCTCTGGACGCTGAGGCAGGAGAATCACTTGAACGCAGGAGGCAGCATTTGCAGTGAGCCGAGATCATGCCATTGCACTCCAGCCTGCCAGACAGAGCGAGACTCCGCCTCAAAAAACAAAAAACAAAAAACAAAAACAGACAAAAAAACAAAAACAAAAAACATTAGCCATGGGCTCCTGCTGAATGCTTTTTCTTCTTTTATTTTATAAGAAAAGAAGAAAAAGTTGATGGTCTAACAAAATGTATATAACCTTGTGTCATGTCTTGTATGGTTGGCTTCAAATGTTATTTATACATTTTTCATTGAAGGTTTCACATATTTATGTTTTGACACCTCAAATTAAGCTGCAACGATGAATGAACAGCTGATACTAATTGAGCACTTACTCTTCCTTACGCAAGATTTTACAAAGGTCATTTAGTTTAATGCTCACAGTAAGCTTACTATTGCTTCCCCTTCTCAGATGTGGACATTAAGGCCTGGAGTGATTAACTTTTCCCAAGGCTGCATGGGTGCTGAATGCGTCAGGGTGTCTGACTCCAGGGTCCAGGTGCCTGACGCCTACAGGTGCACCTTGACGGCACCGTACGGGTCTTCCACTCCTCAATCCAGAGTAGGAACTTGGGAAATAGTTATGATTTGATTTTATTCAAAGTACCCAGCACCCAGTCTCCTCCCTTCCCCTTCTCCGTCCCCTGCACACCATGCACGCTGTGACACCGAGGCCCTGCCTGGCCAGCTCCTCCACTTCCAGAGGCAGCCCTCAGGCGGCCATTTTGTGGCTTCTTTTCCCTCTGAAGGCTTTCCTGCTGTTGGTTTTGATCTGACCTCACCGGATAGTAATCCTGAGAATGGGAGGAAGGACCACCCGGTGTGATCTGTCCTGGTCTCTGAGCACGTGGACAGCCCCAGGGCCTGTGCCTCCCAGGGCTGGAGGCTCAGGCTGCACCACTGAACAGCCCACTTGAATGGAATGCACCCAAAGGTCACGTTCGTTTGCTTGCTTCCTGGCACAATATCTCCCTCTCCAGCTGTGCTACCCGCAGAATCCTCTTTCCCACCTCCTTTCTCCCTCTTGCCTTCCTGTCCTCCTCTTCCTTTCCTCCCCTCAGACTCTTCCCACCCTCTTTTGCTGGCTTCTGTTCTTTCTTTCCATGAGCAGAGAGTTTCCAGGCCTGGCTCCCGGCCAGCACATTTGGACAAAAGGCAGCAATCTTAGAGGGAGACGTCATCTCCCATCCCCTTGCTTGGGGCCAGTACAAGAGAATGGAGCTGAGGCTACTCCTGCAGCTGCTCCCGGGTTCTGAGAAAAAGCTTGAGAGAGGGTTTATCATAAGGATTAAAAGCAAAGGGTTTGGAATCAGACAGACCCAGGTTTAAATTCCAGTGAACTTGGAGAGCTGCGGGACCTTGATCAAGATACATTTCTAAGCCTTAGTTCTCGCCTCTGTAAAATGGTGATAATAGTAGCACTTACTTTAAGAGACTGGTAAGGATTAGATGAAATTGCACCTGTAAAACATTCGGCACAGTGCATAGCCCAGAAAAAGCGCTCAGCAAATGTCTTCCATTATTCTAAGGTGAACTTAACCCTGCCAAATAATACTAATAAGTAATAATGCTCTAACATATTATTGTAAATATTTATTTATTTATTTATTTATTTTTAGTTTAGTTTAGTTTTTTGAGATGGACTCTTGCTTTGTCACCCAGGTTGGAGTGCAGTGGTACAATCTCGGCTCACTGCAACCTCCACCTCCAGAGTTCAAGCAATTCTTGTGCCTCGGTCTCCCAACTAGCTGGGACTACAGGCGCACACCACCATGCCTGGCTAATTTTTTTTGTATTTTTGGTAGAGACGGGGTTTCACCATGTTGGCCAGGCTGGTCTCAAACTCCTGCCTGCCTGCCTTGGCCTCCCTAAGTGCTAGGATTACAGGTGTGAGTCACTGCACCGGGCCTATTTTTATTTTTAATTTTTTTTTTTTTTTTGAGATGCGGTCTTACTCTGTCACCCAGGATGAGTGCAGTGGTGCAATCACAGTTCACTGCAGCCTCAAACTCCCGAGCTCAAGCAGTCCTCCTGCCTCAGCCTCCCAATTAGCTGGGACCACAGGCGTGCACCGCCACAACTGGCTAATTTTTTTTTTTTTTGTAGAGACATAGAAACAGGGTCTTGATTTGTTGCCCGGGCTGGTCTCTAACTCCTGGGCTCATGCAATCTTCCCACCTCAGCATCCCAAACTGCTGGGATTACAGCTGTAAGCCACCATGCCGAGCATACATAATTCCTTTTTTTTTTTTTTTTTTTGAGACAGAGTTTCGCTCTTGTCCTCCAGGCTGGAGTGGTTCAAGCAATTCTCCTGCCTTGGCCTCCCGAGTAGCTGGAACTACAGGCGTGCGCACCATGCCCAACTAATTTTTGTATTTTTAGTAGAGATGGGGTTTCACCACGTTGGCCAGGCTTGTCTCGAACTCGACCTCAAGTGATCTGACAGCTTCGGCCTCCCAAAGTGCTGGGATTACAGGTGTAAGCCACTGTGCCTGGCCAGCATACATTAATTCTTAATGAATTAGCAATAACAATACCACGTCCTCAACTCACCTGCAGGGCTGCTGACGCAGCCTCATTTGTTTGCAAGTGTGGGAAAGCTCTAAACTACTCTCCAACATACAAGTGCTGTTATAATCTGTAAAAGCTGGTTTTGGAATTAGAAGGTGACCTGATCCCCTTCCCTTTACAGCAGAAGTCACGGTGCACAGTGACCTGTTAGTCCTCAGTTGCACTGGCTATGGTGCCAACTGTGAAAGTAAGGCGGAGGTTGCCCTCAGACCAGCGCAGCTTGCTCTGCCTAACCTGAGACCCTACTTCTGTCTGTTTCCTATCTGTGCCTGGTGTTTTGTACTCAGAAGTTGTGCAATGCCTGGAAATGTGTTCATTTTTATTTAGCTAACTTTCAGGATACAGGAAATCCCCTTTGGCCTAAAATTTCTTTTTTTTTTTTTTTTTTGAGGCAGAGTCTTGCTCTGTCACCCAGGCTGGAGTGCAGTGGCGCGATCTCAGCTCACGGCAACCTCTGCCTCCCAGGTTCAAGGCATTCTCCTGCCTCAGCCTCCCGAGTAGCTGGAACTACAGGCATGCGCCACCACGCCCGGCTAATTTTTTTGTATTTTTAGTAGAGACGGGGTTTCACCATGTTGGTCAGGCTGGTCTCGAACTCCTGACCTCAAATGATCCGCCCGCCTCGGCCTCCCAAAGTGCTGGGATAACAGGTGTGAGCCACCGCACCTGGCCTATAATTTCATTTAGTTAATCTGAGCCAGTATTGATCAATTTAAAACTAATCAATATGATTAATCAGCAAGCTGGAGACAGTTCTCTTTGAGGTGCTATTGGGAATACACAAGTATAAAAAATAGTCCCTGCCCTCAAGCTAGAGATAAAAGATATAAACCCTATCAACCAAATGGCAATAAAAGATTGCAATTGTTCAAAACAGAAAGACAAGGTTGGTTCAGGGAATGCCTGACACGCCCTTAATAAAACTCACAGAAAACTCAGGAGGAATCCATGAAGATCTATTTTTTCAAAGACAATTAGGACAACCAAAACAGAATGGTGTCTAGGGTGAAAGGCAGATTCAAAATTAACCGCAGAGGTGTGCAGGAGCACCATTAGAGACTGTGTGGAGGAATACATTTGAACACGGTGGCAGATGTTATGAAACAAATATAAACTGGAGAAATTTGGAGGACGGCAATGAAAGGGGAGCCAGGGACTGCTTCAAAGAGGTAGCGCCTGGTGGCCAAGTAAGACTCCATTGGATTCCAAGAGTTGGGGAAAGGAAAGTGCTCCCGAGGAGGCCAGTGTATGGAGTGAAGAACAAGGCAAAGCCTGCCCGGCATGAAGACCGCCTGCTAGGATGGGAGCACCAGGACTCACGTGGGAGCCAGGGAGAAGACGAACCCGGCAGCAGGCTAGACGTTGGGATGTTCTGAAATAAGAAAGAGGAGTGAAGGTTTGCTAACCCAGGGAAATAAGGAGGCTACAGAATGTAATGAAAATATGTTCTCTTTTGGACACATTAAGATGAGAGTGGTACATTCAAGAGGCAGTGAGAGGTAATGAGCTAACGGTCTGTATAAAGAACAACTCAGAGGTCCAGTTTGGGAGGGAGTGATGAAACTGAGCATGATGAGCTGAGGGGGACAGTGAAGAGGGAGAAGGTAGTGAACAAGTGAGGCACGGGTTGCTCTTATGGTGCTCTTGTTACTTCACTCTCTACAAGGTGTCTTTTATGTTTCTTTCATTTTTTTGTTTTTTTGAGATGAAGTCTCATTCTGTCACCGAGGCTGGAGTTCAGTGGCGCAATCTCAGCTCACCGCAACTTCTACCTCCTGGGTTCAAGCAATTCTCCTGCCTCAGCCTCCCGAGTAGCTGGGATTACAGGTGCCTGCCATCATGCCCGGCTAATTTTTGTATTTTTAGTGGAGACGGGGTTTCACCATGTTGGTCAGGCTGGTCTTGAACTCCTGACCTCAAATGAGTCACCGCGCCAGGTCTTTTTTTTTTTTTTTTAAGACAGGATGTCTCTCTGTCACCCTGGCTGGAGTGCAGTGGCACCATCACGGCTCACTGCAGCCTCCACCTCTTGTGCTCAAGTGATCCTCCCACCTCAGCCTCCTGAGTGGCTGGGACCACAGGCAAGTACCACCATGGCTGGCTAATTTTTGTATTTTTCTCAAAGACAGGGGTTTCACCATGTTGTCCAGGCTCTTTGTATGTTTCTTTATCTGGGCCTTACAACTAGACAGGGAGTTCTAATGGCAGAACACACGCACTGGCTTCTTTTTATTCCCTACAATGCCTAACCGAGACTTTGATCTACTGTGAGGGTTGCATACATACTTGTTGAATAAGAACAGGAGGAATCAGTGAAGAACTCTTTTTTGAAAGACAATTAAAACAACCAAAACAGTATGGTGTCTATGCTGAGGAGGCAGTATTCAAAATACATAACAGGCCGGGCTCACACCTGTAATCCTAGCACTTTGGGAGGCCAAGGTGGGTGGATCATTTGAGGTCAGGAGTTTGAGACCAAACTGACCAACACGGTGAAAGCCTGTTTCTACTAAAAAAAAAAAAAAAATACAAAAAATTAGCCAGGCATGGTGGCACACACCTGTAATTTCAGCTACTCGGGAGGCTGAGGCAGGAGAAACACCTGAACCTGGGAGGCGGAGGTTGCAGTGAGCCAGGATCATACAACTGCACTCCAGCCTGGGCAACAGAGTGAGACTCCGTCTCAAAAAACAAACAAACAAAAAAACACACACACACAACAAAATTATAACAAAGGTGTGCAGGAGCCCAACAAGCAGAATGGCCTTATTGTTAACCCTTTAATGGCCAGATCTTGGCAGGGGGAGAGTTAGTGGTCCTGGGAGTGTGGGACACCCTATTTACCAACCAGAATAGAAGTATTTCAGCATTTTGACAAGTGGCGCAGATACATCACTGCACCCATTTTACATCCACCTTGACTTGGATTTCAAGAAGGAAGGGTCGGGGTGTGTCAAGTGCATTAGTGAGATCAAGAAGCATGAGAACAGGAAACTGGCCACAGAAGAACCATTAGTAACCTGAGATATGGTTTCAGCAGATGGTTAGGAATAGAAGCCAGATTTCGGGGGTGTGGGGAAGGAACACGTGGATCTGCCTCGTGGGACTCTTGCATTTGTTCTGCTTCTTTCTTGGTCCCAAAAGGAGCATTCTCTTTCTCGTTTTCTCTGACAAATTGGCAGCCTGAACCTCGGGGTTGTGTGTGTACCTGGAAGCAGCCTCTTAGCCCGTTTACCCATCTCTCTCAGTTCTGTACCAGACCAGGAATCTTGGCTGTTCTATATTCAAGGGAAAGAAGAGCCTGGAATAAGAGGCTCTCTTGGCTCTCTGTGGTGCTGGAATCTTCAAGTCTGATTGTTTTGAGAGGGATTAAGAAGCTCTCTTCTCTGACATTTTTCCACCCTATTAGATGCATCAGTCAGCTGGAGGGTAAACAGAGGGCACTGGTCCCCTTCTGATATCCTGGAAGGTTGTGTATGTTTGTTGATTGTCACAAATACAGATGATGAAATGAACCAGATGACAGTCACCACAAGATGCCAGGGAGTTATATTTGGGGTTGGATGACCACACACTTCATGACAAATCTGAACAAATCTCATCTGCAGCTCAGAGTATTAAGTAGAGAATCCCTCTGAGTCTCCAGGGTGCTGGAGACATTGACCTGGCTGAAGATCCCAGAGCACGAGGCAAGCTGCTTCGGGAAGTTCCTTTCCATCTTTGTGGTCACCACCCCGACCAAATCTGCAGCTGAGAGACTAGTCTCACTCCAAGCTCGAGGGACGCAAGTCCTATGTCTTATAGGCTGTCCTGTCATTTCTATCTAGTAACCAAACCAGAGCATATGGCTTCTCCCCCAACCAACTTCACCCTGGACCATGCCGGGTCAGTCTGAATTGTGATTTGCTCTGTGATCCCTTACAAATGCCTCTGCTTGGTGATCTGGGGAGGTTTAACCCATATTTACCAGGCACATAAAATGCCAAATAAAATTATAGAAGTGTCCTGTTTTAACACTTCAAAGTTTGCT
The DNA here is from genome assembly GCF_028885625.2 of Pongo pygmaeus. Lineage (NCBI taxonomy): Eukaryota > Metazoa > Chordata > Mammalia > Primates > Hominidae > Pongo > Pongo pygmaeus. The sequence goes on from NC_072379.2 coordinate 139,589,342, forward strand.
GGAAGAAGATAGGCAGTTACTATTTTTCCACGGTGAGCTGGGAGAGGCAGTGAAAGTAGAATCTGTCTCCTCTGACTCATTGAATGCAAGCAAGAAGGAAGTTCATATGCAACCTTGGACTACCCACCTGGCCTCCTCCCCTTCCCTAAACTCAAGCCTCAACTCTAGATGTGGATAAGAAAGGTGGTGGGAGATAGACAGAGGGGTGGTACCAAATCACCTCTGGCTGGGTCAACATACTTGTCCCAGCAAGGAGAATGAATGGGCATATCCAACTCTCAGCCTTTACCAGCATGGCCACAAGGTGCAGTTTGCAGGGACAGTCCAGGTTAAGCCTTTGTACATCAATTAACAACTTACTTTTAGTGCTTTCTTTTTTTTTTGAGGAGTTTAGCGCTTGTCAGCCAGGCTGGAGTGCAGTGGCGCGATCTCGGCTCACTGCAACCTCTGCTTCCCGGGTTCAAGTGATTCTTCTGCCTCGGCCTCCTGAGTAACTGGGACTACAGGCGCCCGCCTCCACACCCGGCTAATTTTTGTATTTTTAGTAGAGATGGGGTTTCATTGGCCAGACGGATCTCCAACTCCTGACCTCAGGTGATCCAGCCCACCTCAGCCTCCCAAAGTGCTGGGGTTACAGGCATGAGCCACCATGCCTGGCCTTTTTTTTTTTTTTTTTTTTTTGAGACAGTCTCCCTCTTTTGCCCAGGCTGGAGTGCAGTGGCACAATCTTAGCTCACTGCAACCTCCACCTCCTGGGTTCAAGCGATTCTCCTGCCTCAGCCTCCTGAGTAGCTGGGATTATAGGCATGTGCCACCATGCCCAGCTAATTTTTTTTTTTTTTTGACACAGAGTCTCGCGCTGCCGCCCAGGCTGGAGTGCAGTGGCGCATTCTTGGCTCACTGCAAGCTCCGCCTCCCGGGTTCACACCATTCTCCTGTCTCAGCCTCCCGAGTAGCTGGGAGTATAGGCGCCTGCCACCACGCCCGGCTAATTTTTTGTATTTTTAGTAGAGACGGGGTTTCACCATGTTAGCCAGGATGGTCTCCATCTCCTGACCTCGTGATCCACTCGCCTCAGCTTCCCAAAGTGCTGGGATTACAGGCGTGAGCCACCATGCCTGGCCCTAATGTTTGTATTTTTATAGAGATGGGGTTTGGTCAGGCTGGTCTCAAACTCCCGACCTCAAGTGATCCACCCGCCTCGGCCGCCCAAAGTGCTAGAATTACAGGTGTGAGCCACCGCGCCTGGCCTAATGCTCTCTTTTTACTTTCTCTACAGTCCTACTTTGTGTATATGGTTACCCTATATTTCACCTACCATAAACTTGCAGAGAATTTAGTGCTGAATCAAATTTGACCATTATTGCATCTTCTCTGCTGAGAAGTGGGGAAGTGTAAGGGAGAGAAAGAGAGGCCCTTGAAATTGCTTTGCTGGGTTGGCTCTTTTGTGTCACTCGGTCCACCCATCCTAGGTTTCAACCTACATAACGTGGAATCGTGGTGATGTGCCATCAAGGTTATGGAAACATGAAACCAACAGCGAGAGATGAACTTGGGACAACACGGAAGACAATCTATAAAGATTTTTTTGAGACCTCTGTTGCCCAGGCTGGAGTGCAGTGGCGTGATCTCAACTCACTGCAATCTCCGCCCGCCAGGCTCAAGTGATCCTCCCACTTCAGCCTCCAACCTCGGCTACTACCAACAATGCTGCCACAAATACTCTCCAGCACTTGTTCCAATATTTTTCTAAGATAAATTCCTAAAAGTGGAATTGCGAGATTAAAATAGATTTCTTTTTTTTTTTTTTCCCGAGACAGAGTCTCACTCTGTCACCCAGGCTGGAGTGCAGTGGCGCGATCTTGGCTCACTGCAACCTCCGCCTACCAGGTTCGCGCCATTCTCCTGCCTCAGCCTCCCGGGTAGCTGGGACTACAGGCGCCTGCCACCACGCCCGGCTAATTTTTGGTATTTTTAGTAGAGACGGGGTTTCACCGTGTTAGCCAGGATGGTCTCGATCTCCTGACCTCGTGATCCACCTGCCTTGGCCTACCAAAGTGCTGGGATTACAGGCGTGAGCCACTGCGCCCCGCCTCTTTTTTTTTTTTTGAGATGGAGTCTCGCTGTGTCGCCCAGGCTGGAGCGCAGTGGTGCGACCTCGGCTCACTGCAAGCTCCACCTCCCGGGCTCACGCCATTCTCCTGCTTCAGCCTCCTGAGTAGCTGGGACTACAGGCGCCCACCACCACGCCCGGCTAATTTTTTGTATTTTTAGTAGAGACGGGGTTTCACTGTGTTAGCCACGACGGTCTTGATCTCCTGACCTCGTGATCCACCTGCCTTGGCCTCCCAAAGTGCTGGGATTACAGGCGTGAGCCACCGCGCCCGGCCTAAAATAGATTTCAAAGCCACATACTTATTGAATCTATTTGTGCCAAGTGATGGTTATTTTGCAAATGAGATTCTAATACTCTCTTTTAAAACAATAATAAGATATAGTACCTCTCTGTTCCTTAACCCAATTGTACCCACACCGGTTTTGCCCCGAATATTTTATGAATTTCTATTTAAGTTAATATGAACATTAAAATTCATACTGTGGCACATGCATAGAGGCAATGTATTATATTTTGAGTTTTGCTAACTTTTAAAAGAAAACATATTAAAATTAGAAATTTAAAATTTTTGGCCAGGCATGGTGGCTCATGCCTGTAATTCCAGCACTTTGGGAGGCCGAGGCCACCGGATCACTTGAGGTCAAGAGTTCCAAACCAGCCTGGCCAACATGGTGAAACCCCCTCTCTACTAAAAAATACAAAAACTAGCCAGGCGAGGTGGTGGGCGCCTGTAGTCCCAGCTACTTGGGAGGCTGAGGCAGGAGAATTGCTTGAACCTGGGAGGCAGAGGTTGCTGTGAGCTGAGATCACGCCACTGCACTCCAGTGCAGCTATTTGGGAGGCTGAGGCAGGAGAATTGCTTGAACCCAGGAGGTGGAGGTTTCAGTGAGCCAAGATCACGGCACTGAACTCCAGCCTGTGTGACAGAGCAAGACTCCGTCTCAAAAAAAAAAAAAAAAAAAAAAAAATTTTTGGCCAAGTGCAGTGGCTCATGCCTGTAGTCCCAGCGCTCTGCAAGGCCGAGGCAGGTGGATTGCTTGAGTCCAGGAGCTTGAGAACAGCCTGGGCAACATGGGGAAACTCTGTCTCTACTAAAAATACAAAAATGAGCTAGGTGCGGTGGTGCGCACCTATAGTCCCAGCTACTCAAGAGGCTGAGGCAGCAGGATCTCTTGAGCCCAGGAGGTAGTGCTGCAGGGAGCCATCATTACACCACTGCACTCCAGCCTGGGCAAAAGAGCAAGACCCTATCTAAAAATAAATAATAATAAAAATAAATAAATAAATAAATGTTTTATGACAAATATAACTTTCATAGATTACATATAAAGTTTATAAGTAAACCTACAATTTTTAAGTGTACTTTTTTAGAAGACAAAACAACAAAAGGAAATGCATTTGGCATTCTGCTTGAAGTGGTCTGACAATCCCTTCAGATGAGATCCGCAGTGTACGGAAGGCCTGGGGATCCCAGGAGGAGGGGTCACAGCCAAGGTTGTGGCTCCCTGTACTGGCCCCACTCTCCAGCCAATGATCCCTGCTTTCATTTCCTTCTGAAGGGATGCCTATGAACTCCTGGTTCCCTACCACTGAGGGAAGCTAACCTCTTCCCTAAGCTTGCTGCAAGGGTGACTCACCCCTTCCTTCCCCGAGGCCAGGGGAAAAAACGATCACTTGGTTTCCCATAGTTCAGCCAGTTGGAAGAGTGGGTCTCAGGCTTATCTGTTCTTTAGCCCCTCTGAACTGCAAGCCAGGGACAAACGTGCCAAAGAGAAGCTGAAGGTAGAGTCGCAATTCTAGGCCCAGCTGGCAAAGAACTTAACTTCTAGGCAAACTGAGGGCTGATGGAGTAAACTTTTGCCCACGTCAGACATTGATTTTAAGGCCAGGGTAAGGAGAGTCTGACTCTGGCTTCCCAGCATGTCGCTGTCTTTTGCATATGAAAAGTAGAGAACTTAGCTCATCACTTGCCCTAGTTCCAGGCAGTGCTTGCCTCCTATCATTAAAGGGGGCAGTGGGGCCTGGCACTCTTCCCCGAGTAACCAGCACAGGGAATTTCAAGAGAGTCTGGGGTACAAGTGGAGGCTGTCTGATTCAGGTGGCAGAAGAAGGGTCTATGCTTGGACACATGAGGCTGACAGCCAGTGCTCAGGGCCAGGCCCCTGGGGTAACAAGCAACAATGCGTGTGAGCAGAGAGGCAGTGGTGAGGACAGTGAGGGGTCACGGCCGGAAAGCGGCTGCACAATGAACCCATGGAAAACCAGTTTCACTAAAATCTCTCCAAGAAAGAGCAATCCAGGGCAGCTCCAGGGAAACAACTCCTAACCCCCAGTCTTCAGCAAGGTGACTGCCAGAAGGAACAGAGGAGGGCTGGTAAAGACCTCGGGGGGAGAAGCAGCGAAACAGGAGTCCAGGAGACTGTGCGGAACGCCAGGAACAAGCAGGGCCAGCCTTGTCCACTTTTGAGGACCTGCGAGGCATCCCATGTGTCCCACCTGGGATCTTTTGGAATCTGAGTTTCTGTCCTGCCCTGTGATGGGCTCTCTATATGTGACTGTTAGAGCAGCCACTCTCAACCTCAGCTGTACCTTAAAATCATCTGGGGATCTTAAAAAAATACTGATGCCAGGTCAGTGAGCCCTAAGTATCAGTTGTTTTTAAATCTCCCTCACCAGCCTTTTTTTTTTTTTTTGGACACAGGGCCTCACTGTTGCCTAAGCTGGAGTGAAGTGGCACAATCATAGCTCCCTGCAGCCTCAACCTCCCTGGGCTCAGGTGATCCTCCCACCTCAGTCTCCCGAGTAGCTGGGACTACAGGTGTGTGCCACTGTGTGTGGTTAATTTCTTTTATTTATTTATTTTTGAGATGGAGTCTTGCTCTGTCGCCCAGGCTGGAATGTAGTGATGCAATCTTAGCTCATGCAACCTCCGCCTCCTGGGTTCAAGTGATTCTCCTGCCTCAGCCTCCCAAGTAGTTGGGATTACAGGCATGCGCCACCACGCCTGGCTAATTTTTGTATTTTTAGTAGAGACGGGGTTGGCCAGGCTGGTCTCAAACTCCTGATCTCAAGTGATCTGCCTGCCTCGGCCTCCCAAAGCGTTGGGATTGCAGGCGTGGGCCACTGCGCCTGGCCAATTTCTTTTATTTTTTATAGAGATGGGGTCTCGCCATGTTGCCCAGGCTAGTCTCAAACTCTCCTCCCCAGCATTTAAATGTATATTCTAATGCACACCCCAAGACTAAAAATGTTAAGAAATCTGATTGCAGGGGTAGAATCCCACCCCTACTGGATGTTAATTTAAGACAGCTATAGTTGGCAAGAAATAGTTTAAAGTTTAATGGGCACATTAGCAATGTATGGACATAGATTCTGCAGGTTCTCTGCCTTCTGCAGAAACCAAAGGGAAGAGCCTGGCCAGGAGATCTGTGCCTGAGTCTGCAGGACCTCCCAGTTCTCAGCTCCCACTCCTGGTTCCTCTGCAACTTCCTTGTGTTGTAGCAAACAAGATTTCCACCCTCCTGGGCCTCTCTGGTCTCCTGAAGAGGATCTCTGGTCTCCTGAGTCCCACCCTTTTCCTACCCCTTTAGAGGCAGGCTCTACATCCAGTCTGGAGGCAGAATGACCAGGACCGCCCTGGGAAGTGGACTTGCCCATATGAATGGAATCCTACAATGCTGTGCGAACTCCCTGCCTGCTTCCCCGGGGGTCAGGATTCCTGGATGCTGGCCTTTCCAACATGCTATGCCTTACCTGTCCCCTTCTCAGACCATAGTCTCAGCCCACCCCTCTCTGGGCTATACTATGATAAGCCTCCTTCCCTTTATGGTTGGGCACCCCGGACGCCTTGCTCTCTACATTCACGGAGATGGGTGTCAGCTCTTCCTGCACTGAAGGTACCATTGTCTCGTTTGTATAGGATTCCCCTGGCTCCATACTCTGAGATGACACCCAGTCCTCACAGAAGTGCAGTTCACTCCCCTAGACATAACAGGATGATAGAGGAAGGCAGTAATGGGGAGTTTTATCTTTCCATCTTTTGTAACACCAGCAACGAGGATTTTTTTTTTCTATGTCACTCTTCAGTCTTTATATAAAGTTCCACATGATAAATTCCCAGCTGAGTTCAATTCCAGGAAAAATTTTGTTCTGAGAATTAATTTGTAGGCTTTCTGTTGTCCAAAATCCCAAACTATGCAACCCAGTGTATTTTTGTTTGTCCCTAAGCTGCCAGAAAACTTACAGCCAAATGCGTTATCCAAGTGTTGTAATCTGCTAAATGCAGGCCACTCAGAAGGTCCACATTCCTTTTGCTTTGCTTTGTTTTCTCCTGAGCATTTCTGTACATACTTGCTTTTAGTCTAAGTTATCATACTCTGTGCCCAAACCAGTCACCAGGTCCTGCCTCTTGATCCTGGCATCCTTTCAGTTTCTCCTGCTCCTCAGTAATTCTGGCCTGGGTGTTGCAAAAAGCCTTGGTCTCCTCCTCCTCCTCCAGGCCTCCCCACCCAACAACCAGAAGGAGCGCATCACTCCTACTTCAGTGCATACTCCTGCCTCCTTCTGGCAGATCCTTCCTTCCCTGTGCCTCTGCCCTGACAGCCCCCGCCTCACCTCTCCCCGGCATGCGCTCACATACTGCAACCCGCAGCTACACTGAATTCCCCTCACTGGCCTCTCCTAGACTCTCTTGGTGACTTTGCACATTCGGTTCTTTCAGCCTGAAACAACCTTCCCTGCTGTTTCCTTGGTGAGGCAGTTTTCAGGGCTTAGCCCAAGCATCACCTAATCTGTGGGGATTCCCTGCACCGGCTCCTCTCTGGGCTGCCCTAGCTCTACGCCATGCAGCCCTCACAGCCAGGCTGGGCCAGGACTGGTTTTACTTTTTTGTTTGACTAGCCAGCTAGGATGGTGTTCCTGGAAGGAAGGGGGACGACCTCGCTGTGCCACTGATGTCTAGCATGCATGCCTAGCACACAGAGCTGTTTAAGTGGATGACTAGAATACATGACACAAGATTTTATTAATCTTCCAGAATGAAAGGACTGGAGGCCAGGCACAGTGGCTCACGCCTGGAATCCCAGCACTTTGCGAGGCCGAGGCGGGCAGATCACCTGGGATCAGGAGTTCAAGACCGGCCTGGCCAACATGGTGAAACTCCATCTCTACTAAAAATACAAAAATTAGCTGTGCGTGGTGGTGGGTGCCTGTAATCCCAGCTACTCGGGAAGCTGAGACAGGAGAATTGCTTGAACCCCCGGGGCGGAGGTTGCAGTGGGCCGAGATTGCGCTACTGCACTCCAGCTAGGGTGACAGAGCAAGACTCTGTCTCAAAAAAATAAAAATAAAAAACAAATAAAAGGACTGGAGGCCAGCCTCCCGCCAGCCTTTTCATTACCAGACCTCAGAAACCGTCTCTGAGACACACACACACACACACACACACTCACACATACTTCCTCTCGGAGTTCTGCTCCGTCCCACGCTGCCCACCCAGACTTTCTACTCCACTCTTTTGGTATCTGATATTTGATGATGTAAGGAGAACGGATTTCTTTCTCCTCTTTTATGTGGTAACCACAGAGGGTTTAAGAGTTTACTAACAAGATTACTGCAGCACGCCTATTACAACTCTGTTACACCCAGCCCATTACTGTCCGATGTCATTTGGAACCCTGGGGGGAAGTCACATTCCTGAATCGCATCTGAACAGCAGCTGGAAGTCAGCACCAGCTGGTTAAGGCAGGGTCACTGCACTTCCCTTGCCCAATTTACGCCCCTGGAGAGCCCTGACCAGCTTCCTGCTTCCTGTCCCAGGCCCCCCATGACAAGATTCCACGACTGAGGTCTGGCTCTACTCCGTGGTCTCACCCAGCTCTCTGTGTGAGGATTGTGTCCAGACTTCCCCTGGGCTTTATCTGCTCCCAACTCCACTCTTGGGGACAAAGTGGAAGAAGTAAGACCATTCAATCATCTTTACCTTCTTGCTTTCCCAAGACTGCAAATGCTGACCGCTGTGAGGGGGGCCCGGCTGCTCAGCTGCCTCGATGCCCCGTGCTTGCACGCGCACGCACACACTCACACACACTCGCACACTCACACACAGACACACAAGCGCGCACACACACAGACACGCGCGCGCACACACAGATACAAATACGCGCGGACACACACACACTCACACTCGCGCCCCGAGGGACCCAGCACGGCGCAGGGCGGGGGTCCACCGGCTTTCTGCAGGTCCCCCAGGCACGGGACGGCGGCGTCCGGGCTCAGTCCTGGGAGTCAGCCCGAGCCCGGGAGGAACGCCTAGATCGCGCTCTGCACAGTCCCGGGACCAGGCGGGAACTCAGACTCCCGTCTGCAGAGCCGCTTCCCCCGTCAGGGCTCGGGCCGCGCGAGCCGTTTCCTCCCTCCCCCGCGCGTCCCCTCCTCCGTCCCCTTTCCCTCCCCAGCTCGACCCTGCACCCCCTGGCCCGGCCCGGCCCGGCCCTACCTCCCCGCCGGCGGCGGCTCCGCGGGCTCTGGGGCGCATCTTGGGGGCTCCGGGGCGGGCCGGGACGGCTGGCGGCGCAGCTCGGGGGCGGGCGGCGGCGGGTGCCGGGGACGCCATGGCCCTCCGCCCTCCGCCCCTTTGTCCGCCGAGCCTCCCCCGGCCGCCCGCAAGCCCCTGGGGGTCCCCGCCGCGCGCGCTCCCGTGGGGTCCCCGCCGCCCCCGGCCCCAGCGGCGCGCTTCCCTCGGCCGGCCCAGCGCAGGCTCGCCCGCGGCCCCTGCCTCCTCCTGCCGTGGCTCCGCGACGATCTGCGCGACGCGCGCCCCCTCCTCCCGACCCATCCCGCCCGGCCCAGTGAGCTAATCCGCAGCTGGCGGGCGCCCGGCCGGTTGCCACGGCAACCCCTCTCCCAGGGCCCGGCCCCGCGCGGAGCCGCGGTAAACAGGACCTTCTGCCGGACTCGCCCCCTCGCCTCTCGGGGTGGGGGAGAGGTGGCTTAACCCTTCCTGGGAGGGCGCCCGCCGCGCGCCGGCTCCATTCCACCCAGGCCCGGGCGGATTCGCGAGGTGCTTCCGGCCCGAGGCTTAGACCTGGACGTCCAAGCCCGGGGAACGGCGGCCACATGCCCGGCCCCGCGTACTCTAGGCAGTTAACACACTCTTGGCACTGGGCCGGGGCCGGGGGCACCTCGGGCAGTGAGTCAGGCACCGCCCTTGCCCCAGGCAGCTTGCCGTCGGGCCGGGGTAATGACGGTCATGAGACAGGCGATGCGGGTGCTGGGGGCCGGGGAGGGCCCAGGGCCGAGCGCGCTGCAGAAGGGCTCCCAGACCGGGCGGGAAGGGAGGTGGTCAGGAAAAGCTTCCAAGAGGAGAAGTGACTTCATAGACCCGCTGCCCCGACTCACGCAGGGCACCGTCAAGGAACACAGGCTGCACAGCAGAAGTCCGCAGGGAAATGCCGTGGGCTGCGGGGAAGGCGGGTCTCGAATACAGGCTGGGGCCTTCGAGGAAGTTCCCTGGAGCTTTGACCGGGCCAGGAACATTGAATAGCATTTGCATAGGTGGAGGAAAGTGGGTGAAAGGAAAGGGTTCTGAGTGGAGGGAACAGCACCAGTGGAGGCCGGAAGCAGAGGCTAGGCATTTCAGAAACAGCCGAGTGAGGACCAAGTGGTGATGGGTAGGCTTGGCCAGATTTCAAGCGGGGGACAGAAAATTTTTGAGCACAGGAGTGCCCTGATGACAGTGAAGGGGGCCTGGCGGGGGTATTTGCTCGCAGTGGGAGCAGGCTTCAGGTCCATCTCCACACCAGAGGAAAGCCATCCTTGTCTTTAGCTCAGTGACTTCCAGAAGGGCTGGGAGCCATGGTCCTGCGGGACAGCAGAGAGGCCTAAAGTTCAGGCAAGGGGGAAAGAGAGAAGAGAGGCTTAGCCTTACAAATCTACAGAAGGAGTGTGCGCGCGAGAGAAAGGAGAGAGACAGTGAAAAATAAAAGATGGGTGTGATGACGTAATACTGCCCAGGCAGTGCCTATAGACTGGGCGCCTGAGATTTGAGGGACTTGTTCAAAGTCACAGGAAAAAAGCTCTGTTTTCTTCTCAGCTGAGGGTTTTATGCTTTCTGGGAACTCTTTGAAGCTTTTCTAGGGCTTGTTAAGTTCCTTAAACTCCTCATGACATACCCATTTTAACTAAGCATAGTCAACTTTTAGAGCCCACATTTGCAAAGTGCAAGCTCTTTTTTTTTTTAAGTGTAAGCGTTTAAATTATTGTTTTGCTTGTTGAAGCATTATTCAGTAAGTTTTTCACTTTCTAAATAAAGATCAGAGGCTTGGCTTTTTTTTTTTTTTTTTTTTTTTTTTTTTTTGAGACGGAGTCTCACTCTGTCGCCCAGGCTGGAGTGCAGTGGCGCGATATTTCGGCTCACTGCAAGCTCCGCCTCCAGGGTTCACGGCATTCTCCTACCTCAGCCTCCCAGGCTTGGCTTCTTTTTTATTGATTGATTGATTGAGGCAGTCTCAGTCTTTCACCCACGGTGGAGTGCAGTGGTGCTATCATAGCTCACTTCAGCCTCGAACTCCTGGGCTCAAGCAATTTCCCCACCTCAGCCTCCCAATTAGCTAGGACTACAGATGTATGCCATCATGGTTGGCTTTTTTATTTTTTGTAAGTCTTGCTATTTTGCTCAGGCTAATCTTGAACTCCTGGCCTCAAGTGATCCTCCTGACTTGGCCTCTCAAAATGTTGGGATTACAGATGTGAGCCACCATGCCTGGCCAAGACTTGGCTTCTTGAGGGTTAATTATTCCCAGGGCTGCTACAACATATAAGAAAGCAAACTGGTGTGATCTTGGCTTGCAACCTCTGCCTCCTGGGTTCAAGCGATTCTTTTGCCTCAGCCTCCTGAGTAGCTGGGATTACAGGCACCTGCCACCGCGCTACGCCCGGCTAATTTTTTTGTATTTTTAGTAGTGACAGAGTTTCACCATCTTGGCCAGGCTAGTCTTAAAAACTCCTGACCTCATGATCCACCCGCCTTGGCCTCCCAAAGTGCTAGGATTACAGGTGTGAGCCACCGCACCTGGCCTATTTTTTTTTTTTTTTTTTTTGAGACAGATTCTTACTCTGTCACCTAGGCTGGAGTACAGTGGCGTGGTCTTGGGTCACTGAAGCCTCTGCCACCCAAGTTTGAGTGATTCTCCTGCCTCAGCCTCCCATGTAGCTGGGATTACAGGCATCTGCCACCATGCCCAGCTAATTTTTGTATTTTTAGTAGAGACAGGGTTTCACCATGTTGGCCAGGCTGGTTTCAAACTCGACCTCCAGTGATCCTCCCACTTCAGCCTCCCAAAGTGCTGAGATTATATTGTATAGGTGTGAGCCACTATGCCTGGCCTTCCGCTCCCTCATCTTTGACTTCTGGACACTAACCTGTTTCAGGAAAATAACTCCTGCCTTAGTTCCTTGGGTCTGAGTCTGATGAACTATGCACAGCCTGTGCTTTGTGTATTTCTAACCTTGCCTGCCTCTCACAGCCCCCAGCCCTCCAACTTCTCAGAGCTGGCTGCTCCCATTGCTGGGTCATCCTGTGGCTCTGACCATGACAGGGGTCCCACATAGGGACCCCTCCCTCCTTCCCCATGTGGCCCCGCCCCTGCTGGCTCCCTGGAGAAGGGAGACAGGGTAGCCCACGATAGCCCTCCAAGGCTGGTGCTACACGTTGGAGCCTGGAAGGGCCTCTCAGTCATCCCCTCTTCTCCTGTTCCTGGCGCTGACAACTCCAACAGTATATTTGTCCCCTGTCCTCCTTCTCTGTCCACAGCTTCTCTTCATGTTGGAAAATGCTTAGGGTAGGAGGTCATGCCTGGCCTTAAGCTGGGAAAAGTGAAGATGAGAGGAAAGGGACAAAGTTGATTTCTCTTTTGAGTCTTTAATCTTGCTTCTTTATATTTTATTTTATTTCATTTTATTTTATTTTAATTAATTTTTTTTTTTTTTTTTTTGAGACAGAGTCTTGCTGTGTCACCCAGGCTGGAGTGCAGTGGTGCAATCTCGGCTCACTGCAACCTCTGCCTCCAGGGTTCAAGTGATTCTCCTGCCTCAGCCTCCCAAGTAGCTGGTTTTGCAGGCATGCACCACCACACCCGGCTAATTTTTGTATTTTTAGTAGAGATGGGGTTTTGCCATGTTGACCAGGCTGGTCTCAAACTCCCAACCTCAGGTGATCCCCTCACCTCGGCCTCCCAAAGTGCTGGGATTACAAGCAAAAGACACCATACCGTGTCTTTTTTATTTTAACATTTATTTTAATTAATTTATATTGAGACAAGGTCTTGCTATGTTGCCCAGGCTGGCCTCGAACTCCCCACCTCAGCCTTCTGAATAGTAACCTGTTTCTTCCACACAGAGCAGCCCTGGGACACTGCAGAACATTTCTTCCTTCCTCTCCCTCCTTTTCCTCCAGCGTCCTGCTGCGGAGCGCAGGCCTTGATTGGAGGGGCACATTCAGCTCTACAGCAGGTTGCTCAGCCTCTAAATCCCAGCTTTTTAAACCCTTCATCTGTAGGGTGGAAATGGCAATGGCTGTGGCCTCCTAAGAGCGCTGTTGTGAGGGTTTGGTATGGTGCCTGGCCCATGGGAGGACTCATGGGTACTCTCCTGTTGGTTACTATTTTCCTAATCTCCTTTTTTTTTTTTCCCCCCCATTAACACAGAGTGTCAAGGTTGAAGAATGGGAGGCAGGCAGTTTTTCTTCTCCTGCATCAGCGCTCAGCTCCCCCTCCCTCCCCACCCCTTTTAGGTCCAGGACCGTCTACCAGCACGCACAGGCAACAGAGCTGGCTTTATCTCAGCCATAAGCCAAGGGAGTAATGCATTCAATGGGCCCATGGCTCTGTCTTTTGCTCTGACAGTATTTGGATGGAACAGACCCTCTCTTCCAGGCTCTGACTGCCCTCCAATAAAAATAAAAATAAAGAAACCAGGCCGGACGCCGTGGCTTATGGCTGTAATCCCAGCACATTGGGAGACCGAGGCGGGCAGATCACCTGAGGTCAGGAGTTCGAGATCAGCCTGGCCAACGTGGTGAAACCCTGTCTCTACTAAAAATACAAAAATTAGCCAGGCATGGTGGCAGGTGCCTGTAATCCCGGCTACTCGGGAGGCTGAGGCAGGAGAATCGCTTGAACCCAGGAGGGCAGGCAGGTGGTGATGAGACAGAAGAAAGATCCTGCCAGCCAAGAGGCCAAGAAGGAATGGATCACAGTGACCCAAGCAGGTGAGCCAGATCTCAAGGGGATGGTTTGAGTCAGGGATGCCCCAAGGAACTGCACTGCCTGTACCTTCCAGAAGGGGGAGCCACAGTGAGGACATGGATTGGATCTTGATCCAGAACTCTCTCTCCAGAGGAGCTGGCCCTGGGCAGAGCCGATGCTCACAGGCTTCATGGGGTAACAAAAAGAACATGGGTTGAGCCAGATAGGTCTGGGTCTGTGAGACCTCAGATAAAGCACATAACCCGTTGGGGCTTGGTTTTCCCATACATGAAATGGCAGGAATGATGCTTCGTTGTTCAGAGTTGCAGGGCGGACTTAATGCCATGACTGGTCAAAGTGCCTGAGACAAAAATGATGCTCTGTCAACATTTACATCCAAAAGGAATCTCAGTGGAAATGAAAACATTTGAGAGAGTGTCCGAAGGCTCTTTCTCAGGCTCTGTCCCCTGCCTTGATGGGTGGGGCTAGCCTTGTCATATCCCTCAGTACTTCCCATTTCCCGTGGTTTCTTTTTTTTTTCTTTTGAGACGGAGCCTTGCTCTTGTTGCCCAGGCTGGAGTGCAATGATGTGATCTTGGCTCACCACATAGGTGCATAGGTGAAAGGTATACACATGGGAGGCTGAGGCAGGAGGATCACTTGAGCCTGGGAGTCCTGGGTTGTGGTGCACTTTGCCAATCCAGTGTCTGCACTAAGTTCAGCATCAATATGGTGACCTCCTGGGAGCAAGAGACCACCAGGTTGCCTAAGGAGGGGTTAATCGGCCCAGGTCAGAAATGGAACAGGTCAAAACTCCCATGCTAATCTGTAGTGGGATCGCACCTGTGAATAGCCACTGCACTCTAGCCTGGGCAACATAGTCAGAATCCATCTGTAGGAAAAAAAACTAGAAATAATTAGCCTGGGTTCAGTGGCTCATGCTTGTAATCCCAATCTCAGCACTTTGGGAGACTGAGACAGGTGAATAACTTGAGCCCAGAAGTTCAAGACCAGCCTGGCAACATGGTGAAACCCTGTCTCTACTAAAAATACCAAAAAATTAGCCAGGCGTGGTGACGCACGCCTATAATCTCAGCTACTCAGGAGGCTGAGGCATGCGAATCACTTGAACCTGGGAGGCAGAAGTTGCAGTGAGTAGAGATTGTGCCACTGCACTCTGGCCTGGGTGACAGAGCAAGACCTTGTCTCAAAAAAAAAAAAAAAAAAAGATAATCATTAAATTATATTTAAAAAGAAAAGAAAAAAGCTATACACACAGTAGATGATTGGTGGACAAGAGGTTTATTGATTGATTGATCATCTGGAGAGCTGGTGTGGGGAGAAGAACCACATGTCTGTGCTTAGACAAGTTTGGATGAGGTAGAGCAAGGAAGAAACTTATCTTAAGGGCAGGGAAAAGTCTACAGCCTCACCCTGACACAGCCTTGGCCAAGCCTCCCCCACATCCGTCCCATCCATAGACCAAAGCCCTGCAGGCTCAGAGCCCACCGAGCCAACTTAGAGAGGCTCTAAGTCAGGGCTTACAGATGTCAGGGTTCCCCTTCTAGTCTCTTGCTGGCACCTAAATGCCTTTCCTCCACAGAAGGCCACCTCCCTCCTGCCTCTCTCATTCCATCTCTAACCCCATCCTCGGCCCATTCTCCCACCTAGACACAGCTGGGTGCCAGTTCCTTGCAGTCCCTCCTGGCTGCCTCTCTCTGAGGAAACAAAACCAAGCCAAGCATCTCACCCAAACCTCAAAACCAGGCTTGGTTTGTTATTGGTCCCAATCAGATGCAATCCAGGAGGTGTGGGATAGGAGTGGGAGGGGTAGACGGGGAGTAGAGGCCACCCAGGAGTGTGCAGAGCCCAGACTGAAGCCCTAGGGCTCTTTCATCCTCGCTGGCTGCGAAGGGCTGGTCTTTGGCGGAGATGCCTCTGTGCCCTCTGCCCTCCTGGGACACTCTCACACCTACCGCTGTGGCTAGGACTATAAGATGGGCAGCTGTTGAGGCCCACTAGGGGTGCTGTGGGGCAGATGGTCTTTGTTTATTACCATGGATGGCTGACCTTTGCCGGCTTACCATGGGGAATCCGGGAGAATCTCTGCGTTGGCAGATAGCATCTCAACATATCATTTTGTGATAAGAATCATTTCTGTTTGATTTCATGACCCTAATTTATTTTGGACTGTCTTTTTTTCACACAAAGAATTAAAGTGTTTGTAACTTTATAAAGACTGGCATGTTTATGACAAAAAGCAAAGAACAAAGGTGCAAACTTTTCAGGTCATTCACCACTAGGCAAAGTCTCAAATATGAAGCCTGTCACACCAAGTACCCTCTATACTTATATTCTTTCTGTTCCTTTTGGACAATGTATTTGAACAGTAAAAAAAAGGAACAAGAATGTGGTGATTTGGATACTTTTTAGAGGCATGGCTTTCTGTGTTTAAGCTGTTGTAGCTCTTTGTGGTCACTGTGATTTCAGAATACAGGAGGACAGTCAGGCCAGTGAATCCAACTCTTCTGCGTGGACTTCTGTGCACAGGATGCACGGCACCTACCTCTTGCTTCTGAGAGCCTTCCCTGCCTATTTTCTGGCCCAACGAGGCAATCTCTTCATTGTCAGGAGAAGGAGTGAGGTAATATGCTTCATTAAATTTTTTTTCTTTTTTTTGAAACAGAGTCTCGCTCTCTCACCAGGCTGGAGTGCAGTGGCATGATCTTGGCTCACTGCAACCTCCGACTCCCTGGTTCAAGGGATTCTCCTGCCTCAGCCTCCCGAGTAGCTGGGATTACAGGCATGTGCCACCACACCCGGCTAATTTTTGTATTTTTAGTAGAGACAGGGTTTCACCATGTTGGCCAGGATGGTCTTGATCTCCTGACCTCGTGATCTGCCTGCCTCGGCCTCCCAAAGTGCTGGGATTACAGATATGAGCCACCGCGCCCAGCCCTCATTAAAGATTTTAATCATGCCGGACACAGTGGTTCATGCCTGTAATCCCAGCACTTTAGGAGGCCAAGGCAGCATGATCACTTGTAGACCCCCATTTCTACAAAAAATAAAAAGTTAGCTGGGTGTGGTGGCACACAGCAGGGAGGTTGAGGCTACAGTGAGCCGTGATCTCACCACTGCACTCCAGCCTGGGCAACAGAACAGGACCCTGGCTTACCTGTCTCAAAAAACAAACAAAAACAACAACAAGAAAAAAGAAAAGATTTTATTTTATTATTTTTTTTTGAGACAGAGTCTCACTCTGTCACCCAGGCTGGAGTGCAATGGCGTGATCTCGGCTCACTGCAACCTCTGCCTTCCAGGTTCAAGCAATTCTCCTGCCTCAGCCTCCCTAGTAGCTGGGATTACAGGTGCCTGCCACCACGCCCAGCTAATTTTTGTATTTTTAGTAGAGATGAGGTTTCACCATGTTGGCCAGGCTGGTCTTCATCTCCTGACCTCTGGTGATCTGCCTGCCTTGGCCTATCAAAGTGCTGGGATTACAGGTGTGAGCCACCGGGCCCAGCCAAAAGAAGAATATATATATATAATTTTATTTATTTTTTTTTGAGACAGTTTCGCTCTTGGCATGCCCAGGCTGGAGTGCAATGGTGTGATCTTGGCTCACTGCAACCTCCGCCTCCCAGGTTCAAGAACGTCTCCTGCCTCACCCTCCCGAGTAGCTGGGATTACATGCATGCGCCACCACACCTGGCTAATTTTGTATTTTTAATAGAGACGGGGTTTCTCCATGTTGGTCAGGCTTATCTCGAACTCCCGACTTCAGGTGATCCGCCCACCTCAGCCTCCCAACGTGCTGGCATTACAGGCATGAGCCACCGCGCCCGGCCTTTTTTTTTTTTTCCCTGAGATGTAGTCTCGCTCTGTTGCCCAGGCTGGAGTGCAGTGGCGTGATCTTGGCCCACTGCAACCTCCACCTCCCGGGTTCAAGCAATTCTCCTGCCTCAGCCTCCCGAGTAGCTGGGACTACAAGCATATGCCACCACGCCCAACTAATTTTTGTATTTTTAGTAGAGACAGGGTTTCACCATGTTAGCCAGGATGGTCTCGATCTCCTGACCTCGTGATGCACCTGCCTCGGGCTCCCAAAGTGCTGGGATTACAGGCGTGAGCCACTGGGCCCGGCCAAGAAGAAAATATTTTAATCACACCAGGTTATGAGCTAGGCATTACATCCGTGTCCTCATTGCCAGATCACCCTCTCTCTACCAAAATCCACCCCAGGCCCAAGGTCAGCCTTCAGACCTCCAAATGACTGTACAGCACTGCACTGCCTTTCAGAGGCCACACCTTGCTTGAGAGAACATATTTCTGAAAGCTCTAATATATGTCCCCTTCCTACGTCTCTCAGATTAAGTCAAATCAAAATAAAAAAGATTGGCTAAAGGCAAGCCAGCTGATATACTACTGCTCTCGCTGGGAGCGTGACTTTGGGTGAGTCAACTTCCCTCTCTGGGTGTCAGATTCCTGGTGTCAGATTCCTGGGGAGATCACAGGGGTTGTCTGGTCCCTCCCAGCCCCAGCCTTCTCATGTAGGCAAAAAAGTGCAAGGGCAGTGGTCTGTTCTCATTCTCACTCTACGTTTTCCTGAATATGTGCTGGGCAGTGTTAATACATTACAGAGATTACCTAGTAGGTAGGTTCTAATATTAGCCTCTTCTAGAGATAAAGAAGCAACCAAAAAGGGGTTGGCTGCCTTGCCCAAGGCCACTGCCAGGGAGTACCAGGGCTGAGATGAGCCCAGGCAGTCTGAGCCCAGGACAGCACCATTGTGGCTTTGTGGCCAGGACAGGCTTTAGAACAGAGAAGTTAACAGGGCTTGGTGGGGCGCGGTGGCTCACTCCTATAACCCCAGCACTTTGGGAGACCAAGGAGGGTGGATCACCTGAGATCAGGAGTTCGAGACCAGCCTGGCCAACATGGCAAAACCCTATCTCTACCAAAAATACAAAAATTAGCTGGGTATGGTGGCATGTGCCTGTAATCCCAGCTACTCAGGAGACTGAGACAGGAGAATCGCTTGAATTCAGGAGGCGGAGGTGGCAGTGAGCCGAGATTGTACCACTGCACTCCAGCCTGGGTGACAGAGCGAGACTCTGTCTCAAAAATAAAATAAAATAAAATAAAGAACTTAACAGGGTCCAGGGGCAACAGAGTTGCACACAGCATGGTGGGGGCATACCGTGTCAGAGCAGCAAGTGGCCTCAGAGATGAGCAGCCCAAGCCCTCCAGGCAGAAGGAGGGGAGGGGACTTGCCTTGGTCACACAGGGTTAGCACACCCGCTGCACGTGGGTAGTCGTAGTCCAGTTCCATGGCACCGGGAGAAAGGTGTCTGGAGCAAGCCACCTAGAAAACCAGAAGGCAGGAACTAGAGGAGCAGAGATCCTCGTGATAAGGAGTAATGGAGACAATTCAACCGAAGAGTGAAAAAGAGAAAGCAAGGAGGCCGTGGTCTCACGGGGAAGGGATGGGTCATTGCCGCGGGGCACATGCACACAACGGCCTCCTCCTTTCCCTGCTTCTTTCAGTATTATTTCTTTTCTTTTCTTTTTTTTTTTTTTTTTTTGAGACAGTGTCTCGCTCTGTCGCCCAGGCTGGAGTGCAGTGGCGCAATCTCGGCTCACTGCAAGCTCTGCCTCCTGGGTTCACGCCATTCTCCTGCCTCAGCCTCCCGAGTAGCTGGGACTACAGGCACCCGCCACCGCGCCCAGCTAATTTTTTGTATTTTTAGTAGAGATGGGGTTTCAACGTGTTAGCCAGGATGGTCTCGATTTCTTGACCCCGTGATCCGCCCGCTTCGGCCTCCCAAAGTGCTGGGATTACAGGCATCATCCACCGCGCCCAGCCCCTTTCAGTATTATTTTTGATATTTTCTCCTCTGCCAGCTTGGGGAGTAGATATGGGTGGCCCAGGGCCAAAATCCACATGCCAGGGCCCGACTCTCTTAGGAAGGAATTGCAGGTCAGAGATACCAAGCAGGACGTGGGGGGAGGGGCAGGGCCAGTGCTTCTCACACTTTTTTTTTTTTTTTTTGAGACAGAGTTTCCCTCTTATTGCCCAGGCTGGAGAGCAATGGTGCGATCTCAGCTCACTGCAACCTCCGCCTCCCGGGTTCAAGCAATTCTCTTGCCTCAGCCTCCCGAGTAGCTGGCATTACAGGCACCCACCACCATGCCCGGGTAATTTTGTGTAGTTTTAGCTGAGACAGGGTTTCACCATGTTGGCCAGGCTGGTCTCAAACTCCTGACCTCGGGTGATCCACCTGCCTCCGCATCCCAAAGTGCTGGGATTACCCCAGGCTGGAGTGCAGTAGAGGCATGAGCCACCATGCCCGGCCTTTCTCACACTTTTTATCTGCCTGATAATCCCATTGGGTTTAAGGAGAAAAAAAAGAAAAAAAAGGACAGATTCTGGCCTTCCCTGAGTGATCCTGATGCAACGGGTCTGGGATGCAGCCCAGGAACGTGCAGTTTTACAAGCACTCCAGGTGTGTGTCTGCTTGTAGAGACAGAGTCTCACTATGTTGTCTCACTCTGTTGCCCAGGCTGATCTTGAACTCCTAGTTTTGAGAGATCTTCCTGCTCTGTCTGGCCTCCTAACGTTCTAGGATTACAGGTGTGTGAGCCACTGTGCACAGCCGCCCAGGTGTTTTTGGTGGAGGTGGCTCAAGTCCCCACCAGAGACACACTGGTTTAGAGCCTGCTCAGGGGGGAACAAAGACGTTGAAGCTGCAGCAGGTAAGTGCAGGGCGTTCCCTTCTCTTATATTCTGTTCTGAAGAAAGTGTGGGTGTGGGGTGGGAAGAGGGGTAAGGAGGTCAGGGGGTGCTGAAAGGGTCTCAGCAGAGAACTGTGCACAAGGACCTAAGACCAGTGATTCCCCAGCAGGGACAACTTTGCTTCTTTGCTTCTCCAGGGGACATTTGGTAATTTTTCTTTTTTTTTTTTTTTTTTAAGAGACAAGCTCTTACTCTGTCCTCCAGTCTGGAGTGCAGTGGCACAATCATAGCTCACTGCAACCCCAAACATCTGGGCTCAAGCCATCCCCCCACCTAAGCCTCCTGAGTAGCTAGAACTATGGGTATGCCCCATTGCCATGCCCAGGTATTTTTTTTTTTTTTTTTTTTTGTAGAGACAGAGTCTTGCTCTATTGCCCCGGCTGGTCTGAAACTCCTGTGCTCAAGCAATCCTCCCACTTTGGTCTCCCAATGTGCTGAGAACACAGATGTGGGCCACCATGCTGGCTGACATTTGGTAATGTTTGAAGACATTTTATTGTCATAATTGGGAAAGGGGAGTGCTATGGTCTGAACGTGTCCGCCTCCAAAATCCATATGTTGAAATCCTAACCCCCAAAGTGATGGAAGGTGAGTGCAGCCCTCATGAATGGGTTTAGTGCCCTCATCAAAGAGGCCCCAGAGAAAGCTCTCACCCTCTCCCACTCTTTCCACCACGGACACAGTGAGAAGGCGGCAGTCTGCAGCCCAGAAGCAGGACCTCCCCAGAACCCAACCATGCTGTACCTGGATCCTGGACTTCTCAGCCTCCAGGACTGTGAGAAATAAATATTTGCTGTTTCTTTTTCTTTCTTTCTTTTTTTTTTTTTTGAGACAGAGTCTCACTCTGTCGCCCAGGCTGGAGTGCAGTGGCCCAATCTCGGGTCACTGCAAGCCCCGCCTCCCGGGTTCACGCCATTCTCCTGCCTCAGCCTCCCAAGTAGCTGGGACTACAGGCGCCCGCCACCACGCCCGGCTAATTTTTGGTATTTTTAGTAGAGACGGGGTTTCACCGTGTTAGCCAGGATGGTCTCTATTTCCTGACCTCGTGTTCCGCCCGCCTCGGCCTCCCAAAGTGCTGGGATTACAGGCGTGAGCCACTGCGCCCGGCCAATAAATATTTGCTGTTTCTAAGCCACACAGTTCATGGTATTTTGTTATATAGCAGCTCAAACGGACTAAGACAGGGAGTGTTTCTGGCATCAAGTGGGTAAAGGCCAGACATGCTGCCAAACATCCTCCAAAGCACAGGACAGCCTCCCTCTCCACACACAACGAAGAATTGTCTTGCCCGGAATGCCTAAAATGCAGAGGCCGGGAAGCCCAGAGCCAGCCCATTCCCCACCTCCATCCACCATCTTCCCCTTGAACTAGTACTTGCCCTGCATCACATCTGCTGGGTAGCAATGTTACATACGAGCTGCTAAACCCGGTCATGTGGTTCACGTGGAAAGAGAAGCAAAGCCAGATGGGCTTTTGCAGAGTTCCCCTTCCCTTGCCTCCCGGTTGGGTCCGGGAACCTCCAGGAAGCGTGTGTTATCCTTCCCGAGTGAATGGTGCCACCTAGTGGAAATAGAGTTAACAACACCAGCAGGAGCTTTTCATACACATGGAAACCTAAAAATTAGCTGGCTTTCCACTGTTGAGAAGATTCAATGGGGATCAACGAAAACCACCCAAATGAGGAAGGCAGAGGCTATTTATTTAGCGTTTTCTATGGCCAGACAGTCAGCCACCATCACTTGCATTTGGCAGAGAGTCAAATATAACTGGAGACTCAAATACTAGTGGGAAAGGCTTCTATAGGTTTCAGGTGAGCTCTAATTGGAAGATGTTGGCAGGGGGAAGGTGCAGGCAGCAGCATCTTATGTGATGGGTTTGGAGAGGATTTTTGGCTTTCTTGGCTTGGTCCTGAGTTGGAAGTGTCGGTGAAAATTAGGGCAGCAGGCAGTCATTGAGCAAATCCTGACGTTCTGGGCCTATTGTCATAGAAGGTTGGCTTGGCTCCTGCCCTGGTTGCTGCAAAGGTTGTGGGTCACAGCCTCTGAATATGCAAAGCGTCAATGACCATATATGACACTAGACATAGAAATGCATAGTTATATATGGCCATTGTCCCTTTGCATATTCAGTCTCTTAATTCATTAAACATTCTAAATATATCCATCCCTCCTGTTACTAATCCTGAAACAGATTGCATAAAGTTACCCATGTGAGCAGCAGGTTGACTCAAGCCAGCATCTGTGACTTTCAATGGTCGCCGTTATAAACTTTGATTTAGGGTTCATATGTGATAGAACTGTTTTTTTTGTTTTGTTTTGTTTTTTACTGCCCATGTTGCCTTCATATGTATGACATAATTCTCCTAACTGACATGGGCCTCAGTAATAATCTCTCAACTTCACCTGTGTGGGAGCTGACTCTAGCTCTTTACAATGCTACACTTTCACCACTGCCACCACCATCACCAGTCATTTGGTGGTGGTGATGGTGGTGGATGGTAACAGTGGTGGTAATGATGGTGGTGGTGGTTATGGTGGGCCTATTGCTGCAGAGACTGTAGGTCGCCACCATTACTGTCACCGTTACCACCACCACTATCATTATGATCACCACCACTTTTGTCACCACCACCACCACCAGTCACCACCAACACCATCACCAGCACCATTGTCACCACCACCACCATTATCACCATCACCATTATCACCATCACCACCACCAACACCACCACTACCATTACCAATGTCAGTGCCACCACCATTGCCACTGTCACCACCATCACTGTCACCATCATCACCATCACCACCACCACTGTCACCATCACTACCACTATTATCACCATCACTACCACCAACATCAATACCACTATCATTACCAATATCAATGCCACTACCATTACTGTCACCACTATCACCACTGTCACCACTATCATCCCCATCACCACCACTACCACTGTTACCACCACCACCACCATTATCATCACCACCACCAACATAACCACCACCCCCATTCCCCCATTACCACCATCAATACCACCACCATCGCCATTGTCACCGCCATCACCACCACCAGTTAGCACCCACCACCATTCCCTTGACTACCACCGCCACCTTCACCACCACCACTGTCACCATCACCACCACCACCACCATATTCACCACTACCACTATCTACAAGGTCAATGGTTCTCAACATGTTTTCCCCAAACCAACAGCATCAGCATCACATAGTGACTGTTAGAAATGCACATTCTTGGGCCTCACCCCAGACCTACAAAAATCAGCAATGGGGTGGGGCCAGCGCTCCAACTAATTCTGATGGATGCTAAAGTTTGAGAGCCACCATTCTAGATAAATTTCTAGGATGCCCACAAGGGCCTTATTTTAAGTCAGACCTTCCACAATGTATCCTTTAAATTTGTGAAAATTTGCTTGTCTTATGAAGTAGTCAGAGAAACAAGACAACCTTTATCTAGATAATATTGAGGCAGAAATTCAAGGAAAAATAAATCCACTGAGCTGGTGCACACCTTAAAATAATTATCCTCTTATATTCACCCATACTTGTCTAGTCCTCTGCATCCCGCAACATTTCTTGGTGAGCCAGCCAGGAGGAGTGGAGACGGCAGATCTACTGTCTCCTTTGCCTATGGGGCTGGAGCCCCGGGCCGGGGAGACCTGTGACCCCAGGTGCCACCAGGAGAACTTCAGCCTGGAGGGGTGAAATCAGCTCTCCTGTGATCCAGCACCCCTACCCAGCAGCGTAACGGAAACTGAGAGGGGCTACAGGACAATTCCAGAAACAGCGCGCTTCAGGAACTGTGGTAAGGTATTGGGGCCCAAGGCAGGACCCGTCCCATAAGGATAGAAGGGGAGCTTTCCCAGGGTGTAACTGGTAGTCTGACCCAGACGGGTTAGGGGCAGCAAGAACAGCTCGCCAATTTGGATGAAACTCACACCCCAACTGACACCAGATGTGAGAGTGGCTCGCTAAGTTGGTTAGGAAAAGGAAACTGGAGGCGGCAAGAGTGGCTCACCATCCCAATTAGGAACACAGGAACTGGGAGCAGGGAGGTGTGTGAAAGTGTGTGAGAGATCGTTCCGGGAGAAACCAATGTGGGGAGTGACGTGGGGAGTCACAGATCTCTTAGCATGGACTGTGTGCTCCAAGCGAAGTGTGGGGCCAACCTGGACTAGTGGCGAACCACATATGGCTAATAGGAGCTGCCCCACAGCTCAGAGTTGTGGTGGGAATAAGGACCTCTCCAAAGCCAAGTGGTGTCTGAAAACTCCCGTAATAGGAGAAGGTCTGGTTGGTCTGAGGCAAAAGGAAGAGTGGGTATGCTGCATCTTAAAGGGAGGAAATAGGAGGAAAGTCATCAAAACCCACTCCATTGGAGTGCATGTTACAAAACTTTAAGAAAGGTTTTGCAGGGGATTATGGAGTTAAGCTGACCCCCCAAATGTTGAGAACTCTCTGTGAATTAGAATGGCCTTCTTTTGGAGTTGGATGGCGGACCAAAGGAACTATAGACAGGGAAATAATTGGCTGTGTATTTAGGGTGGTGACAGGGGTCGGAGGATAGCCTGGGCATCCAGATCAATTTCCTTACATTAACTCATGGTTAAATATAGTACAAAGAAGACCAGCCTGGATCCAGCCGTGTTTAGTGGCTCATTGCAAAACACTTGTGGCCCAAGCTGAGCCAGAAGTGAAAGTAAGAGCAGCTTACTTTGATGCCAGCAGACACAGAGTTAAAGGCGAAGTCCCAGAGGGAACAAGAAAGGCCAGTTTTGCAGGAGCTGCCAGAGGGAACAGAGATTCCTCCTCCATATGTCCCAGCCCGGCCCCCTTTACTGAGGCCAACAGCCCCCCAGGAACCAAATTCAGGAGCTAGCACACCCCAAGTTTCACCCCAAAGGGAAGAATCAGAGCCTTGAGAGGCCAGGGAAGGAAATCAAGATAGTCAAGCAGGGCGTCTCAGTTCTGGCTGTGCTCAAGCATGCAAAAACCTCTCAGGGAGACATGAGGACCCATTTATTATGATGACCAAAGCCAAGTCCAACGGGGGCAACAGACTTTCATCTATCAGCCCTTTTCAACCACTAATCTCTTAAACTGGAAACACCATACTCCCTCCTATACAGAGAAGTCCCAAGCTCTTATAGATCTGATGCAGTCCATCTTTCTGACACACAGTCCAACCTGGCCAGACTGTAGGCAGCTTCTTCTCACACTGTTTAATGCTGAGGACCGCAGGAGAGTAACCCAGCAGCTCTCCACTGGCTAGAAGCCCATGCACCAGCAGACGCAGTGAATGCTCAGGCATACGCTCAGGGCCAGTTCCCAGACCAAGATCCCATCTGGGACCCAGAAGATGTGACCCAGCTTCAGCATTTGCAGAGGTACCAAAAGACACTTCTGAAAGGGCTAAGGGATGGTGGAAAAAAGGCAATCAAGAAGAAAAAAATCTCAGGGGTGCTTCAGGGAAGTGATGAGAGCCCTAGCCAGTTTTATGAAAGACTCTGAGATATACTGGCTTTTCACCCCATTTGACCCTGAGGCTGTTGAAAATCAGCGTATGGTAAATATATCGTTTGTAGGACAGGCCCAGGGTGACATAAAGCGAAACCTTCAGAAACTGGAAGGTTTCGCAGGCATGAATGCCACCCAGCTTATAGAAGTAGCCACAAGGTTACTTCTATAAGTAGGAGGGTGGAGGATTACAGATGGGATCACACCTGTAATCCCAGCACTTTGGGAGGCCGAGGTGGGCGGATCACGAGGTCAGGAGATCGAGACCATCCTGGCTAACATGGTGAAACCCTGTCTCTACTAAAAATACAAAAAAATTAGCCCGGTGTGGTGGTGGGCGCCTGTAGTCCCAGCTACTCGGGAGGCTGAGGCAGGAGAATGGCGTGAACCTAGGAGGCAGAGCTTGCAGTGAGCTGAGATTGCACCACTGCACTCCAGCCTGGGCGACAGAATGAGACTCCATCTCAAAAAACAAACAAACAAAAAGAAGTAGCCACCAAAGTGTATGTTAACCGTGACCAGGAGGCAAAGAAGGAAGCAGATTGGAGGCTTAAAAAGAAAGCTGATCTGTTAGCAACAGCCCTCATAGAGACACTAGCAATGTGAGAGGATGAGGAAGTGGACGTGGACATGGACATGGCTGTGGAAGAGGCCACGACAAGGATTCGAGAGCTGATCAAGGTTAGAGAAGGATCAATGTGCACAGTGCAAAAAGAAAGGACACTGGAAGGATAAATGTCCATAAGGCAATGAGGGAACTGGCCAAGGCTGTGAGACAAAGAGGTCACCGGCCAGGGGCTGCCACACCCTAGCAGAACCAGATACTGATCTGATCAGGCTGGCAGGGGCTGAAAGATATGAGGACTAGGACAGACTGCACTCCTTCTCGTTGGGCCTTCAGGAGCCTATGGTCACATTAAAAGTTGGAAGCCATTCGATGGACTTTATGGTAGATACTGGGGCTGAACACTGTGTAGTAACTCAACCCATAGGGCCACTAAAAACTATACAACTATTGTAGGGGCTACTGGAGTCTCAGAGAGGAGGCCATTCTGCTGGTCAAGGAGTTGTGTTATAGGAGGACGAGAAGTCCAGCATAAATTACTATACTTCCCAAATTGTCCAGTTCCCTTGTTAGGGAGAGACCCACCCCAAAAACTGCAAACACGGATTACTTTTGGCCCGCAGGGAGGTATAACTTTAAATCTGACTCACCCAAAGGCCATGGTGTTAACCTTTACCGTCCTGCAGGCTGAGGAGTGGAGACTTCATAAAGAGAAATTGCAGGCACCAATGCAACCTCATACACAAGAGGAAGAAAAATTATTATTTCAGTTAGTTAAAGAAATTCCTGGAGTATGGGCTGAGGACAACCCACTTGGGTTAGCTGTAAATCATGCACCAGTAGTAGTAGAATTAAAACCAGGAGCAGATCCTGTTCAGGTTCGTCAGTACCCAGTTACCCAAAAGGCTGTACGGGGCATCTGTAAACACTTACAGCAGCTCTATAAACATGGGATTTTAGTCCAATGCCAGTCGCCCTGGAATACTGTACTTTTGCCAGTACAAAAGCTGCTACCAGGACCAGGGTCTGATGAATATAGACCAGTGCAGGACTTGTGTGCTGTAAACACAAGTAACCATCCATCCAGTGGTACCCAACCTGTATAATTTAATGGAACTCATTTCAGCAAGTGCTACCTGGTTTACAGTCTTAGACTTAAAGGATGCTTTCCCTCATATCTGCATGGCACCAGTTAGTCAGGCTATCTTTGCATTTCAATGAGCCAAAGAAGCTACACAGCTCACCTGGACTAGGCTCCCACAAGGGTTTAAAAACTCTCCCACAATCTTTGGGGAAGCATTGGCCTCAGACCTCAAGACCTATACCCTGCCAAATGATAACTGTGCCTTGTTACAGTATGTAGATGACCTTCTTTTGGCGGCCCCAACTCAAAAGGACTGTTATCAGGGAACCCAAGACCTCCTCCATCTCCTATGAAAAGCAGGTTACAAAGTACCTAAAAAGAAAGCCTAAATTTGGCCAGGTGCGGTGGCTCATGCCTGTAATCCTGGCACTTTGAGAGGCTGAGGTGGGTGGATCATGAGGTCAGGAGTTCAAGACCAGCCTGGCCAACATGGTGAAACCCCATCTCTACTAAACATACAAAAAATTAGCCAGGTGCGGTGGCAGGTGCCTGTAATCCCAGCTACTCAGAAGGCTGAGGGAGGACAATTGCTTGAACTCAGAGGGCGGAGGTTGCAGTGAGCTGAGATCACACCACTGCGCTCCAGCCTGGGCGACAGAGTGAGACTCCATCTCAAAAAAAAAAACCCAAATTTGCCATGAAGAGGTTAAATATCTAGGTTTCATAGTGAGCCAGGGGAAACGCCGGCTTGGCGATGAGTGGAAGCAAGCCATTTGTGCACTTCCAACCCCGACCACCTGACGTCAAATGAGAGAATTTTTAGGGGCGGCAGGATTCTGCTGCATCTGGATTCCGAAGTTTTCACTGATGGCTAAGCTGTTATATGAAGCCACAAAGTGGGGAGAAAAAGAGCCCCTACTCTGGGAAACTAATCAGGAAATAGCATTCAAACAGATCAAGGAAGCTTTGACTCAGTCCCCAGCCTTAGGACTACCAGACATAACTAAGCCTTCCTTTCTATATGTTCATGAACAAAAGGGAATGGCTATAGGGGTTCTGACTCAAGTTATAGGATCATGGCATCGCCCAGTTGCACGACTGGACTCTGTGGTGCTAGGATGGCCTCCTTGCTTTAAAGCATTAGCCACCACTGTCTTGTTAGCACAAGAGGCTAGTAAATTAACTCTGGGACAGCAGCTAACCATCTGGGTGCTGCACTCAGTTATAACTTTGAAAGACCAAAGAAGACACCACTGGTTGTCAAACCTGAGGATGACTCAGTACCAAGGGCTTCTATGTGAAAACCCTTACATTATTTTAGAAACAGTGAACAGCTTAAACCCAGCTACTCTGCTCCCAGTTGAACCAGGAGCTCCCCTCCACGACTGTGTTGAAACAGTAGATATTCTCTAGTTGAAAAGATCTTACGGACCAACCCCTCAGAGACCCGATGTTGAGTACTTCACGGATGGAAGCAGTTTTGCGCTAGAAGGGGTTCAACATGCCATGTATGCAGTGGTGACATTAGACTCTGGTAGAAGCTCAGTCTCTGCCTACTGGAACATCAGCTCAAAAGGCAGAATTAATAGCCCTGACAAGAGCAAAAGACAAAAAGGTCAATATTGGCAGGGCGTGGTGGCTCACGCATGTAATCCCAGCACTTTGGGAGGCCCAGGCGGGCGGATCACCAGGTCAGGAGTTCGAGACCAGCCTGGCCAACATGGAGAAAACCCTTCTCTACTAAAAATACAAAAAATTAGTTGGGCGTGGTGGCAGGTGTCTGCAATCCCAGCTACTTGGGAGGCTAAGGCAGGAGAATCGCTTGAACCTGGGAGGCGAAGGTTGCAGTGAGCCGAGATCGCGCCACTGCACTCCAGTCTGGGTGATAAGAGTGAAACTCCGTCTCAAAAAAAAATAGTCAATATTTACACTGATTCTAAATATGCTTTTACTACATTGTATGTACATGGAACTATCTACAAAAAGAGAGGACTTTTAACAGCTGGAGGCAAATAGATAAAGTACAAGGAAAAATTTCTACAGCTCTTAGAGGCTGTATGGGCTCCAGAAAAAGTAGCTGTAATGCACTGCAGAGGGCACCAAAAGGCAGGGACACCAGAAGCCAAAGGAAGGAGAAAGGCAGGCAGAGAGGCAAAGCGGGCAGCAATGATTATGCCGCATTTTCAAGAGGAAGCCTTAGCTATGCCTCTCCTCCGAGAACCTCCTCTCCAAGAGGACCCAAGTTTTACTCCAAATGAAAGAGCCTGGTTTGCCCAGGAAGCTGGAAAATATATTAAAGGAGGGTGGTGAAAATTCTTTGATGGAAAATTAGCCATTCCGGAGGTGTTAGCTCCTAAGTTTGTGAAATAAATTCATCAAGGAACTCATATGAAAAAAAGGGCACTAAAAATGTTATTAAAATGTCATTTCTATGTGCCACGGCTCTCTGCCATCACTCGAGCCGTCTGTAAACAATATTTAACCTGTGCTCAGAACAACCTGCGACAGGGGCCCACACAGCCCCCGGGAATTCAGGAAATAGGAGCCATGCCTTGTAAAAACTTACTTATAGACTTTCCAAACTGCCTCGTGCCTGAGGCTATCGGTATATGCTAGTGCTTATTTGCACCTTTCCAGGATGGGTTGAGGCTTTCCCCACCAGGACAAAAAAAGCACGAGAAGTGACTAAAGTCTGTTAAAAGACATTATCGGTCGGGCACGGTGGCTCACGCCTGTAATCCCAGCACTTTGGGAGGCTGAGGCGGGCGGATCACAAGGTCAGGAGATTGAGACCATCTTGGCTAACACTGTGAAACCCTGCCTGTACTAAAAGTATAAAAAATTAGCCAGGTGTGGTGGCGGGCGCTTTTAGTTCCAGCTACTCAGGAGGCTGAGACAGGAGAATGGTGTGAACCCGAGAGGCGGAGCTTGCAGTGAGCCGAGATCGCACCACTGCGCTCCAGCCTGGGCAACAGAGTGAGACTCTGTCTCAAAAAAAAAAGACATTGTCTCCAGGTTTGGACTGCCTCTAACTTTAGAATCAGACAATGGGCTGGCATTTGTAGCTGAAATAGTGCAAGATTTAACAAGACTGTTTTTTTTTTCTTTTCTTTTCTTTATATATATATATTTATTATACTTTAAGTTCTAGGGTACATGTGCACAACTCGCAGGTTTGTTACATATGTATACGTGAGCCATGTTGGTGTGCTGCACCTGTTAACTCGTCATTTACATTAGGTATATCTCCTAATGCTATCCCTCCCCCTCCCCCACCCCACCACAGGCCCCAGTGTGTAATGTTCCCCTTCCTGTGTCCAAGTGTTCTCATTGTTCAATTCCCACCTATGAGTGAGAACATGTGGTGTTTGGTTTTTTGTCCTTGCGATAGTTTGCTGAGAATGATGGTTTCCAGCTTCATTCATGTCCCTACAAAGGGCATGAACTCATCCTTTTTTATGGCTGCATAGTATTCCATGGTGTATATGTGCCACATTTTCTTAATCCAGTCTATCATTGTTGGACCTTTGGCTTGGTTCCAAGTCTTTGCTATTGTAAATAGTGCCACAATAAACATACGTGTGCATGTGTCTTTATAGCAGCATGATTTATAATCCTTTGGGTATATACCCAGTAATGGGATGGCTGGGTCAAATGGTATTTCTAGTTCTACATCCCTGAGGAATCACCACACTGTCTTCCACAATGGTTGAACTAGTTTACAGTCCCACCAACAATGTAAAAGTGTTCCTATTTCTCCACATCCTCTCCAGCACCTGTTGTTTCCTGACTTTTTAATGATCGCCATTCTAACTGGTGTGAGATGGTATCTCATTGTGGTTTTGATTTGCATTTCTCTGATGGCCAGTGATGATGAGCATTTTTTCATGTGTCTGTTGGCTGCATAGATGTCTTCTTTTGAGAAGTGTCTGTTCATATCCTTTGCCCACTTGTTGATGGGGTTGTTTGTTTTTTTCTTGTAAATTTGTTAGAGTTCATTGTAGATTCTAGATATTAGCCCTTTGTCAGATGAGTAGATTGCAAAAATTTTCTCCCATTCTGTAGGTTGCCTGTTCACTCTGATGGTAGTTTCTTTTGCTGTGCAGAAGCTCTTTAGTTTAATTAGATCCCATTTGTCAATTTTGGCTTTTGTTGCCATGGCTTTTGGTGTTTTAGACATGAAGTCCTTGCCAATGCCTATGTCCTGTATGGTATTGCCTAGGTTTTCTTCTAGGGTTTTTATGGTTTTAGGTCTAACATGTAAGTCTTTAATCCATCTTGAATTAATTTTTGTATAAGGTGTAAGGAAGGGATCCAGTTTCAGCTTTCTACATATGGCTAGCCAGTTTTCCCAGCACCATTTGTTGAATAGGGAATCCTTTCCCCATTTTGTGTTTTTTTCAGGTTTGTCAAAGATCAGATAGTTGTAGATGTGTGGTATTATTTCTGAGGGCTCTGTTCTGTTTCATTGGTCTATATCTCTGTTTTGGTACCAGTACCATGCTGTTTTGGTTACTGTAGCCTTGTAGTATAGTTTGAAGTCAGGTAGTGTGATGCCTCCAGCTTTGTTCTTTTGGCTTAGGATTGTCTTGGCAATGCGGGCTCTTTTTTGGTTCCATATGAACTTTAAAGTAGTTTTTTCCAATTTTGTGAAGAAAGTCATTGGTAGCTTGATGGGGATGGCATTGAATCTGTAAATTACCTTGGGCAGTATGGCCATTTTCACGATATTGATTTTTCCTATCCATGAGCATGGAATGTTCTTCCATTTGTTTATATCCTCTTTTATTTCACTGAGCAGTGGTTTGTAGTTCTCCTTGAAGAGGTCCTTCACATCCCTTCTAAGTTGGATTCCTAGGTATTTTATTCTCTTTGAAGCAATTGTGAATGGGAGTTCCCTCATGATTTGGCTCTCTGTTTGTCTGTTATTGGTGTATAAGAATGCTTGTGATTTTTGCACATTGATTTTGTATCCTGAAACTTTACTGAAGTTGCTTATCAGCTGAAGGAGATTTTGAGTTGAGACGATGGGATTTTCTAGATATACAATCGTGTCATCTGCAAACAGGGACAATTTGACTTCCTCTTTTCCTAATTGAATACCCTTTATTTCTTTCTCCTGCCTGATTGCCCTGGCCAGAACTTCCAACACTATGTTGAATAGAAGTGGTGAGAGAGGGCATCTCTGTCTTGTGCCAGTTTTCAAAGGGAATGCTTCCAGTTTTTGCCCATTCAGTATGATATTGGCTTGACATATCAAACCCATATGACAGTGGGTTTGACATAAATAGCTCTTATTATATACCTAATTTATTGAGAGTTTTTTAGCGTGAAGGGCTATTGAATTTTGTCAAAGGCCTTTTCTGCATCTATTAAAAAAAATAAAGACATTGTAAGACCATCGATGTTGGGAAGAAACTGCATCAACTAACGAGCAAAATAACCAGCTAACATCATAACGACAGGATCAAATTCACATATAACAATATTAACCTTAAATGTAAATGGGCTAAATGCTCCAATTAAAAGACACAGACTGGCAAATTGGATAAAGAGTCAAGACCCATCAGTGTGCTGTATTCAGGAAACCCATCTCACGTGCAGAGACACACATAGGCTCAAAATAAAGGGATGGAGGAAGATCTACCAAGCAAATGGAAAACAAAAAAAGGCAAGGGTTGCAATCCTAGTCTCTGATAAAATGGACTTCAAACCAACAAAGATCAAAAGAGACAAGGCCATTACATAATGGTAAAGGGTTCAATTAAACAAGAAGAGCTAACTATCCTAAATATATATGCACCCAATACAGGAGCACCCAGATTCATAAAACAAGTCCTTAGAGACCTACAAAGAGACTTAGACTCCCATACAATAATAATGGGAGACTTTAACACCCCACTGTCAACATTAGACAGATCAACGAGACAGAAAGTTAACAAGGATATCCAGGAATTGAACTCAGCTCTGCACCAAGTGGACCTAATAGACATCTACAGAACTCTCCACCCCAAATCAACAGAATATACATTCTTCTCAGCACCACACCACACTTATTCCAAAATTGACCACATAGTTGGAAGTAAAGCACTCCTCAGCAAATGTAAAAGCACAGAAATTATAACAAACTGTCTCTCAGACCACAGTGCAATCAAACTAGAACTCAGGATTAAGAAACTCACTCAAAACCGCTCAACTACTTGGAAACTGAACAACCTGCTCCTGAATGACTACTGGGTACATGAGGAAATGAAGGCAGAAATAAAGATGTTCTTTGAAACCAATGAGAACAAAGACACAACATACCAGAATCTCTGGGACACATTCAAAGTAGTGTGTGGAGGGAAATTTATAGCACTAAATGCCCACAAGAGAAAGCAGGAAAGATCTAAAATTGACACCCTAACATCACAATTAAAAGAACTAGAGAAACAAGAGCAAACACATTCAAAAGCTAGCAGAAGGCAAGAAATAACTAACATCAGAGCAGAACTGAAGGAAATAGAGACACAAAAAAACCCTTCAAAAAATCAATGAATCCAGGAGGTGGTTTTTTGAAAAGATCAACCAAATTGATAGACTGCTAGCAAGACTGTTAAAAATAAAATGGAAGTTACACACAGCCTATTGGCCACAAAGTTTAGGAAAAGTAGAATGCATTAACCAGACACTCAAACAGCTACTGAAGAAATATTGTCAAGAAACTCATCTAAGATGGGATCAGGTCTTGCCTATGGTCCTCCTCCGAGTCAGGTGCACCCCCACCAAACAAACTGGGTATTCACCTTGTGAAATTTTGTTTGGTGGGCCTCCCCCAATCATAAGTCAAATAAAAGGTAATCTCCAAGAACTAGGAAAATTAAGATAGCAAATGCAGGCTTTAGAAATAGCCATGCAAGAGGTTCATGGCTGGGTACGAGAAAGAATGCCTATAAGGCTGACAGACCCAGTACACCCCTTTAAACCTGGAGACTCTGTTTGGGTTAAAAAGTGGAAACCAACTTCTCTAGGACCCATATGGGATGGGCCCTGTACTGTAATCTTGTCCACTCCCACTGCTGTTAAAGTTGCAGGTGTTGTACCTTGGATCCACCACAGTTGGCTAAAACTGACAGCTCGGGACAAGTGGACCAGTCAGCAGGACCCAGATCATCCAACCCGGCTGATCCTGAGATGAGGCCAAGCTGCTGCTAAAGATGACCGCCCTGCTCTGATCACTCCGGAAGCTGACTACTCTACTCATGGCTGAAGCTTGAGGACTTATCAAGCAAGTAAATGTGGTTAGAAATCTTAGAACTAATAGCTTTCTTTGTAATACTAACTGTTTTCCTGTGGTTCTGTCGCTGTGCTCAATCTCCTCCCCCAGGTAAAGACCTCTTCTGTCCTTGCTGAATATAAATATGCTGTACATTGTTTTGCTGTTGTTACCCCCCTTAACTATGCTAGAAGA
The DNA here is from genome assembly GCF_028885625.2 of Pongo pygmaeus. Lineage (NCBI taxonomy): Eukaryota > Metazoa > Chordata > Mammalia > Primates > Hominidae > Pongo > Pongo pygmaeus. The sequence continues at coordinate 139,624,134 of NC_072379.2, forward strand.
AGCACCTATAGAAGGATGTCCTCACTGTACACATACTACCTGGTCAGGGAACAGGATAACTAAAACTCTATTGTGCCATACTTATTGTGAGTGTACAAGGACTCGCTTAGGAACTTGTATTTATAATCAGACCTCCTACTCAATTTGTGACCCAGGAAATAACCAACCTTATGTATGTTATGACACCAAGTTTTCACCTGGTAAATGGTTTGAAATCCATGCAGGGTCAAAGGACGATTCCTTCTTAAACCAAACCAAGGTCCCTCCCTTTTACCTAGGGCTTATTTCTCTATATTTTGATGCTTGTCAGGTAGCATACCTAGACTCACTCATTTGTCGTAACCTACCTTTAAAAAGATACTATAAAAATGACTATAAATATGTATGCATGTCACCTTGTCCCCCTGGACCCCAGAAAAAGATTGTCGGTATTGCATATCATGGCGCCCTAGCACACAACAAAGGCCAATTATGCTTACCGAAATGATGGTAAAACCAGATTGTAAAACAAAAACCTGTGATCCTATAAATTTCACCATTCTAAGGCCAAACCTACCCATGTGGACTGCAGGTTACCCAACACATGTCTACATACACACATACCCAGCAACCTACCTATATGTTATCAAAAAGGAAACCCGGACCCGTCCGGCCCAGCAACAATTCTGAGTCTTTAAATCATTCTATAAGCATGTAGACCAAAAGTTACCAGAGCCTCCTCCTTTAACCAAAAACCTGTTTGCTCAGCTGGCTGAAAACATTGCTGGCAGCCTAGGCGTTTCCTCATGTTATGTTTGTGGAGGAACTAACATGGGAGACCAATGGCCTTAGGAAACAAAAAAGTTAACGCCACAAAATAATTTTACTCTGACCCCGAACTGACACCCATAAGTTCAAGCATCTGGCTCCTAAAAACTTCTATCATAGAAAGATACTCTGTCGCTCACTGGGGAAAGGCTTTTACAGACCCAGTAGGAGAACTAAACTGCTTAGGACAGCAATATTATAATGAAACTCTACGGAAAACTTTGTGGCGGGGCAAAGATAACTCCAAATCACCTCATCCAAATCCATTCTCCCATTTCTCTTCTCCAAACCATATGTAGTATCGGCATAAAGCTCCAAATACCTAGCAAGCACCCTCTGGTCTCTACTGGATCTGTGGGCCACGGGCCTACCGACAGTTGCCAGCCAAATGGACAGGGGCTTGTGTACATGGAACAATTAGGCCATCTTTCTTCTTACTCCCACTGCAACAAGAAAAACTTTAGGGTGTCTATAATAAAATTTTAAACAAAACACAAAAGAAATATAGACATAAAAAAAGACATAAAAATAGAAAATTAAAAAGACACAGATTGGCTCCCTGAAAGAATAATTCAATACTGTGGGCCAGCTAGGCACAAGATGGGTCGTGGGGATACCGTACCCTAATTTACATGCTTAACCGCATCATAAGGTTGCAGGCAGTGCTTAAAATCATCACTAATGAAACAGCAAATGCATTGGATTTACTGCCCAGCAAGCCACAAAAATAAAAAATGCCATCTACCAAAATAGATTAGCTTTAAACTACCTCCTAGCCCAGGAAGGAGAAGTATGTAAAAAGTTTAATCTAACTAATTACTGCCTAAAAATTAATAACAATGGGAAAGCTATTAGGACAATAACTGCAAAAACAAAAAAAATTCACCCATGTTCCAGTCCAAACTTGGAAGGCGTGGACTTCTAATTCCCTCTTTGGAGGCTGGTTTTCCATCTTCAGTGGATTCAAAACCTTAATAGGAGTAGTTCTAGCCATACTAGGAATTTGTTTAATACTCCCTTGCCTCTTACCCCTCCTTATTAAAAGCATCCAATCAACTATAAAAGCAATTGTAACTAGGCAAACTACCACTCAGCTAATGGCTCTGTGCATATCAGCCTGTGCCTAAAAAAGAAGACCTGCTTTTTCATTAAAAATCAAATAGGGATGCTTTCTATTAAAATCTTCTTTATAAAAAAAGCATCAAGGGGGAGAAACTGAGGCAGAAATTTAAGGAAAAATAAATACTGCATTTATTCACTCCAAGAAAAGTAAGGGTTAAGTGAGAAACACAAGCAGGTTGTGGTGACCTAGCCTGCAAAAATGAGCTCCAGACACCCCTGAGCAAGGTTAAAAGAAAAAAAAAATTCCTTTAGTGTCTCTCCTGTACTGAACTATTAGTTATGACTATGTTTGCCAATGCTTATATTTAGTAAAATTTATAAGTTCTTGTTTTTCTTTCAACGTAGCTGGAAGGCCACTAGCTATACAAGGCCACAAGTTACGCCAAGTCAATAGTTATGCCATAAATTACATGACTTGTAATTTATGTAATTACCGCCTTTGTTTTGCTCTTGTATACTAGCCTATATAAGCTAAACTCTGTCTTTGTTTGGGGCTCAGGTTTTTAAATATGAATCCACTGAGCCAGTGCGCACCTTAAAATAAATATCCTCCTATATTCACCCATACTTGTCTTTCTAGTCCTCTGCGCCCCCCAACAATATAAATGACAATATTTGCTACCATTTGTTGAATCATGGTGCTAAGCACATCACAGACAGCTGGCTTACTCCTTAGCACAGCCTCCAGTGGTTACAGATGGGGAACAGAGGCTCAGAGAGGTTAAGTAACTAGGAATTGAGGCCAGACCTATTTAGCTCCGTAATTTGCCATTCTTAACATACTGTTAAATGTACTAATTCCCAGAATCATAAATGCACATCTGGAGGACTTGTAGAGATTTTTTTTTTTTTTTGAGATGGAGTTTCGCTCTTGTTACCCAGGCTGGAGTGCAATGGCGTGATCTCAGCTCACTGCAACTTCTGCCTCCTGGGTTCAAGCAATTCTCCTGCCTCAGCCTCCTGAGTAGCTGGGATTACAGGAATACGTCACCACGCCCGGCTAATTTTGTATTTTTAGTAGAGAAAGGGTTTCTCCATGTTGGTCAGGCTGGTCCCGAACTCCCGACCTCAGGTGATCCGCCCGCCTCGGCCTCGCAAAGTGCTGGGATTACCCGTGAGCCACCGCGCCAAGCCTGAGCCACCACGCCCAGCCCCTGAGCCACCTCGCCCAGCCTGAGGCACCACACCCAGCCTGAGCCGCTGAGCCCAGCCTAGAGCTTTTAGTTGAATTTGGATAGCTTTCATTAAATTACCCCCCAACGTTTTGCTTAAGGAGAAACAAAGGTCCAGAAAGACGTACCTGGGATCATATTGTTTGTTGTTGTTGTTGTTGTTTTTGTGCTTTGAAGAGAGTGGTACTAGAATCATATTGTTACCTCCTAATTAGGGGGCTAGAACCTAGAGCCCCTGGTTTCAAATTAAGTCCTCAATTAGCCCTTTGGTGAATCAAAGACACACATCTGATTCTATACATCTTTTTTTTTTCTCCTAGATAAAGTGGGTAAATAAATCAGGAGGAAGTTAGGGAAGGGGGCAATTAATGGCTGGTGCTATTGCAAACTAGTGGTGGTAGGTTTGACTTCTGGGGAGTGGATTGTTAGTTATCAAGGCAAGAGGAGCCATTGGTCACCCCCACGCCTTTCCTGTCTGTAGCCTAGGTCCCACAGTTTGGGAACCTCCTTAAGGGGGGATGGCTGTCACACTTCCAGCAGTGGGAACCGGGGGTGTAGGCCTGTCCTTGCTTCTCTCTCCTTAGTGCCCCTTCCACTTATGATGCCCACAGACCCACCCTTGGGCAGATTTCTGTGGAAGCCTCTCACTCACTTGGGGATAAAGCCTGTCTATATGTAGAGGTGACTGTGGTCCCTCAAGGCAGGCAGCTGCAAAAATCTCAAAGGACAGAGAAGATGGTTGTAGAAGCAGTACCATGGGACCCTTCAACGGCTCTGTGGGCTGATTTCCAAGCTCCACCCCTCTCCCCTTGGTCACAGGGCCACCTGACCTCCCTTTGGTTCTTTGAGGTTATACAACATCCCCACCCCCAAAACCTCACACCAAACTCCTTCCTATGTTTAGGGCTTTCTTTGGCCCCCTCCTCTAAGGCCTTCTCTGGCCTTCCCTTCCTCTCCAGGGTAGCCACATGCTATGTGTGCCCCTGGTAATCTTTTTTTTTTCATGGCTTTTTTTTTTTTTTGACAGAGTCTCCCTCTGTTGCCCAGGCTGGAGTGCAGTGGTGCGATCCTGGCTCACTGCAACCTCCGCCTCCTGGGTTCAAGCCATTCTCCTGCCTCAGCCTCCTGAGTAAGCTGGGACTACAGGCGTGCACCACCACACCCAGCTAATTTTTGTATTTTTAGTAGAGATGGGATTTTACCACGTTGGCCAGGCTGGTCTCGAATGCCTGACCTCAAGTGATCCCCCTGCCTCGGCCTCCCAAAGTGCTGGGATTACAGGTGTGAGCCACCGTGCCCGGTCATTTCTTGCATGGCTTTGCCACACTTTGAAATTGCACATTTTGATTTCTTATCAAGGGTGTTTTTTTTAAAAAAAATTGAAATTGCACATTTATATGTTCCCATGTTATATGTTCCCTCATTACATATTCAGCCAGTAAGGGCAGGATATTTGTATCCGCTTTCCCAGGGTCCACCACATTACCTAGCTTGATCAGTACATATTATTGAGGCTCAAGAAATATGAGATTGGGCTCAAGAAATATTTATTGGGCTCAATGAGTATTATTGAATGAATGAATATGGCCTTTCCGGAGCCTTACCCCAAGGTCCAACACAATTGCCGAATTAATGCAGCCGAGGACACAGCATCCAATTCCTACCCCTGCAACCCAGTTCCCCCATCCAACACCACCCCCCCCACTCAACCCCCGCTGAAGAGCGGACCTGTGTTCAGAACCTGCCTTCATACTTTTCAGCCATGCTCTTTGGAATAATGAAAGATACGAAGAAGTCAGTGGGAAGATAGACATGGGGAGGGGGACATAGAGGGTGCCTTTGCGTTTTGCTACCCAGGACCCAGGACTCAAGGGCAGGGTGGTCTTGGCCTGGGGTCGCCGTGCTTTTTAAGGGGGGGGTCCGGGGACCCTGGCTGCCCAGGCCTCTGCCACCGACCCTCTGCTCCCTGCGACCCTCACCGCCCAGCACCCAGCCATCTGCCCCCACCGGCCACCCGGTAACAGCCCAGCGGGTTCACCTTGCCCGCTGCCTAGACAGAGCCGATTTATCAAGACAGGGACATTGCAATAGAGAAGGAGTAATTCACACAGATCAGGCTGCGCGGGAGACTGGAGTTTTATTATTACTCCCCGAGCAGAGTTTTTAAGGACAACTTGGTCCGTGGGGGAAGGCCAGTGAGTCGAGAGTGCTGATTGGTTGGGTCGGAGGTGAAATCTTAGGGAACTGAAGCTGTCCTCTTGTGCTGAGTTAGTTCCCGAGTGGGGGCCTAAGATCAGATGACCTGGTTTATCCATCTGGTAGGTGTCAGTTGATCCATCAAGTGCAGGGTCTGCAAAATATCTTGAGCACTGATCTTATTAGCAGTTTAGGGAGGGTCAGAATATTGTAGCCTTGCTGCCTGACTCCTAAACCATACTTTCTAATCTTTTGGTTAATTTGTCAGTCCTACAAAGACAGCCTATTCCCCAGGCAAGAAGGAGGTTTGTTTTAAGAAAGGGCTGTTATCGTCTTTGTTTTAAACTATAAAGTATAAACTAAGTTCCTTCCAAAGTTAGTTCAGCCAACGCCCAGGAATGAACAAGGACAGCTTGGAGGTCAGAAGCAAGGTGGAGTGGGTTAGGTCAGATCTCTTTCATTATCTGTGATAATTTTGCAACGGCGGTTTCAACCCAGTGGCCGAACCCGTCCCACCCATCTGCCGCGCCCCTGGGCTCCATCACAGCCCTCGGTGCCTGGGTTCCCTGCACCGGCACCCCCGCCCGCCGCCGACGCTCCGCCCCCGACGCTCCGCCCGCCCTCCACGCTCCGCCCCGCCCTCCCGGCCCCCGCCTGCGCCCGCGCCGTGGGCTAGTGCCCGCCACCCCAGCGATCTCACACTGGCCCCCGGGCGCGCGGTGACCCTGCGGCTGCCCGGCCCCTGCCTCCGCCCGCGCGGCCCCCTCGCTCAGGTCGCGCGCGCCCGGAGCCTGGCTTCGCGTGGGCCCTGGCTCCTCCCATTCCGCAGTTGGTGCCATCTGACAGCCCCTTCCGCGCGGCGCGGCGCGGCGCAGCGCTGCGGGTGTCGGGCGGGGCGCGGGCCTCCTGCCTGAGGCCCGGCGAGGTGCGGGCGGGAGCGGGGCGCGGATCCGGCCCGGATGGGCAGCTCCGCCCGCGGGGGCCGGGCCGGGCTTCGGCTTCACCGCAGCCTCGCCTGAGCGGGCGCCCCTGAAGTGGAGGGCGGGCCGCCTGGGCCGCGGGCCTCGGGAGGATGGTGGCGCCCTGGCGCGTCTCCGTCAGGGTTTGCCTGTCGCACCTGAGGTGCTTCGAGCTCAGACAGGGACTCAGCCTCCTGAGGCCCTCCGAGTGCCCTCGCGATGCCAGGCTCTGCTGGCTTCTGCTGGGGACTTTGCCCAAGGTCGTCTCCATGTGCGGGGACGTGGGTGAGGGGGCCCCTGACGTTCTGGGTCGGCGAAGGGTCCGCTGCAGCGGGGCGGCTGGCGCGGGGTCCGCGGAGAGCCTCCCCCGAGCGGGACCTCTGGGCAGTGTCTTCCTGCATCTCCGCCTCTGGCTTCGCGCCGGCGCTCTGTTGGTGAAATTCTTCCCCCTCCTTCTCCTCTACCCCCTCACCTACCTGGCTCCCAGCGTCTCCACCCTCTGGCTCCACCTGCTTCTGAAAGCCACCGAGACCTCAGGCCCAACCTACATCAAACTGGGCCAGTGGGCCAGCACCCGGCGCGATCTGTTTTCTGAGGCTTTCTGTGCCCAGTTTTCCAAGCTGCATGTCCGAGTGACCCCCCACCCGTGGACTCACACTGAGCGCTTCCTTCGGCAGGCTTTTGGGGATGACTGGGGGAGCATCCTCTCTTTTGAGAACCGGGAACCTGTGGGCTCAGGCTGCGTGGCCCAGGTGTACAAAGCATACGCCAACACTGCCTTCCTGGAGACTGACAGCGTCCAGAGACTTGGCAGGGCCTCCTGTCTGCTGCCCTTTGCAGATACTGGGGCAGTCGGGGGGCAGAGAGAGCTCTTTGGATACCTTGGAAATGGCCGGAAACCTCCAGAAAATCTCGCAGACCAGTCGTTTCTAGAAAGGCTGCTCCTCCCTAAAGCTGACCTGGTTGGATCAAATGCAGGGGTGTCTCGGGCTCAAGTCCCTGGCCACCAACCTGAGCCAGGTCACCTCATCCCCGTGGCAGTGAAAGTAAGTGTTCTGAGAGCTCACAGCTCACCTACCCACTGAGCTTTCCCAGATCAGAAACACCCGCCATGCAAATCGCCCCCACGTTTATTTCTATTTGCCTGACTAATATCTGAGTGCTTATTTCATGCAAGCTGTTTCATTTATTGGCTTGAAGTGGCGGTGTGAATAGTCTGATAGAGGAAAATGAACAGAGTCTGGAGTGAACTAACTGCTTGGGTGTCGGGACCACATCCTCTTTCCTTTGATGAGAAGCTACCTGGCTCTTGCTTGGATGGTGGGACCCAGCCCTGGTTGGGTAAAATGTGTCCAGTGGGTTTCTGCTCCTGTCTCATGGTTCTTCTTTCTGACAGGTGTTGCACCCTGGCCTGCTCGCTCAGGTGCATATGGACCTGCTGCTGATGAAGATTGGCAGTCGAGTCCTCGGACTTTTGCCAGGCATCAAGTGGCTTAGCTTGCCTGAGATTGTGGAGGAATTTGAGAAGCTGATGGTCCAACAGGTGAGTTCTCCTCCCCTCAGCTGTAAATAGCACCTAACATAGTTCTTGCCATTAGCTGCTGCTTAGTAAATGTTGAATGAATAATTTTCTGGTATGTCATAGCTCATATGATGTGTTAGAGCTGGTAACACTAGCTGATAAAGAACACCCAAATCTCATTGACTTAATGCAACAAATTAATTTTTTGCTTATATCAAAGTTCTGGCTGGACATGATGGCTCATGCGTGTAATCCTAGCACTTTGGGAGGCTGAGGCGGGTGGATCACTTGAGGCCAGGAGTTCGAGATCAGCCTGGCCAACATGGTGTAACCCTGTCTCTACTGAAAATACAAAAATTATCTGGGCGTGATGGTGCATGCCTGTAATCCCAGCTACTCAGGAAGCTGAGGCATGAGAATTGCTTGAACCAAAGATGGAGGTTGCAGTGAGATGAGATCATGCCACTGCACTCTAGCCTGGGCGACAGAGCGAGACTCCATCTCAAAAGAAAAATAAAAACAAAAAACAAAGTTCTACGCAGGTGAACTGAGGCAGAGAAAGGGAGCTCTTTATTTTATTATTTTAAAAATACAGACAGGGTCTTGCCGTGTTGTCCAGGATGATTTTGAACTCCTGGGCTCAAGCCATTCTCCCTCCTTGGCCTTCCAAAGTGCTGAGATGACAGACCTAAGCCACTGTGCCCAGTCAAGAGAGGGAGCTCTACTCCCTAGTTTCAGGGGACTCAATTTCTTCCCAAGTTTGGCACTGCCTCCTTCAACATGTGTCATCTGGGGTCAGTGTGGACTGGAGGGAGAGGCCATGCAGGGTCACATAATAAATTTTGTGGCCAGGCCTGGAAGTGGCAAACAACACTTCTTTCCCGTTCACTGATCAGAGCTGTAACTGCATGGGCCCAGTGTAACTGTGAGCTTGGGAAATACAGTCTTCCTTTGTGCCAAGGAGATGTTTCTGGTGAAGAATATCTAGCATTATTTCTGCCATAATCAATGACTCCAGAGTGAGAAAATAATTAGCAAGATCACATACTGTGCCTTTGTTCTGCTTTGATTCCAGGGCAAACTGAGTCAACAGGGACCTCCTTCATGCTCAGGGCCCTTGGGACCTTTGTATAAGGATACAGACTTAGCAAACACACTGGGGTGGTCGGGGCTCCATGTAGGCACCTGTTGGCTCCTTGTTGGGTAGTGCAGGAATTGGGAGGTTTTCAGAAGCAACCTGCCAAGTATTTGCTTAGAGCCTCTGATTTAAGATTTTAAGTCCTAGGGATTCATTCTAATGTTTAGAAAGTCTCTTAGTCTGTTCGGACAGAATCCCATAAACTAAGTAGCTTACAAACAACAGAAATGTATTTCTCGAGGTTCTGGAGGCTGAAAATTCCAGATCAAGGCATCGGCAGATTCGATGTCTGGTGAGGCCCCACTTTCTGGTTCATAATTGGTACCTTCTGTGTCATCACATGGTGGAAGAGGTAAGGGGTCTCTTGTGTAAAGGCGCTGATCCATTCATGCAGGCTCTGCTCTCATGACCTAATCACCTCCTAAAGGCCCCATCTTCTAATACCATCACCTTAGGGCTTAGCATTTCAACACAGGAATTTTGGGGGGACACAAGCATTCATAGCTACAGAGCAATGTAATTTGATAATAAAAGCAAATTAAAACAGAGAAAATAGCATCGATTCCAACAACCATCTCTGCATTAATTCCTCTCAGTCCTGCCACTCATCTGAGTTTCTGTTCCCCTTGCAGAAGCCTGACAGACATCATGTGGTTCCATCACTTCAAACTCACATCTCTGAATCACACCCCATTTGCCTTAAAAATCAGCTCTTGCTACTAAGCCTGTCTCCATCTCTCAGTAGTCCCATCACATTCCTAGGCTGGAAACCTTAGGGTTGTGGGTCTGGGTATAGTGTGTGAGTGTCTCTCCATTCATTTATAAGTTTATGTAACAGTGACTAAAAACTCTGTTAGGGCTGGGTGCGGTGGCTCATGCCTGTAATCCCAGGACTTTGGGAGGCTGAGGTGGGTGGATTGCTTGAGGTTAGGAGTTTGAGATCAGTTTGAGCAACATGGTGAAACCTCATCTCTACTAAAAATACAAAAAATTACCCAGGCGTGGTGGTGCTCGCCTGTAGTCCCAGCTACTCAGGAGGCTGAGGTGGGAGAATTGCTTGAATCTGGGAGGCGGAGTTTACAGAGGCGGAGTTTACAGTGAACCATGATCACGCCACCGCACTCCAGCCTGGGTGACATAGTGAGATCCCACCTCAAAAAAAAGAAAAAACAAAAAAACAAAAAAACCAAAAAAACTCTGTTAGACGCTAGTAAACAAAGAAAACAAGTGAGCTTTCCTATCCTTAAGAAAGACAGTCAGGACCAGGCGCCGTGGCTCATACCTGTAGTCCTAGCACTTTGGGAGGCGGCGTCAGGTGGATCACTTGAGGTCAGGAGTTCAAGACCAGCCTGGCCAACATGGTGAAACACTGTCTCTACTAAAAATACAAAAATTAGCTGGGTGTGTTGTCACACACCTGTAATCCCAGCTACTCGAGAGGCTGAGGCAGGAGAATCGCTTGAACCCAGGAGGCGGAGGTTGCAGTGAGCCAAGATCACACTTTTGCACTCCAGGCTGGGCAACAGGGCAAGACTCCATCTAAAAAAAAAAAAAAGAAAGACAGTCAGCCCTCTGTCCATGGGTCCTATATCCCCGTATTCAATAAAAAATGTAGTTAGGTCTATGATAGTTGCATCTGTATTGAACATGTACAGACTTTTTTTTCTTGCATTATTCCCTTAACAATGCAGTTTAACAATGATTTACAGAGCGTTTAGATTGTATTAGGTATTATAAATAATCTAGAGATGATTTAAAGTATATGGGAGGATATGCATAGGTTATATGCAAATACTATGCAATTTTATGTCAGGGACTGAGCCATCTGGTATCTGAGGGGGGCCCTGGAAGCAATGAACCTGAGCCTGGCTGAACCTCAGCATGGTTCATCAGGGCTCAGAGGAGGACTTGGTTGGTGTCCTCGACTTGAGCTGAGTATTGAAAGGTGACTGGTGTTTGCAGTTGGACCAGGTGGGGGAATAACATTCCAATTAGAGGCAGTAAAGAAGCCAGAGGAGAGCTGGGGGTGTTAGCCACTCTGGGATGTCGAGCACTCTATGGAGTTGGGTGAGGCCAGGTCTTGGGTGGTAAAAGGAAGGGGAAGCTGCCTGAGAGATGGACCTGGACAGAGAAGTAGGGGCCAAATCATGACCCACCTGGGTGCCATTCTAAGGAGTGCAGACTTCACCATGCAGGTGATGGATTGGAGAGGAAGGATGGGCCAAGGAGCACACTCGAGGCACCTCTGTTTGTGCTCAGGTGACTGGACCTGAGGGCATGCGCCTTGGGAGTGGCATTGGGGGACAGGGACTGATCTGAGGGCGGTGAGGCTGCAGACTTGATGGCACTGGGCCATTGCTGTGCGTGGAGGGGAAGAGAGAAGGCGTGATCTGGGGACTCAAAGGTGACTGAGTGCATGGGGATGGTGAAGGGAAATTCCGTTTAGACATAGAGCTTCAGGGTCTCTGGGCTCCCACCGGGCCACATCCAGGTGTCATTGGATATATCACTCTGGAGGCTGGGGATCAAGGTGCTGTCAGAGGAGGCGCCGGCTGAGGCCTTGGTGGATGTCAAGGGGGCACACACGCTCACTTCAGTCAGGAGAAAGGACATCAGCTCCTGGGGGCACAGGAGACCCGGCCAAGACAGGACAGTGAGAGGCAGCAGGGGTGCCAGGAGAGTGAAGGGCAGGTGCCAGGGGAAGAGCCACCATGGAGAGCCGGGTCAGCAGCGGCACCAGCCCTGGATGCCCACAGAGGTTGATGATAAACCTGGAACTGGTCCTTTGGGTCTGGTGAGTGGTGGTTGGGGAGAGTAGCAGTGGCAGTGTCGATGCGGTGGGTGGAGAGCTGCCACAAGATGGAGAGGCAGCCCTGTGTGGAAGCGCCCACAGCACGCTGGCCCTAATGGAAAGAGAGGGCTGGGGGCTGGGCCTGGAGAAGCCAGACCCCAGGGAGACGGGGAAGGGACTCATGGGCTGGTATGAGGCAGGCGGGTGGCAAGGGCAAGAGTGGTGGAGAAGCAGTGCAGCCCAAAGCCTACCAGGGCACCTGCTGTCTGCAGCCTCCAGGAGTTCACACAGAGATCTGGGATTACAGGGGCAGGCTGTAGCCCACGGATGTTGCCTCCTGAGTTTCTGGGAAAGTCCTGCGGGGCAAGCTGGTGGGGAAGGTGGGGTGGATCTCATGACTTGCCAGCTCCTTGGCATTGCAGATGTCACTGTGCCTGTGCCCAGACTAGCCTTCATCCTTTCTGTCCATTTCTCTGTAGATCGACCTGCGTTACGAAGCTCAGAATCTAGAACACTTCCAGGTCAACTTCCGGAATGTGAAAGCTGTCAAGTTCCCCACCCCTCTGCGCCCCTTTGTCACTAGGGAAGTCTTGGTGGAAACGTATGAAGTAAGAGTGGTGGCTTTGCCTGGCCATACCTTTCACTTGCCACTCACAGTGGGCCTGTCTCCAGCCCACAGAAGGCCTTCAGTTTGGAGAGAGGATGGGATTTGTGTCTGTAAAACTGTGAGGAGCTGGGACGTGTTGGCCTCGGGGGGAGGCAGTGTTGTAGTGAGGTAGCTGACAGCACTGGGTGTGGCCTGACCCCCTAGATTTGAAAATCTGCTCTGCCGTTTTATTAGCTGGTGACCTGCCTTAGAGGATTGTCTCAGGAGTAAATGACACACTGAGTGCAAAATGAGGAGTTGGGCACAGAGAAAGTGCTGAACAACCTTGTGTCATCTCACTTGCCCTAGCTATCCTCTACTCTAGTTCAGCCTTCTCTCTTTTTTTTTGAGACAGAGTCTCACTCTGTCGCCCAGGCTGGAGTGCAGTGGCATGATCTCAGCTCACTGCCACCTTCGCCTCCCAGGTTCAAGTGATTCTCGTGCCTCAGCCTCCCAAGCAGCTGGGATTACAGGCGCATGCCACCACACCCAGCTAATTTTTGTATTTTTTAGTAGAGATGGAGTTTTGCTGTATTGGCCAGGCTGATCTGGAACTCCTGACCTCAAGTGATCTGCCTGCCTTGGCCTCCCAAAGTGCTGGGATTACAGGCATGAGCCACTGCACCCAGCCCAGCCTCTTCTTTACAGATGGTGATGTGAGATTCAGGTAATCTCATGAACATGACATGAACCATGCAGTGTTCCTAGCTGTGTGAACTTGAGCAAGTTGCTTAACCTCTCTGAGCTTTGGTTCTTTTATTTGTTAATTAGGGATAATAAGATCTATCTCCATGGGTTGTTTTGACAATTTTTTTTTTTTTTTTTTTGATACAAGGTCTTGCTCTGTTGCCCAGGCTGTGGTACAGTGGCATGATCTTGATGTCTGACTAATTTTTGTATTTTTTTTGTAGAGCCTCGGTTTCACCCTGTTGCCCAGGCTGGTCTCAAACTCCCAAGTTCAAGCGATCCTCCTGCCTTTGTTTCCCAAAGTGCTAGGATTACAGGTGTTAGCCACCACACCCGGCTCATTTTTTTTTTTTTTTTTTTTTTTGGTAGAGATGGGGTCTCCTTATGTTGCCCAGACCCCTATTGGCTGATTCTTGCCCAGAAACCAGCTCTCTGGTGCCCACCCCTATCTTTTCAGGACATCACATCTCTTATCTTCAGTAGCAGAGTTGATAGGTTTCCTTTCCAATAAACCTACGTGACTTGTCATCCTTCTGATAGTTGTTATAGAAGGGAATGTAAATAAGTTCAAATCAATGTGTGGATGACAGATTTTTGTTTTGTTTTGTTTGAGACAGAGTCTCTGTCACTCAGGCTAGAGTGCAGTGGCGCAATCTCAGCTCACTGAAGCCTTGACTTTCCGAGCTGAGGTGGTTCTCCCTCATGTTGTCCAGGCTGGTCTTGAACCCCTGAGCTCAAGCAATCCTCCCAAGGTACTGGGATTACAGGTGTGAGCCACTGCACATGGCTGAATGACAGATGGATTCTAGGAAAGGAAATACTCTTTGGGTTACTTCCCAGTCAGTGAGAAGGCAGCGCTGTGGTGCTATGTGGGAGGGGGAGCCAGCATCACAGGCTGGCTGGGACTAAGCTGTTCTCTCCCTGGTCTTTCTGAAGGAGAGTGTGCCTGTGTCCAGTTACCAGCAGGCAGGAATTCCCGTGGACTTGAAAAGGAAGATTGCACGGCTGGGGATCAACATGCTCCTGAAGATGGTGAGCTCATGGCTGGAGCGGGCTCAGGCTCAGCATGTGGTCAGCTTGCAGATGGGGAGTGGGCTGGGACTCTGGCTATCTGGGTGGGAAGGCGAGCCAAGCAGCAAGCCGCCAGGTTGAGAAAGTCTGGTCTAGAAAGAGTGGAGGCTACCATAAATGGCCATCGTGTCTGTGAAGCTCTTTTTTTTTTTTTTGAGACGGAGTCTTGCTCTGTTACCCAGGCTGGAGTGCAGTGGCGCGATCTCGGCTCACTGCAAGCTCCGCTTCCCGGGTTCACGCCGTTCTCCTGCCTCAGCCTCCCGAGTAGCTGGGACTACAGGCGCCTGCCACCATGCCCGGCTAATTTTTTGTATTTTTTTAAGTAGAGATGGGTTTCATCGTGTTAGCCAGGATGGTGTCGATCTCCTGACCTCATGATCCACCCGCCTTGGCCTCCCAAAGTGCTGGGATTACAGGCGTGAACCACTGCGCCCGGCCTTTTTTTTTCCTTTTTTAAGATAGGGTCTCGCTCTGTTGCCGAGGCTGGAGTGCAGTGGCAAAATCTCCATGCACTACAGCCTCAACCTCTTGGGCTCAAGTGATCCTGCCTCCTCACTCCTCAGCCTGCTGAGTAGCTGGGACTACAAACATGAGCCACCAAGCCTGGCTAATTTTAAAAATTGTTTTGTAGGGACTTATTATGTTGTCCAGGGCAGCCTTGAACTCCTGGGCTCAAGCGATCCTCCCACCTTGGCCTCCCAAATTGTTGGGATTACAGGCATGAACCACCGTGCCCGGCCTCTTAAGTACTTGGTCAGTGGCTCATGCTCTGTGTGCTGTGGGAAGAAGGGTGACCATGACCCAGTTCTGCCAGCATTGCCTGTAGTTTAGCAAACAGCTGAGACAGTATCTTATTTTAAATGCTGCTTCGCTTATTTGTTCGGCAAATGTTTATTGAGCACCTGCTAGGTGCCAGGCACTGAATTAAGGGCTGGGGTTACAGTAGTGAGCAAAACACACATAATTACAATGCTCATGACATACTGTTCCTTGGGAAGACAGGCGATGACTAAGTAAATGATTTATAGGGATAGGTACGGGGTGCCAAGGGGTCATTTTGGAGGAGACTGTGCTAACCCAGGGATTCACTCAGGAAGTGGCTCCATCTCAGCTACAGTGTGAAGGTCTAGGTGTCACTGCATAAGGACAGGTGGCAGGGAATTGTCCAGAGAGAACAGCCTTTGCTGAAGCCTGGGGTGAGCTACTGCATGGTGCTCTTGGAGAGACGAAAGCACTTAGTATGGCTTGGAAGAGAGTTTGAAGGAGGGAGCAGTGATTGCTGAGGCTGAGGAGGTGAGAGGGGCCTGATCACAAAGGGTCTAGTAAATCTATGAAAGAGTTCGGACTTTAATCCAAGGGCAGATAAGTTCATTTTGAAGATTTTTGCCCTTAACTTTAAAAAATTGAATTCCAATAATATTTAAATATAAAGTGCTTAGATCTTAAATGATGCTTAGTGAATTTTTAAAAAGCATCACAGTGCCCAGATTAAAACATAGGAGAGTTTTGGCTGGGTGCAGTGGCTCACGCCTGTAATCCCAGCACTTCAGGAGGCTGAGGCGGGGAGATTGCTTGAGCCCAGGGGTTTGAGACCAGCCTGAGGAAGATGGCGAAACCCTGTCACTACAAAAAAAAATACAAAAATTGGCCAGGTGTGGTGGCAGCATGCCTTCAGTCCCAGCTACCCGGGAGGCTGAGGTGGGATCACCTGAGCCCAGGAGATGGAGGTTGTAGTGAGCCAAAATCATGCCACTGTACTCCAACCTGACACAGTGAGACTCTGTCTCAAAAAAAAAAAAAACAAAAAAAAAAACGCCGGGTGCAGTGGCTCATGCCTGTAATCCCAGCACTTTGGGAGGCCGAGGCAGGTGGATCACGAGGTCAGGAGATCAAGACCATCCTGGCCAACATGGTGAAACCCTGTCTCTACTAAAATACAAAAAATTAGCTGGTTGTGGTGGTACACGCCTGTAGTCCCAGCTACTTGGGAGGCTGAAGCAGGGGAATTGCTTGAACCTAGAAGGCAGAGATTGCAGTGAGCCAAGATCACAGCACTGCCCTCCAGCCTGGCGACAGAGCGAGACTCCATCTAAAAAAACAAATAAACAAACATAAAGAGACATAGGAGGTTTTTATGCTGAGGAATGCCCTAATGTCACAACCTCATGTCCACTCCGTGGAGTTGGAGTGGGAGGGTGAGATGAGAGGCAGGGGAGTCAGAAGGTGGATTTTGATTCTTGGACATTTAAACATGTTCAAGTTCTCCAGCTCTCACCACATGCCTGGGTCCTCCCTACCATGATTCTTTGCCTCTGAGGCCTGGGTATTCTTCCTCCTAAGAACCTGGGTTTCCATCTCCTAAGAACTTTTGGTTGGTTTTGTCTTTCCTGTATCTACCAGCGAGCATTCTGAAGGCCCCCCAGCTGAGGAGGGGCCTGGCCGCATCAGGAGGGCATTCTTTGTTTCACAAAGGCCAGAGCCGTGGTTTACAACAGGGTGGTTTTGTCTACCAGGGGACATCTGGCGATGTCTGGAGACATTCTTGGTTGTTGTAGTTGGGGGTCGGGGGTGCTACTGGCAGCTGTTGGGAAGAGAACAGGAGCTTACCACCCCAGAGTGCAGGGATGGCCGTCCCCACCCCCAGCAATAGACTGACAAACCCTGGGCTGGAGGGATGGAGAAACTTACAGGCACAGGGAAAGGATTTGATGGTGCTTCCATGGGAAACCTTCTATTTCCTTGTGAACTAAGGGGCCATTGTTCTCTGCTGGGAGTAGGATGCAGAGGGCCCTGGGAGAGGAGGTTTAAAGAGAACAGAGAGGTTTGAAATTGCTGCCCTGGGACTAGAAAGAGCTACTTGGAAAATGTGGATGGTTGTCAGGAGGGGCAAGCTGTGTTGGTGTTGGAGAGGCAGAGGGATATTTTGCCTATCTGCAGTGTAGCCTGGGGGTTAGGAGCCCAGAGCAGGATTTGTTTTGAGTTCAAATCTCAGCTTCCAGCTTACTAGCTCAGGGCAGAGAGGAGTGTCTGGGGCAAGTTGCTTAATCTTTGCCTCAGGCTTCTTATCTTCCAAAAGAGGATAAGAAGTGCCTTCCTCATAGGGTCGCCATGATGGTTAGAGGAGTGGAAATTCCTAAGAAGCCGCAGTGAGTCCTAAGCCACGCTAGTTATGGCTGCCTTTGTTGGTAGTAATCGTGACCCAGCATTGTTAGCAGCCCCCATGCAGGAGCAAAGGAAGAAGATCCTAGATTGTCGGGGGTCTGGTCTTTCTGGTGGTTGGGACAGAGGACAGTGGTTGAAGGGATGGATGACAGGAATGGGCGATGGGGTCGAGGGGGATAGGGAAGAAGAATACCCAGGTCTCAGAGGCAAAGAATCATGGTAGGGAGGACCCAGGCATGTGGTGAGAGCTGGAGAATGAATCTAGGAGTCAGAGATGGAGCTGTTGGTGGAGGCACGTTTGGCGTCCCCGCAGCAAGGGTGCTCAGAGCAGGTGGAGTCCTGCAGGCTGACAGCACGCACGCACATGCGGAAGGCTGAGAGCCGTTGCGGGGGTGGGCTCAGGTGACTCCACTCCAACCCCAACTCCACTCCATCCCAGGGCCTGTGGGATGGGGAGTCAGCAGCTCCCACCCCTCTGGCTCCTGGAGAAGCAGGATTGTTGAGGCACACCTAGGTTTCAATTCAGTAGTTGCAGTCAGAACTCGGTGGCAAGAGGACTTTGTCCACAGGAACAGGGCTCCAAGGGGCACAAGAGGGATGTAGCCAGGGGAGAAGCAGCACCAGGAGTGGAGAGAGGATGAGGGGCCTCCAGTTTTGGGGTCAGGATCGGGGCATGAGACCCTGGGCGGAGCTGAGGATAAGGTTCCAGAAGATTCAGAAACTTAAAACAACTGAATTATAGCAACATTCAATAAAGTGCATAGATCTTAAATTATGCTCAGTGAATTTTTAAAAGTATACTAGGCCAGGCATGGTGGCTCACTCCTGTAATCCTAGCACTTTGGGAGGCTGAGGTGGGCAGATCACCTGAGGTCAGGAGTCTGAGACCAGCCTGGCCAACGTGGTGAAACCCCATCTCTACTAAAAACACAAAAAATTAGCCAGGTGTGGTGGTACACACCTGTAGTCCCAGCTACTTGGGAGGCTGAGGCAGGAGAATCGCTTGAACCCAAGAGGTGGAGGTTGCAGTGAGCCAAGATCGCACCATTGTACTCTAGCCTGGGCAACAGAGTGAGACTCAGTCTCAGAAAAAAAAAAAAAAAATGTATACCAGGGCCAAGATTAGTGACCTACTTAGAAGGCACCAGCTTCGCTGGGGGCTCAGCCCAGCCTTTGGTGACCATGTCCTGCAGATGTGCAGGTCCCAGCCCCCCAGGTCCCAGGATTTTCACACGGGTAGCAGCTTCCCTTATCCCTACCAAAGCCACAATCTGGACTAGGACAGTCCCTTCATGGTCTGCCACCATGAGGGATGGGGTCTATGGCCTGGATCTACAGGGAGGAGGGGATCTACGGTGCTTGGGGCCCCGTGTCAGCTGGAAGCAGTCCCTGAGAGCCTGTCCACCAGCAGCTGCTCTGCTCCTGCCTTGGTCTCTCCTCTCATCCCCCGTGGAAGGATTGCTGGGGTTTCCCTGACCTCTGAGATGACTAGTTATTGGAGGCTGATTCCTGTTCCACAAGCCATGCCTGAATCCAACACAATCCCTGGGGGTTGCTGCCCAGCTTAGCAGGTTCAAAGCCGTGTCCTTCCTGCTCCTCCAATTCTGCATACCAGTATGTCCTGAGAACTGTGTCCTCCTCCACAGAAGGGCTCTGTGTGCATGTGGCTGCTAGTGGCACTCGCTCTCACACCTCACTGATGTGGACAGGTTGAAGTAATGGAGGGAAAGTCTGATTTATGAGCTGTTTTTAAAGAAATGCAGTTCTATGAGTTTTAAGAACATAGAGGTTTGGGGAAAATCTTTAATAAATAGCTAATTATTTTAGTTAGAATATTAATGATTCAAATCATAAAGTAAAAATAAGGCATTTCAAATGCAGTTTGGCCTTAGACTTTTTATTTTATTTATTTATTTATTTTTGTTATATTTTTTTTGAGATGGAGTCTCGCTCTGTTGCCCAGACTGGAGTGCAGTGGCACGATCTCGGCTCACTCCAACCTCTGCCTCCCAGGTTCAAGCCATTCTCCTGCCTCAGCCTCCCGAGTAGCTGGGATTACAGGCATGTGCCACCGGTGTCCAGCTAATTTTTGTATTTTTGGTAGAGACGAGGTTTCACCTTATTGGCCAGGCTGGCCTTTAACTCCTGAGCTCAAGTGATCCGCCCGCCTCAGCCTCCCAAAGTGTTGGATTACAGGCGTAAGCCACCACACCTGGCCTTATTTATTTATTTTTACAAGACAGGGTCCTGCTGTGTCACCCAGGGTGGAGTACAGTGGCATGATCATAGCTCTGTGTAACCTTGAACTCCTGGGCTCAAGTGACCCTCCTTTGTTGGCCTCCCAAAGTGCTGGGATTATAGGTGTAAAGCCACTGAGACCGGCCCCTTTATAATCTTTTAAAAATGCTTTCTACTTTGAAAATAATTTTTCTCTTGAAAACTTTAACTTAGCTCGTCCTTGTACAAATTCTGAGTTGACATCTAAACAAGAAGGGTCTATAGGACATGCACCTCTTTGCGCCTGTGATAGATTGCTGGGAGCTTATTGTCACCTGGCAACTTTCTTTCTCTGTAGGTTGGTGGTGCTGTAGGGGTGACTCACTCATGAGCATTGTGATCTCCTTCCAGATATTTGTGGATAACTTTGTTCATGCAGACCTTCACCCTGGAAACATCCTGGTTCAGGGTGCCGACGACCTGTCCTCGAGTCAGGACGCGCAGCTGCAGCAGGCGGACATCTGTGACACTATGGTGGTGGCCGTGCCATCTTCCCTGTGCCCGCTGCGACTGGTGCTGCTGGATGCTGGCATTGTGGCGGAGCTGCAGGCCCCTGACCTGAAGAATTTCCGGGCAGTTTTCATGGCTGTGGTGATGGGGCAGGTGAGACGCACTGGGACCACAGAAGTTGGGGTGAATTTTTTTTAATTAAAAGAGTTGGTGAAGCATGGTGGCTCAGACCTGTAATCCCAGCACTTTGGAAGCCTAAGCGGGGAGGATTGCTTGAGCCCAGGAGTTCAAGGCCAGCCTGAGAAACATAGTGAGACCCTGTCTCTATAAAAAATAAGAAAATAGGCCAGGCATAGTGGCTCATACCTGTAATCTCAGTACTTTGGGAGGCCAAGGCAGGTGGATCACCTGAGGCCAGGAGTTCGAGACCAGCCTGGCCAACATGGTGAAATCCCGTCTCTACTAAAAATATAAAATTAGCCAGGCATGGTGGTGTGTACCTGTGATCCCAGTTACTTGGGAGGCTGAGGCAGGAGAATTGCTTGAACCCGGGGGGCATAGGTAGCAGTGAGCTGAGATTGTGCCACTTCACTCCAGCCTGGATGAAAGAGCAAGACTCCATTTCAAAAAAAAGAAAAAAAAAAGCCAGGCTTGGTGGTGTGCACCTGTGGTCCCAGCTACTTGGGAGGCTGAGGTGGGAGAATCACTTGAGCTCAGGAGTTTGAGGCTGTGGTGAGCTAGGATTGCACTGCTCTACGGCAGCCTGGGTGACAGAGTGAGATCTTGTTTTTTTTTTTTTTTTTTTAAAGTTTCAAAAAAATTAATGGAGATGGGGTCTTGCTATATTGCGCAGGCTGCCTTGGCCTGAAGCCATCCTCCCATCTCAGCCTCCTGAGTAGCTAGGACTACAGACTGGGCAGGGGGTGAATCTTTTATACTCTGGGGAATGCCTCTGTCTCTGTCTTTTTTTTTTTTTTTTTGAGACCGAGTCTTGCTCTGTCACCCAGGCTGGAGTGCCTTGGTGTGATCTCAGCTCACTGCAACATTCACCTCCTGGATTCAAACAATTCTCCTGCCACGCCTCCTGAGTAGCAGGGATTACAGGCACATGCCACCATGCCTGGCCACTTTTTGTATTTTTAGTAGAGATGGGGTTTCACCATGTTGGCCAGGCTGATCTCAAACTTCTGACCTCAGGTGATCCGCCTGCCTCAGCCTCCCAAAGTGCTGGGATTACAGGTGTGAGCCACTGCGCCCAGCCAGAATGTCTCTGTCTTGACACAGGACAGGTCTCCTTAGCCCGGTCATTCTTGTCAATGCTCACACTTGCCAGCGTGCCAGAAACGAGTGGAGGGAGGCAGGAGGACAGGAGGCAAGGCTGCCCTTACGGGGCTTTCTGTTAGCAGGTGTTGGGTGCGAATCAGGCCAGTTCTGAGTGGTAGATGGTTTGGGACTGTGGGAAGAAACAAGTGCTGTTTCATGTTAGTAGTTTCTGGTCCTTCTCCAGCAAACATCCAGCTGGTCACCAGGAACGCTGGCTTCTTGACCAGATAATGGCTGCCCCTGGTGTGTGCTACCTGCTACAAGGTGGCAGGCTGGTGAGATGTGACAGCATAGAGAACACAGCCTCTAAGTGGGGCACAGCATGCTGGCATGTCTGATGTGGGGACATGAGTAGTTTTTGCAGCCTCCCCTGTGATTCTGAGGGGCTGCAGTGGTTGAGAATGATTATTTAGAGAAAAGGCATTTGGCAAGGCCTCTGTAGAGTCAAGTGAAAGCACTACGTCGTGGGTGACTGTGAGGAGACCCTGTGGTTGGCAAAGAATTCTCCAGCAAGAAAAACCATGGGAAAAAGATAACTTTTTAAAAATTAATTAATTAATTATTTTTTTTGAGATGGAGTCTCACTCTGTTGCCTGGGCTGGAGTGCAGTGGCACGATCTCAGCTCACTGCAACCTCTACCTCCCGGGTTCAAGTGATTCTCCTGCCTCAGCCTCCCAGGTAGCTGGGATTACAGGTACCCACCACCACGCCCAACTAATTTTTGTATTTTTAATAGAGATGGGATTTCACTATGTTGGTCAGGCTGGTCTTAAACTCCTGACCTCAGGTGATCCACTTGCCTCAGCCTCCTAAAATTCTGAGATTACATGTGTGAGCCACTGCATCTGGCCCTTTTTAAAAAAAAATTTTTTTTTTTTAAACAGCAAAATGCAGGGCAGTCCCTGCCTCTGAGAGGGCAAACCCAAAGCTGGGGCCTGAAGCTGGTTTGAAAGTGTCCCCTGGGCCAAGGTTAAGCACTGAGGTGCAGTGCAGCAGGGGTGGGGGCATTCCTCCCTATAGGTATGGGCAAAGGGAAAAGGTCACAGCCCGAGGAGGAAGAGCCAAAAAAGCAAGATGCCAGAAAAGTCAGGGTGGAGCTGCTGAGATGAGAAAGACGCTTGGGCATCGCATCCAGGTTCATGCTCGCTCCACTCCAAGTCCCTTTTCTGTTGCATCTTCCAGGGCCAGAGAGTGGCTGAGCTGATCCTGCATCATGCCCGGGCCAGCGAGTGCAGGGACGTGGAGGGGTTCAAAACCGAGATGGCCACGCTGGTGACCCAGGCCAGGAAGAACACCATCACCCTGGAGAAGGTGGGCAGGTCACTTGCGGAACAGGGGCCAGGGTGTCCATACCTGGCCTGGGGCAGAGCAGATCCTGGGTCTAAGGGAGACCTCTTTATGAGAGGTGTGAGTTTTAAAGCAGAAAAAGAACCACCCCACATCTTCCAGGCATGAGGAGGCCCGGTGAAGTCCCTGGTGCTCAAGGGGGCCTCCTTGTGCAGGGCCACTCAGGAGGCTGCAGCTCCTTCCTCATCCAGGGGTTGCCGTTCATTTGGGGACAGCCAAGCATACAGGGAGGGAGGACTGTGGTCTCCAAGCAGCCAAATGATGTGCCCAATGTGCATGGCCTTATTTAAACCCAAGCCAGAGCCTGCTTTGTATTTTACACACAGTTCTAGCAAATGTGACTGTTTTATCCCCAAGTTCATGGCCACATTAGCAGGAATGGGTCAGACAAGGAGTGGCCACTGGCACGCTGGCCCTGCTGATAGTCTGTCCAGGTGTGATTTTTTTTTTAAATTTTTTTGAGATGGAGTCTTGCTGTGTCACCCAGGTTGGAGTGTAGTGATGCTGTCTCGGCTCACTGCAACTTCCACCTCCCGGATTCAAGAGAACTCTCCTGCCTCAGCCTCCCCAGTAGCTGGGATTACAGGCACCCGCCACCAACGCCCGGCTAATTTTTATATTTTTAGTAGAGATGGGGTTTCACCATGTTGGCCAGGCTGGTCTCGAACTCCTGACCTCAAGTGATCCGCCCGCCTTGGCCTCCCAAAGTGCTGGGATTATAGGCAGGTGTGATTTTTGTGGTTGCTTCAGGGATGGGGTGGGTGGGGCTCAAAGGCTTGTCCTCCAAAGGCCTCTGTGACCGAGTCTTGAGGTGGGAGTTGGACTTGTGCTGGAGGAGTCCTTTCCGAGTTTGTCAGATGGTCCCTTTTGTGCTGACTGGTGTATGTGTGCCCTGGCAGGGGAGTGGAGTGGGATGCCGGGGCTGAGAGTGTGGGGGTGGTGGGAAATGAGCGGTTCTGGAAGGCTCTGTGGTCTGCATTAGCCTTTATTTTGTTTTTCCAGCTTCATGTGTCCAGCCTTCTCTCCAGCGTCTTTAAGTTGCTGATGACTCACAAGGTGAGGGCCATTCAGAGGGGAGGTCTCTGGGGAAGGTGGGACAGGGCAGGGCGGAATGGCAGGACACAGGGTGGTGGGAGGCGCTTCTATTATATGGTTTTTGTTTTTTGTTGTTGTTGTTTTTTTTTTTTTTTGAGACGGAGTCTCACTCTGTCGCCCAGGGTGGAGTGCAGTGGCGCGATCTCTGCTGACTGCAGCCTCTGCCTTCTGGGTTCCAGTGATTCTCATGCCTCAGTCTCCTGAATAGCTGGGATTACAGGCACCCACCACCACGCCTGGCTAATTTTTGTATTTTTAGTAGGGACGGGATTTCACCATGTTGGCCAGGCTGATCTCGAACTCCTGACCTCAGGTGATCCACCCTTCTCGGCCTCCCAAAGTGCTAGGATTACAGGCGTGAGCCACTGTGCCCAGCCTATTATATATTTTGAAAGCATTTTTAGTAACAAGCCATTTGCAACAAGTGCTTCGTAGCTGTTAGTCTGTGTATCTGTCAAGTCAGTGCAGTCTAAGTATCTGTGACATTTAAATGTAGGAAAGTGTATTTAAAAATGTAGAAACAGCCTACCTCTGGCTTTTCATGTCTGTCCCTCCTTGGTTCACATTCATGATGCTTGTGTTAATGGAAGTCATGCTTAGCTCTTTCCTGGTGGAATGAAGTCCTGGGGTCCAGAGGCCGCTCGAGAGGGTCATGCCTCGTGTCCTGGTGCTTTCAGAGGCCCTAGAGGGACTGTTGTGGCCCCTGCCTGGCTGCTGTAGTCCATTAGAGGGAGCTGGCCTCATGGTTCATCTTAGCCTGTGCCCCGGCTCTGTCACCTTGTCATGGAGCCTAGTCTCTGGCACTCTTTAAACTAAGGCTGCTGGCCAGGGGCAAGCAGTGTTGAAGGTGGAGAAGGGAGGACCTCGTCGGAAGATGGCCTTTTCCATTGCATTACTTAACTATATGACATCTATTAGTAACCAATTTATCCCCTCAGTGTTCCAAGAGGCAGGCACCAAAGCCGAGAGGCCGAGCAGCTCACCTGTGGCCACGTGGGCCAAGCCCCCGCCTGCTGCTGGGTCCCCCCGCCTCCGTGGCTCACTCTGAACATCTGCTCCCCACAGTTTCCCGCACGGTGGGTGAGGGGCCTTGAGCGTTTGCTGCTGCTGCTGCTGTTCCCAGGATGGAAGAGGAGACAGAGGGCCTAGGGCAGCTACTGCACTCCAAGCACTTCACTAGGCACTTAAGTTTGAAAACATTTACAAATTTTTCATTGTGATGAAAAACACATAAAATTTAACCCCCCAACCCTCTCCAGATGCATAGTGTAGCACTGTGCAACAGATCTCTAGGTCTTTCTCATCTTGCAGAGCTGAAACTCTAGAGCCATTGACCAGCTCCCCATTCCCCTCTCCACCCAGCCCTGGGAACCACCATGCTGTTTTACGTTTCCATGATTTTGGCTACTCTAGATATTTCATATAAGTGGAATTATAAAGTATACTGTCCTTTTGTGATTGGCTTGTTTTACTCAATATAATGTCCCCAGGTTTCATCCATGTTGTAACATGTGACAGGATTTCCTTTTGAGACAGGGTCTCACTGTGTCACCAAGGCTGGAGTGCAGTGGTGCAAGCTTAGCTCATTGCAACCTCTGCTTCCTGGGTTCAAGCGATTCTCGTGCCTCAGCCTCCCAAGTAACTGGGATTACAGGCAAGTGCCACCATGCCCAGCTAATTTTTGTATTTTTAGTAGAGATGGGGTTTCGTCATGTTGGCCAGGCTGGTCTCGAACTCCTGACCTCAAGTGATCCACCCGCCTTGGCCTCCCGAAGTGCTGGGATTACAGGCATGAGCCATGGTGCCTGGCCTGTTATTCTGTTGATGCTGTTGATGTTCACGTGGGTTGCTTCCACTTCTTGGTTATAGTGAATAATGCTGCAGTGAATATGTGTAAATATCTTTTCAAGATCCTACTTTCAAATTTTAGAAAAGTTTTAAAAACATTTAATGTAGCCAGTAAGGTCTATAAATTGTGTTCTGGCTTTCCAGTTTTTAAACATATGTCCCAAAGTAGGTTTTCTGGATCATATGGTATGTTTTTAGTTTTTGAGGAACTTCCATAGGAACTGTACCATTTTATATGCCCACCAACAGTACACAAGGGGTCGTTTCTCTCATCCTCACCAACACTTTTTCTGTTTTGTTTTTAGTGGCCATCCTAATGGGTGTGAGGTGATGTCTCATTGTGGTTTTGATTGCATTTCTCTACTGATTCATGATGTTGAACATCTTTTCATGTGCCAGTTGGCCATTTGTATTTCTTAGAAGAAATATCTACTCAGGTAGCACTTAATTTTTTTAAATAAAGTATTTGACAGTAACATAGAGATAAAGGAATCTAATCCACACTAAGAACCCCCCACCCAGCTTCAGAATGAAAGCATTCCCAGAGGTGTTGGAGCCCTGGGTTCCCACTCAGACCAGAGCCTGTGTGGCCAGTCTGCCAGGCTGGAACTCCACAAGCTGCTCCTGGGAGCATGCTGCTGCTTCTGGATCCGCCTGAGCCCAACAACCTTCCAGCCCTTAACAGAGACAAATACTCTTTAATTTCTAACAAAGAATATTTCCCATGATTCAACCTTCCAGTTCTTGACCTTCTGTCCACTTAGAAAGCAGATTCCTGTTCTTCTAGGTTCACATCTGGCTCTATTTCTTCTCACTTAGTGGCCTTGAGCAAGTCATTGAACCTCTCTGAGCCACAGCTTCTTTCTCTATAGAATAGGGATAATGATGATACTTTTGAAGAATAGTTGAATAATCCATGTCAATTGCTGTTACTACTAATCTGGCTCAGAAGGGACAGCTGTACCCTGTTCGAGCAGTCAATTGTGTGTTGTCTCTTATTTTTTTTATTTTTTTGAGATGGATTTCACTCTGTTGCCCAGGCTGGCGTGCAGTGGAGCCATCCCGGCTCACTGGAAGCTCCGCCTCCCGGGTTCAGGCCATTCTCCTGCCTCAGCCTCCTGAGTAGCTGAGACCACAGGCGCCCGCCACCACGCCCGGCTGATTTTTTTGTATTTTTAGTAGAGACAGGGTTTCACAGTGTCAGCCAGGATGGTCTCGATCTCCTGACCTCGTGATCCACCCGCCTCGGTCTCCCAAAGTGCTGGGATTACAGGAGTGAGCCACCATGCCCGGCCTGTGTGTTGTCTCTTAAAAAGGCTATTGTAGACCAGCTGACGTGGCTCCTCCTGTAATCCCAGCACTTGAGGTGGCCAACGTGGGAGGATTGCTTGGGGCCAGGAGTTCGAGATCAGCCTCGTCAACATTGCAAGACCCTCTGTTTACAAAAAAGAGTCCCAGTCTCAGGAGGCTGAGGCAGAAGGATCCCTGAAGTCCAGGAGCTCAAGGCTGCAGTGAGCTATGATCTTGCCATTGCACTCCAGCCTAGGTGACAGAGTGAGACCCTGTCTCTAAAATAAATAAATAAATACATACGTACATAAAGGTTACCGTAGGTTTTGAAGAATTACCTGTATTTAAATGTATAGTTTCTGGGACGTGTGTGAAAGATTTATTTGGTCATTCATTCATACACACACGGACACAAACCTAGAAAAGTATATTCCGCACCCCTAGATTTTTCCTTAGTGTGTCCAGTAGATGGGAGGCTGGGCGAGTAGGTGAGATGGTTGGGGAGATGATGCGGTAGAGAAGAGAATGTCAGGTAGATGGTAAACATCCCGTGGGCAGGTCTGAGGGAGGCTGAGAGTGGACAGCAAGGTGATTATCCAGAACACACATCCCTGTATCAGCAGGTTCTGAGATGAACTGTTCTGTTTTTCTGTTCCAGGTAAAGCTTGAGAGCAACTTTGCCTCCATTGTGTTTGCCATCATGGTGTTGGAGGGGCTTGGCCGCTCACTGGACCCCAAACTGGACATCCTGGAGGCAGCGAGGCCCTTCCTCCTCACGGGCCCAGCGTGCCGCCCGTGATGGGGCAGTGGCCTCTGTGGGCCCTTCTCAAGAGCTGGAGGCCACTCCCAAGAGCCTCTCCTATGGCAGCTGGGACGTTTTAAAATTGGGACACCAATTTCAAATGTAACCCTCCAGTGGTGGAAGGCACACCATGGCTTCCTCTGCTTGGTTTGAGGGGTCTGTTCAAAAGCTCTGGGCCAATTAGGGAGTAAAAGGAGGGAAGGGGCCTATCCATTCCATTGTGGAAGCTGGGCCAGGTGCCTGGGACACTCTCCTTCAGGGAAAATGTTCTGTGGAGGAGGACAAATAAATTTATTTTGTTTTCCCGTTTTTCTCATTTCTTGACCCGCTATACTCCCTGGTCAGATGGGTCCTGCTGGTAGTTCCCAGACTTTGATATTCAGGTTAGAAAACGCCATCAAGTCCTACTGATCCATGGCATGCGCGCGCACACACAGACACACACACACACACACACACTCTTTATGTATAAATTTCATGCAGGTGCTACCTGCCAGCATAATATACACTTAGGGCAAATTTCATTGTACTTCAAATTATCTTCTTGGTAATTTTTAATAGATTTTGCCAACTCCTTGCTAACTTTTATTACAAGGTAAAACAAAACTGATGAAAGTGGCTGACACACCGGGGACGTGAGCAGAACAGCTTGGCCACTTCTTAACATGGCCCCGGGTTCACACGCTAGTCCGGAACTACAGTTTCCCTGCCATAGTGTCAGCGCCTGTCCACTTGCAGGCATTAATTTTGGTGAATATGAACAGAGTTAATATAACCAGTGTGTCCTCTTCTCCATGGCAGCGCCCGGGGACAGACCTGCAGTGACCACCGCCTGCCCCTCTCTGCCAGGCCCAACCATGGGCTTTCTTCTCAGAGCTGAGCTGATGTGGCCGGCTGGCTGACTAGGAGGGGCCCGGGGTCAGCCTGGAGGGGGGATATTTGTAAAGCTTAATTTCTCATTTTTTTTTTTAGGTAAAATCACAGTTTATCCCTGCACCTTCATAGATTATATTGCTCGTCTTAGAGACCACCAGGCAGCGAATGGAGTCAAGCCCTTGCGCTCTCCGAGAGTCCTGCCCTGACTACAGGACTAATTTCTCCCATTCTTTCCTTCTCCAAGATAAAGTTCCTCATTCCTGTCTTTTAGTGAGCAGTATGGTTTAGGTGGACAGAGATTCCTTTGGTGCAGTTTTTTTCAAGGGAGGTGATGTTATTTTTTCCTTCCCAGGTCTTGAGGGGACATTCAAAGCAGGCAGAGAGGGGTTGGGATGGCTCCAGATGGCTGGGAGGGAGCACACCAGCTGGTCACGCAGCCCCTTGTGTCAGTGCGCATCAGGTACAGTGTGGAGGCGGGAGAGGGACAAAAAGACAGCAGGCTCCTCCCTGAGCCTATGCCAACACAGCCTTAAAGCCAGTGGATCGAATCAAGCCATTTGTGGCATTATCTATTGCTGCGTACAAATTTAGCCTGGCGCAATGCCTGTAATCCCAGCTACTCGGGAAGTTGAGGCAGGAGAATCGCTTGAGCCTGGGAGGCAGAGGTTGCAGTGAGCCGAGATAGTGTCACTGCACTCCAGCCTGGGCGACAGAGCAAGGCCTTGTCTCAAAAAGAAAAAAAAAAAAGAATTATACACCACTCAGTTTTAGGAGGGGCAGAACAGGGGGAGAGCCCTACAGGATCAGAGGGGCAACCAACAAGCTGTTTCAGAAGGCATGGGGCAGCTCAGCAACCATAAGTTATGCGTGGGCTCTGCTCTCGGGAGAGAGGTTTCCTGCAGCCAAAGGACCCACAGCTAATTTGGGTCAGGAGCGTCTGCCGGTTCCCCCACTCCTGGAGATGAGCGACTCCGTGACGTCACGGGAGGCGCGGGGCGGGGCTCCAGGGAAGCGAAGTAGGCAGGGGCGAGGCGGCTGGAGACCGCGGGGCGGACGCGGGCGAGCATGTCCGCTCTGATTCGGCTGGCGTCTTTCGCTCGCGTTGGAGGCCGCCTTTTCAGAAGCGGCCGCGCACGGACTGCTGGAGATGGTGGAGTCCGCCAGTGAGTGTCGGGCTGGGGATGGGGGCCTCGCCGGCCTGTAGCGGACAGCGCGGGCCTCCGGGACGCTCTCACCTTGACTGGGGCGCCTGAAGAGGTCGCGTCCCGAGGCATGCTGGGACCTGTAGTCCGCCCGTCTCCTGACGCCGCGACTCGAGGAGAGGGACCCCGCTGGGCGGAGGGAGAGGGAGAGACTTCGCTGGGCAGATGGGACACCATGTGCGGGGCCGTCATGGTCCTAGGGGCCGCCTGCCCTCGGGAGACGCACGCGTGAATGCGGAGCCGGCTGAGCGAGTCGGCGCCGGCGCGGGCGGTCCAGGCGGAGGAAGCAGCCTGCGCGGCGGGTGTGGACGCTCCTGGAGCGAGGCGGGGGGCGGCGGCGGTGAGGCCTAGGGAGGGCGCGGTCCAGGGTCCCGGTGCCTGGCTGCGGAATTTAGGGTAGAGTCGGTTCGGCAGCCTTTAATCAGAGACGTCACGTGGCCGCTTTTTAATGCTGAAAAATCACTCTGGCTGCAGGGAGTGGAGGCGACCGCCCAGAGAGAGTGCCGTCGGGTGAGAGGAGAAGAAAACCGGAAGCCAACGCTGGGGCAGCCGCGGCGTTTAGGAGAGTGACAGGCAGAGCCGCGCGCGAGGTGGCCCGAGACGCAGACCGGAGGGCGGAGGGCTGGGGGGGCGAGGTAGGGAGCAGCTGCCGAAGCCGAGTTAGTGGTGTGCAGAGATTCCGTAAGAGCAGGACTGGAAAAGAGTCATGGATGATTCCAGGTCCCTTAGATCATCAGCTACACTTTACCAAGAGGCATGTGGGGTCGTGATTCCAAGCTGGATTCTGGCCCCACAGTGGCTGGGTTCAAACCCCACCTCTGCCACACTCCAGCTGTGGGACCTTGGAAAAGTTTCTTATTCTCTTAATGCCTCAGTTTCTTCACCCATTTAGCGTCCATTTGCAAGGAACTAAATGAGTTACTGTTATCTAAAGCGTGTTTGTGTGTGTGTTTGTGTGTGTGTGTTTTAGGAGATGGGGTCTAACTGTCGCGCAGGCTGGAGTGCAGTGGTGCGATCCTAGCTCACTGCAGCCTCTAACTCCTGGGCTCAAGTGATCCTCCAGCCTCGGCCTCCCAAAGTGTTGGGAATACAGGCGTGACCCACTGCGCCTGGCCTCACTAAAGTGTTTAAAACAATTGCTGGTGCCTGCTAAGGACCGTACAAGTATTCTTTAACTGTTTTTGTTATTAAGGAACTGAGGCCCAGGAAATGAAAGGAGTGACTTGCCTGAAGTCCCACGTGGATTAAGAATCTGGAGCTGGGGCAGGTGTGGGGTGGGCAGAAGGCAAAGCCCTGTGTGACTTGGGCAAAGACAGTGATGGAGAGCCACGAGCGATAGCCCTTGATCCTGCATGAGGAGATGGGGGAATGCCGATCTTCCCAGAGGTATTGGCTTGTTCATAACACACACTTATTTCAGAGTGTGTGATAATTAAGTGCATAAATGTTTATGGAGCATCTTCTATATCCCTGCTCCTTTCTAGGTGCTGAGGATATAGCAGAATACAAGAGAGAGAATGAAGTGTACATTCTGGAGAGTAGAGACAAGTAGAAAAGACAGACCTTTTTTGAGTACTGTTAAGGGTTATGAAGAGAATACAGCTGGAGATTAATATGGAGAGTGCGTGGCGTGGGAGTAGAAGGGATATTGTATTTGGGGACGGCGTGGGAATGCCTGGGAGTGTGATTTGAAGCGGGACCTGAGGGATGAGAAGTCAGCCATGCAGAGACTCAAGGGAAGAGCCCGGTGGACATAAAAGGGCAGAGGAGGCATCAGGTGGAGAGGCCAGAGCCCGCAGGGTTGGCAGGAGGCCAGGCTGGAGTGGAGCGTAGGGGAAGAGTGGGAGAGACCAGGTCACAGGGACAAGTGTGGGGGCCGGATTAGAGAGGGCTTTGGAGGACTCGGGATTTTATTCTAAGAATCACAGGGAGCCACTGGAGTTTTAAAGCAGGAAAGTAATGTGGTCTGATTTATGTTTTAAAAATGTAACTTTGTCCAGGCGTGGTGGCTCACACCTGTCATCCCAGCACTTTGAGAGGCTGAGGCGGGCAGATCACCTGAGGTCAGGAGTTCGAGACCAGCCTGGCCAACACGGTGAAACCCCATGTCTACTAAAAACACAAAAATTAGCTGGGCATGGTGGTGGGCGCCTGTAATCCCAGCTACTGGGGAGGCTGAGGCAGGAGAATTGCTTGAGCCCAGGAGGCAGAGGTTGCAGTGAGCCGAGATCGTGCCACTGCACTCCAGCCTGGGTGACAGAGTGAGACCCCGTCTCAAAAAAAATAAAAATAAAAATGTAACTAACAGTTAACGGTGCATTTTTGTTTTTAAACTTGACTCTCAAACATTTGAAGTTGGAACAGCCATTATTTCCTTGGATGTTGTTTCTTCCCCATTCTCTTTCCTTCTTACAGGACTTGCTGATAGTGTCTTACTTCCTCATGTTTTTTGATCTTGAGCTTGTTTTCCCTGGAACTTCTTTGAGATAGTGCTTCTCTGTCTCTTGAGGGCGCCACCCCAATTCAGGCTCACATTAAATTCTCGGCTTGGGGTTTTTGGTCCACACAGGTCCAACACAGGTAGTGTGAATTTGGGTGTAAATCTACCTGAGGGCTGGCTTCTGATAACAAATTCTTGTTCCCTTGTCCATGGGAGGTTTATTTCTTGTTCACCCTTTTACCATATCGGGCTGCAGCTTTATTTAGCGATCTCGTCATTAGCCCTCCCACCTTGGGTGGGCCCCAGGCTGTGTCTCTTTCCCCACACCTCATGTAGCTATCCTGGTGGAGGTTCAAGGGCTCCTGGTGAAGGCAGCGTCAGTGATTGCTTAGCTTCCAGGCCTTGTTTTTACTTGAATTTTGCTCTTGGTGGATTCCTTCCTTTTGTGCCTGGTCAGTGATGTTTGTAAAAATCTTAAAAATCTCATCTAGCAGCACAGTTGTTTAATTTGGAGGGTTGTTCAGGGTGTCTAGTTTGCCACAATGCAGTTCATAACCTGGTTTGGAACATAACATCGTGAATTAGGTGTTGAGTCTTTGCATTCCTTAATCATGGCAATCGTTGTCATTGTTCCTGTGACATAATTGCAGTCTTTCAAATCTTTGTTCCAAAAGGTTTCTACCTTGCAGTTCCTACTTCAGGTTATAATTAAAACAACATGTCACTCTAGCAATAACGAAGCATGGGGAGCTGCTAAGATGGGTTTGAACTATAATGCTGGCATCGGCATTACTCAAATCTTTTTTTTTTTTTTTTTGAGACGGAGTTTCACTCTTGTTGCCTAGGCTGGAGTGCAGTGGCACAATTTCTGGTCACGGCAACCTCCGCCTCCTCGGTTCAAGTGATTCCCCTGCTTCAGCCTCCCAAGTAGCTGGGATTACAGGCATGTACCACCACGCCCAGCTAATTTTGTATTTTTAGTAGAGATGGGGTTTCTCCACGTTGGTCAGGCTGGTCTCGAACTCCTGACCTCAGGTGATCCTCCTGCCTCAGCCTCCCAAAGTGCTGGGATTACAGGTGTGAGCCACCGCACCCGGCCTTCAAATCTTGTTTTAATCAGTTTTACTGCTGGGCACTTATACCTAGATTGTATCAAAAAGCTATCAAAGAAGAAGGCTCTTGTTGTCTGGACACTGTGGCTCATGCCTGTAATCCCAGCACTTTGGGAGGCCAAGGCAGGCGGATCACCTGAGGTCAGGAGTTCGAGACCAGCCTGGCCAACATAATGAATCCCTGTCTCTACTAAAAATACAAAAATTAGCCGGGTGGGGTGGCACATGCCTGTAATCCCAGCTACTCGGGAGGCTGAGGCAGGAGAATCGCTTGAACTGGGAGGCAGAGGTTGCAGTGAACCAAGATGGCGCCATTGCACTCCAGCCTAGGTGACAGAGCGTGACTCCATCTCAAAAAAAAAAAAAAAAAAAGGCTCTTGTTATACTATATTGAATGATCCTGCATGGTTTAGTTACATAATGTGGTATCTATATGCGCAGGTAGATACTGAATGAATAATATAATTGGTATATGAGGACATTACAGAAACAGTATGCTATGTCATTCAAGTTGTAAAGTGGCGATATTTGGTAGGACCTTTTAAACATGATACTTAAAGTACATATATACACACATCTGCAAAAAATAAAAATCACCTTATTCATAACTAGTTATTAATACCTTAAATAAAGCCTTCCAAATTAAAGCGTTAAATTTTGGATGACTATTTAGAAAAAAAAATGGAATTTATCATTTCAATGTGGTAATGTTGGTTTTATCATGCTGGTTGGACTTCTAGTTAAAAGTTATGTCTTTGATTAATAAAAGGAGGAAATTTTTAATGGTGTGTGTTTGTAGGCAGGAGCTTGGGCTTTGCCATCACATAGCACCTCACTGGTAAATCATTAATAATTACAGGCCCTATCATAAGGTTATGAAAATTAAATGAGTTAAAACTTATAAAATGCTTAGTGTGGTATCTGGCACATGGTAAACACTCAATAACTGCCAGTCGTCTTTTAGAGTGGGAGAGGATAAAAACAGTCTGCCAGCCTGGCAACATAGGGAAACCCTGTCTCTACAAAAAATATAAAAATTAGCCAGGTGTGGGGGTGTACACTTGTATGTAATCCCAGCTACTTAGGAGGGAGGCTGAGGCAGGAGGATTGCTTGAGCCCAGGAGGTGCTTAGTCAGCAGAAGGATCGCTTGAGCTAAGGTCACACTGCTGCACTCTAGCCTGGGCGACAGAGCCTATCTTTAAAAAAAACAAAACAGCTGGGCACGTGGCTCATGCCTGTAATCCCAGCACTTTGGGAGGCCAAGGTGGGTGGGTCACCTAAGGTCAGGAGTTCGAGACCAGTCTGGCCAACATGGTGAAACCCTGTCTCTACTAAAAAAATACAAAAATTAGCTGGGCATGGTGGCGTACACCTGTAGTCCCAGCTACTTGGGAGGCTGAGGCGGGAGGATCGCTTGAACCTGGGAGGCGGAGGTTGCAGTGAGCCAAGATTGTTCCACTGCACTCCAGCCTGGGTGACAGAGTGAGACTCTCACAAACAAACAAACAAACAGAAAACAAACAGTCCTAGCTAACATGTCTCAAGAACCACTGCCATATTACTGTTCATAAATCTGTGCATTATGAAGACAAGAAATTTTAATGCACTTTTCATACAGGTACGAATTTCTGTGCTACACAAAAGAGAATATGGTTTACAAGCTGATTCTTACCTAAATGAAATTGTTAAACATATTTTATATAGGAATTCTCTTAAAATTTTTTTATCTACTTC
This sequence comes from Pongo pygmaeus, assembly GCF_028885625.2. Classification (NCBI taxonomy): domain Eukaryota; kingdom Metazoa; phylum Chordata; class Mammalia; order Primates; family Hominidae; genus Pongo; species Pongo pygmaeus. The sequence goes on from NC_072379.2 coordinate 139,659,205, forward strand.
TGTGTATTAGCATATGTATGGCTGCTGAATAGGTTTTAGGAATAGCCCCAGTAGGTGCAAATAATTTAAATTAGATGCAACATATAATATTTATACTCCAACTGAATAAATTGACTATGACTCTTATGGACTCTGTGCCACAACTTGTCAAGTGTCTGAATGAAAAGAAGAAAAAAGAAACACATATTCAAACTTATTGTTGAAAGTTCTTTGTTCAGAGCCATTAGCATATTTAATGGGATTTGCGAGTCCTCTCTCCCATATAGTTGTCTTTTTAATAAAGATTGTAATAGGCAGAGGACATAATTTGCCTCTCAAGTAGATAGCTAAACAAAGCAAAATTAATTTATTTTTCTGAGTAAGTTAGTGACCTACTAACAAGTTCACAGTCCCTTAACTAAAACCTTTGGGGCTAGCACCCCATAATCAACGCATTCAAATTTCTAGTGCAAAATAATGAATCTTCACTAATTGAAAACCAAAATTAGCCTCTTGTCAGTTTTGGTCAGTTTTTGCTGCTACACATGAAGCAAGCTTAGTAAAAAGTGAGTATTTCAAGGGCTTGTGAACTTCTGTCTATATTTCAGTGGCGATGAGAAACATTAGCTTTGGTTCTAGGATGTAACTCAGAGTAGTTTTGGATGACTTAACGCTTTGAGAATGTAGCATGGTGTCTGCCATGTTGTTTTGTCTTGCAGTGCCAGTGGTGGTGTGCACCTTGAGCCCCAGTATAGACAGTTCCCCCAGCTGACCAGATCCCAGGTGTTCCAGAGCGAGTTCTTCAGCGGACTCATGTGGTTCTGGATTCTCTGGCGCTTTTGGCATGACTCAGAAGAGGTGCTGGTAAGTGCAGGAGAAGAGCGCTTGTCGTTTTTTGGGTGGGGGAGGGAGGATGTATTAATAGCTTGTTTATTTTTCTGTTGTAGACCATTTTTCTGTCTGGACATCGCCCTTTGCCACCACTTTGTCCATATGTATATACAAGAATCCTGTTACTTAATGAAACATGTTATCTTCTCACCTTTTTTTTACACGAGGATGTATATTTAGGTGGTCTGTTTCTTATGGTTTCTGTTAGGTTGCCATCTTAGGGAGACTAAAAGCTAATTTTTTTTTTTTTTTTTTGAGACACAGTTTCACTCTGTCACCAGGCTGGAGTGCAGTGGCACAATCTCAGCTCGCTGCAACCTCTGCCTCCCAGGTTCAAGTGACTCTGGTGCCTCAGTCCCTTGAGTAGCTGGGACTACAGGTGTGCACCCCCACGTTGGCTACTTTTTTTTTGTTGTTAGTAGAGACGGGGTTTCACCATATTGGTCAGGCTGCTCTCAAACTCCTGACCTCAAGTGACCCACCTGCCTCAGCCTCCCAAAGTGCTGGGATCACAGGCGTGAGCCACCGTGCCTGGCCAGAAATGAATTCTTTTATCTTCTGAACTAGCGGTTCATTGGTAGGTTAGGTTTCACACTTAAATTCCTTTAAATGATGAATGTCTTCTAGTCTGTCCAGAGGCCTAGGGCAGCCAGGTTTGGGTGGGATGGATGTGAGTTAATTTGTCTTGAGAAGGGAAGTTAGTTTTAGTGATTTTCTATTTTATTTATTTATTTTTGAGACGGAGTCTCACTCTGTCACCCAGGCTGGAGTGCAGTGGCGCGATCTTGGCTCACTGCAAGCTCTGCCTCCTGGGTTCACGCCATTCTCTTGCCTCAGCCTCCCAAGTAGCTGGGACTACAGGTGCCCGCCACCACTCCCGGCTAATTTTTTATATTTTTAGTAGAGACGGGGTTTCACCATGTTAGCCAGGATAGTCTCGATCTCCTGACCTCGTGATCCACCTGCCTCGGCCTCCCAAAGTGCTGGGATTACAGGTGTGAGCCACTGCGCCCGGCCAGTTTTAGTGATTTTCTAACATATCATTAGCCTCAACTGAGGTTTTACCACAATTTGCAGAACATTCTTTGGGAAATTACATCTTTAAGACATTGAAATCTGTGCTTGTTTATCCAGGATACTTTGAATTGTAGTAAATTTGGGTTTGTTTCCAGGATAGGAAAAAAATCTTAAGCAGTATGTAAGTTCTAGAAGCATCAGGTTGCTTCATATCCCATTTCTCTTAGAACTTCTCTGTGCCGTTGTCCTTCAGTAAGGAGCTGCCTGGGTGTCTGTGAGCTGTCCGCATATTTACTATTTGAGGTGCCCCTACCTCACTGTAGGTCAGCTGTCCGGAGTATGTACAGTATGTATAGCTGTTAGGCCTGAGATGATGATGATGCAGCCAGATAAGCCCTTAGATCAGGATAGAAGATGAGGAAGTCCACCTGAGGCTTCTCCATTTCACAGCAGTAATGTTAGGAGAGTTGGAAACATATTTTGCCAGGACTTCGCCAGGATGTCAGGAACCTTTGAAACCTATTGCCTCCACTTCCCGCTACCCTCCCTCTATCACAAACACGTACCATTGGCTTAGGCTGGTACCTCCAAATGGGGAGGCTTTTAAAATTCAGACCAGAGCCCATATAATGAACAGACTAAAGAACAGGTGGGCCATCGAATAATTAAAGTAGAATTCGTTCCTGTGGTCAGGGGCTGAGCCATATTGTTTTTTTTTCTTTCCAAGATTTATTTAACAATTTAATTAGTTGCACAGAATGTAAATTCTTGACTTTTCTTTCTTTTAAATCGTTGTCACCAGGGTCACTTCCCGTATCCTGATCCTTCCAAGTGGACAGATGAAGAATTAGGTATCCCTCCTGATGATGAAGACTGAAGGTGTAGACTCAGCCTCACTCTGTACAAGTGGGTGTGCTCCAAATTTCTTTATGTCATATTTGCCTTTTTTCATAAACATTAGTTTTTACTTTGTGCCTATGATGGACTTGAAAAAACTGCATATTCTAACAGCATGAAGCTGAGTTAACCACGTCCTGTATCTGCTTTTTTTTTTTTTTTTTTGAGACAGTCTTGCTCTGTCGCCCAGGCTGGAGTACAGTGGTGTGATCTGGGCTTACTGCAACCTCTGCCTTCCAGGTTCAAGTGATTCTCCTGCCTCAGCCTCCTGAGTAGCTGGGATTATAGGCACATGCTACCACGCCTGGCTAATTTTTGTATTTTTAGTAGAGGCAGAGTTTTGCCACGTTGGCCAGGCTGGTCTCGAACTTCTCACCTCAAGTGATCTGCCCACCTCAGACTCCCAAAGTGCTGGGATTACAGGTGTGAGCCACCGCACCTGGCCATGTATCTGATTTCTGCCTTAAGTTTTCACATTTGCTTTGGTCTCTTCTTCCTTTTCATTGTATGTTTTATTTTATTTACATTTTTTATTTTGTAGAGACAGGGTGTCACTATGTTGCCCAGGCTGGTCTCGAACTCCTGGGCTCAAATGATTCTCCTGCCTCCGTCTCCCAAAGTGCTGGGATTACAGGCATGTGCCACCGCACCTGGCCCATTGTATAATAAAAAAAATTTTTTTTCCTAAGTTAGGTTATAATTTTAGGGTTTCATTTATCCATCCACTGATCAAAGATATATTAAGACCAATTCTGTGCCAAGCACAGGCCTACAGTGGTGAACAGGACAGATGGAGCTTACAGTACGTAGCTGCAAAACTACAGTGTCCTGCTCTCAACATTTAAATAGATCCAGCATATGGGAGTATTACTATATAGAACTATATGAAAACTAACTCTTTAAACAGTAAAGGGTTATGGCTTTTTCATTTTCCAGGTCAGGAAGTCAAGAGTTTTTCTTCTTTAAAAAGGGAGGTACTAAGAAGGTTCCCTTTCCCTATAAACCCCTAGGGGTTTATTTAACATGCTTTTATTTTAATTATATTTATTTTATTTTATATTTTATTTTATTTTATTTTATTTTATTTGAGACAGGGTCTCATTCTGTCATCCAGACTGGAGTGCAGTGGTGTGATCATGGCTCACTGTAACCCCAACCTCCTGAGCTCAAGTGATTCTCCCGCCTCAGCCTTCTCAGTAGCTGGGACTACTACTCTTGGCTAATTTTTGTATATTTTGTAGAGATGAGGTTTTGCCATGTTGCCCAGGCTGATCTCAAATTCCTGGACTCAAGTGATCCACCTCTTGGCTTCCCAAAGTGTTGGCATTACAGGTGTGAGCCAGTGTACCTGGCCAACAAATTTGTTTTAATGACTGGACTGTAAACCCTCGAGAGAGGAAGGGTGATTTGCTTCTTTCGTCTACAAGGCTGTCACATGATCGGTGCTCAATAAATACTTGAATAATTGAATAAATGAATCATGGATTTGAATTAGTGAATATAAAAGTACTTAAAGCTTTCTACTTTTGTTTTCCTGCAGGAGCCAGGTGAGAATTTCAAGGATTATCGACTTCGTATTGCACCTTAAAGTTACAAATTAAAGTGGCTTGGTCAAGAATGAGAATGGAGTTATGGATCTTTTTTTTTTGGGGGAGGGGGTGGGGTGGTGGAGAGGTGGTGAGAGCCGGGCAGGGGACAAGTCTTACTCTGTCACCCAGGCTGGAGTTCCATGGTGTGATCTCGGCTCACTGCAGCCTCCACCTCCTGGGTTCAAGCAATTCTCCTGTCTCAGCCTCCCAAGTAGCTGAGACTACAGGCGCCCGCCACCACGCCTGGCTAATTTTTGTATTTTTAGTAGAGATGGGGTTTCACCATATTGGTCAGGCTGGGTCAAACTCCTGACCTCAGGTGATTCACCCGCCTCAGCCTCCCAAAGTGCTGGGATTACAAGTGTGAACCACCTCACCCGGCCTGGATCTTTCTGATAATGGCAACTACCCTTTATGGATTATTATTTTTTCCAACTCCCACGCTTAGTGGTTTAGTGCCCTTTCAGCCGATCCTCTTAGGTACCCCATTGACATAGATAGGCATTAGCTCCATTTATCAATGAAGACAGCAAGGTTCACAGAGATGAAGTTACTTGCTTAGCATCACAGACTGTTAGGCAGCGAGATGAGGACTTCAGAGCTCACCCTTAGCTGCAGCGCTGTGCAGCCGCCGTCTCAGCTGGTGTCTTAGCTGTGTGTCGGCAGTTCCTGTGAACTCTTGCCCTTTGTCCACTGCAGTGGATTCTTGCCCTGAGTGGACAGAAGTTAGAGATCAGTGCAGTCAATTTATGAAGTAGCTCCCGTGGACTGGGCAGTTGTGTGGAGGGGCCATTGTGCAACTCTTAAGGCATACTTTTTTTTTTTTTTTTTTTTTTTTTAGTTTTTATCTCAAGTTTTAATGAACAATTAGAAGACAAGTAGTTTGACCTATATGACTAAGTTTCAGTATATTCTTACAGTTTTTATATATTTAATATAGGTTTAGAAGCATTTTTTACATAAAAATATTTACAAATAACATTTCTAATTATCATTTAAGTAATAAATATTCTAAAACATATATTTAAATAGTGGAAATGCAACACAGTTATGAGTATTCTTATAAAAAATTAAGCTCTAATAAATGGAACCAGAGAAAGTTGTATAGGAAAACAATATTTTCCTAATCGACATTAGTTTAGAAACTAATGTTGATTCTTAAAGTATTAAATGATTTCTGAGTCATATAATTGGCAAACTGTCTGTGGCATGGTGTGCCATAACCATAATTACTTGTTCATGTGTAAAAATATTTTAAATTGGCAAATAAAAAGCATTAAATGTTTTCCTGAATATATCATTTTTTGCCACTTCAGCCACAAAATTTATGTAATATAATATTTACAGAAAATGTTACTGTCAATTATATGAAATATTAGAAAATGACAAACACCATGTTAGGCTTAGTGGTACAGAGTAGATTGCAATGTAATTCCTGGTAACTCTAACCATGTCAATTGGACAGGTCCACAATAGTAGAAAAGGATTTTTAATTGAGAAGTATTAAAATATTTACTATCTTGGAGACTATCTAGGATCATTTCTTTTTAATCAGGACTAATTCATTAGCAAAACTTTTAAAAAGTATTAATGTGGCAACTTTCCAAGTTACAGTTTTCATATATGTCTTATGAATGTTCCTGAGCCCTTTTCATATTTTATTTTCACAGTGTTATTTCCTTGCTCATATCTTCTCCCCAGGGATGGGAGCACCATTCTTGTAAGACAAATTCTGTGATTATTCATCTTTAAAAATCTATTATTTTTAGTCCTGATACAGAGTAGGTACTCAAATGTTTGCTGAATGCATGAGCAAATCCAGCTTTATCTGTTCTTGTCTATAAAGGAAACCTTTTCAATATAGTAACTAGGGTTATTCATATTTGTTAATGCTCTGATATGCTAATAATTCCACTCTAATAATACATATTACATTAAATTGAAAATATATTTCAAAATACTGTTAACCACAAAGCTTTATCAAATATCTTTCCTACTTTTTTTAAAAAAAATTTATTATTATTATACTTTAAGTTTTAGGGTACATGTGCACAATGTGCAGGTTTGTTACATATGTATACATGTGCCATGTTGGTGTGCCGCACCCATTAACTCGTCATTTAGCATTAAGTATATCTCCTAATGCTATCCCTCCCCCCTACCCCCACCCCACAACAGTCCCCAGAGTGTGATGTTCCCCTTCCTGTGTCCATGTGTTCTCATTGTTCAACTCCCATCTATGAGTGAGAACATGTGGTGTTTGGTTTTTTGTCCTTGCGATAGTTTGCTGAGAATGATGGTTTCCAGTTTCATCCATGTCCCTACAAAGGACATGAACTCATCATTTTTTATGGCTGCATAGTATTCCATGGTGTATATGTGCCACATTTTCTTAATCCAGTCTATCGTTGTTGGACATTTAGGTTGGTTCCAAGTGTTTGCTATTGTGAATAGTGCCACGATAAACATACGTGTGCATATGTCTTTATAGCAGCATGATTTATAATCCTTTGGGTATATACCCAGTAATGGGATGGCTGGGTCAAATGGAATTTCTAGTTCTAGATCCCCGAGGAATCGCCACACTGACTTCCACAATGGTTGAACTAGTTTACAGTCCCACCAACAGTGTAAAAGTGTTCCTATTTCTCCACGTCTTCTCCAGCACCTGTTGTTTCCTGACTTTTTAATGATCGCCATTCTCATTGTGGTTTTGATTTGCATTTCTCTGATGGCCAGTGATGATGAGCATTTTTTCATGTGTTTTTTGGCTGCATAAATGTCTTCTTTTGAGAAGTGTCTGTTCATATCCTTTGCCCACTTTTTGATGGGGTTGTTTGTTTTTTTCTTGTAAATTTGTTTGAGTTCATTGTAGATTCTGGATATTAGCCCTTTGTCAGATGAGTAGGTTGCAAAAATTTTCTCCCATTCTGTAGGTTGCCTGTTCACTCTGATGGTAGTTTCTTTAGCTGTGCAGAAGCTCTTTAGTTTAATTAGATCCCATTTGTCAATTTTGGCTTTTGTTGCCATGGCTTTTGGTGTTTTAGACATGAAGTCCTTGCCAATGCCTATGTCCTGTATGGTATTGCCTAGGTTTTCTTCTAGGGTTTTTATGGTTTTAGGTCTGACGTTTAAGTCTTTAATCCATCTTGAATTAATTTTTGTATAAGGTGTAAGGAAGGGATCCAGTTTCAGCTTTCTACATATGGCTAGCCAGTTTTCCCAGCACCATTTATTAAATAGGGAATCCTTTCCCCATTTCTTGTTTTTGTCAGGTTTGTCAAAGATCAGATAGTTGTAGATATGCGGCATTATTTCTGAGGGCTCTGTTCTGTTCCATTGGTCTATATCTCTGTTTTAGTATCAGTACCATGCTGTTTTGGCTACTGTAGCCTTGTAGTATAGTTTGAAGTCAGGTAGCATGATACCTCCTGCTTTGTTCTTTTGGCTTAGGATTGACTTGGCGATGCAGGCTCTTTTTTGGTTCCATATGAACTTTAGTTTTTTCCAATTCTGTGAAGAAAGTCATTGGTAGCTTGATGGGGATGGCATCGAATCTATAAATTACCTTGGGCAGTATGGCCATTTTCACGATATTGATTCTTCCTACCCATGAGCATGGAATGTTCTTCCATTTGTTTGTATCCTCTTTTATTTCATTGAGCAGTGGTTTGTAGTTCTCCTTGAAGAGGTCCTTCACATCCCTTGTAAGTTGGATTCTTAGGTATTTTATTCTCTTTGAAGCAATTGTGAATGGGAGTTCCCTCATGATTTGGCTCTCTGTTTGTCTGTTATTGGTGTATAAGAATGCTTGTGATTTTTGTACATTGATTTTGTATCCTGAGACTTTGCTGAAGTTGCTTATCAGCTTAAAGAGATTTTGGGCTGAGACGATGGGGTTTTCTAGATATACAATCTTGTCGTCTGCAAACAGGGACAATTTGACTTCCTCTTTTCCTAATTGAATACCCTTTATTTCCTTCTCCTGCCTGATTGCGCTAGCCAGAACTTCCAACACTATGTTGAATAGGAGTGGTGAGAGAGGGCGTCCCTGTCTTGTGCCCGTTTTCAAAGGAAATGCTTCCAGTTTTTGCCCATTCAGTATGATATTGGCTGTGGGTTTGTCATAGATAGCTCTTATTATTTTGAGATACGTCCCATCAATACCTAATTTATTGAGAGTTTTTAGCCTGAAGGGTTGTTGAATTTCGTCAAAGGCCTTTTCTACATCTATTGAGATAATCGTGTGGTTTTTGTCTTTGGTTCTGTTTATATGCTGGATTATATTTATTGATTTGCGTATGTTGAACCAGCCTTGCATCCCAGGGATGAAGCCCACTTGATCATTGTGGATAAGCTTTTTGATGTGCTGCTGGATTCGGTTTGCCAGTATTTTATTGAGGATTTTTGCATCGATGTTCATCAAGGATATTGGTCTAAAATTCTCTTTTTTTGGTTGTGTCTCTGCCAGGCTTTGGTATCAGGATGATGCTGGCCTCATAAAATGAGTTAGGGAGGATTCCCTCTTTTTCTATTGATTGGAATAGTTTCAGAAGGAATGGTACCAGTTCCTCTTTGTACATCTGGCAGAATTCGGCTGTGAATCCATCTGGTCCTGGACTTTTTTTGGTTGGTAAGCTATTGATTATTGCCTCAATTTCAGAGCCTATTACTGGTCTATTCAGAGATTCAGCTTCTTCCTGGTTTAGTTTTGGGAGGATGTATGTGTCGAGGAATTTATCCGTTTCTTCTAGATTTTCTAGTTTATTTGCATAGAGGTGTTTGTAGTATTCTCTGATGGTAGTTTGTATTTCTGTGGGATCGGTGGTGATATCCCCTTTATCATTTTTTATTGCGTCTATTTGATTTTTCTCTCTTTTCTTCTTTATTAGTCTTGCTAGCGGTCTATCAATTTTGTTGATCTTTTCAAAAAACCAGCTCCTGGATACATTAATTTTTTGAAGGGTTTTTTGTGTCTCTATTTCCTTCAGTTCTGCTCTGATCTTAGTTATTTCTTGCCTTCTGCTAGCTTTTGAATGTGTTTGCTCTTGCTTTTCTAGTTCTTTTAATTGTGATGTTAGGGTGTCAATTTTAGATCTCTCCTGCTTTCTCTTGTGGGCATTTAGTGCTATAAATTTCCCTCTACACACGGCTTTGAATGTGTCCCAGAGATTCTGGTATGTTGTGTCTTTGTTCTCGTTGGTTTCAAAGAACATCTTTATTTCTGCCTTCATTTCATTATGTACTCAGTAGTCATTCAGGAGCAGGTTGTTCAGTTTCCATGTAGTTGAGTGGTTTTGAGTGAGTTTCTTAATCCTGAGTTCTAGTTTGATTGCACTGTGGTCTGAGAGACAGTTTGTTACAATTTCTGTTCTTTTACATTTGCCGAGGAGTGCTTTACTTCCAACTATGTGGTCAATTTTGGAGTAGGTGTGGTGTGGTGCTGAAAAGAATGTATATTCTGTTGATTTGGGGTGGAGAGTTCTGTAGATGTCTATTAGGTCCGCTTGGTGCAGAGCTGAGTTCAATTCCTGGGTATCCTTGTTAACTTTCTGTCTCGTTGATCTGTCTAGTGTTGACAGTGGGGTGTTAAAGTCTCCCATTATTATTGTGTGGGAGTCTAAGTCTCTTTGTAGGTCACTAAGGGCTTGCTTTATGAATCTGGGTGCTCCTGTATTGGGTGCATGTATATTTAGGATAGTTAGCTCTTCTTGTTGAATTGATCCCTTTACCATTATGTAATGGCCTTCTTTGTCTCTTTTGATCTTTGTTGGTTGAAAGTTTGTTTTATCAGAGAGTAGGATTGCAACTCCTGCCTTTTTTTGTTTTCCATGTGCTTGGTAGATCTTCCTCCATCCCTTTATTTTGAGCCTATGTGTGTCTCTGCACGTGAGATGGGTTTCCTGAATATAGCACACTGATGGGTCTTGACTCTCTTTATCCAGTTTGCCAGTCTGTGTCTTTTAATTGGAGCATTTAGCCCATTTACATTTAAAGTTAATATTGTTATGTGTGAATTTGATCCTGTCATTATGATGTTAGCTGGTTATTTTGCTCGTTAGTTGATGCAGTTTCTTCCTAGTCTTGATGGTCTTTACATTTTGGCATGTTTTTGCAGTGGCTGGTACCGGTTGTTCCTTTCCATGTTTAGTGCTTCCTTCAGGAGCTCTTTTAGGGCAGGCCTGGGTGGTGACAAAATCTCTCAGCATTTGCTTGTCTCTAAAGTATTTTATTACTCCTTCACTTATGAAGCTTAGTTTGGCTGGATATGAAATTCTGGGTTGAAAATTCTTTTCTTTAAGAATGCTGAATATTGGTCCCCACTGTCTTCTGGCTTGTAGAGTTTCTGCCAAGAGATCAGCTGTTAGTCTGATGGGCTTCCCTTTGTGGGTAACCCGACCTTTCTCTCTGGCTACCCTTAACATTTTTTCCTTCATTTCAACTTTGGTGAATCTGACAATTCTCGAGGAGTATCTTTGTGGCATTCTCTGTATTTCCTGAATTTGAATGTTGGCCTTCCTTGCTAGATTGGGGAAGTTCTCCTGGATAATATCCTGGATAATATCCTGCAGAGTGTTTTCCAACTTGGTTCCATTCTCCCTGTCACTTTCAGGTACACCAATCAGACGTAGATTTGGTCTTTTCACATAGTCCCATATTTCTTGGAGGCTTTGTTCGTTTCTTTTTATTCTTTTTTCTCTAAACTTCTCTTCTTGCTTCATTTCATTCATTTCGTCTTCCATCACTGATACCCTTTCTTCCAGTTGATTGCATCGGCTACTGAGGCTTCTGCAGTTCATCATGTAGCTCTCGTGCCTTGGTTTTCAGCTCCATCAGGTCCTTTAAGGACTTCTCTGCATTGGTTATTCTAGTTATCCATTCGTCTAATTTTTTTTTCAAAGCTTTTAACTTCTTTGCCATTGGTTCGAATTTCCTCCTGTAGCTTGGAGTAGTTTGATCGTCTGAAGCCTTCTCTCAACTCGTCAAAGTCATTCTCCGTCCAGCTTTGTTCCATTGCTGGTGAGGAGCTGCGTTCCTTTGGAGGAGGAGAGGCGCTCTGATTTTTAGAGTTTCCAGTTTTTCTGCTCTGTTTTTTTCCCATCTTTGTGGTTTTATCTACCTTTGGTCTTTGATGATGGTGACGTACAGATGGGTTTTTGGTGTGGATGTCCTTTCTGTTTGTTAGTTTTCCTTCTAACAGACAGGACCCTCAGCTGCAGGTCTGTTGGAGTTTGCTAGAGGTCCACTCCAGACCCTGTTTGCCTGGGTATCAGCAGCGGTGGCTGCAGAACAGCGTATATTAGTGAACCGCAAATGCTGCTGCCTGATCATTCCTCTGGAAGTTTTGTCTCAGAGGAGTACCCGGCCGTTTGAGGTGTCAGTCTGCCCCTACTGGGGGGTGCCTCCCAGTTAGGCTACTCGGGGGTCAGGGACCCACTTGAGGAGGCAGTCTGCCCGTTCTCAGATCTCCAGCTGCGTGCTGGGAGAACCACTACTCTCTTCAAAGCTTAGTTGGAAATGCAGAAATCACCCATCTTCTGCATCGCTCACGCTGGGAGCTGTAGATGGGAGCTGTTCCTATTCGGCCATCTTGGCTCCTCCCCTCAAGGCATACTTCTAACTAGGAGTTTTTAGGGCCAGAGGAATGGGTGAAGCAGGAGTTTTTACTTTTTCTAAAATTTGTTGCAAAGCACTTTCCAACTCTCTGAGACTGGGCAGAATTCTCCTCTACTCACAGATCTAAATCTGTATCTGTATATCTATTTTGTAGAGATAGGATCTGTCTCAGTCACCCAGGCTGGAGTGGAGTGATGCGATCTTACCTCACTGCAGCCTCAAACTTCTGGGCCCAAGTGATCTGCCTCAACTTCCCCAGTAGCTGGGACTACAAGTGTGTGCCACCACACTTGGCTAATGTGTGTGTGTGTTGACAGAGAGTCTATGTTGCCCAAGCTGGTCTTGAAGTCGAGGCCTCAAGTGATCTTCATGCCTTGGCTTCCCAAAGTGCTGAGATTACAGGTGTGAGCCACCGTGCGTGGACTCCCTTTTTTTCTACTTAGGTTTTTGACCACCCAGGCATTGAGAATCTGGTACTAAAGAAGATAAGGTTCTGTTCTGAGAGAACTTATTATAAAGGGTAGACAGTCAGTCACTAACCAAGTTGAGATTTACTAAGTGCTGTGGAGGAAATGGCACTGGGTGAGGTGCTATAGATGGGCGAGGAAAGCAAATTGAACTTTTGACTGGTCAGGGAGGGCATTTGAGCTGAAAGCAGAACAAGTAGGAGGAGCCAGTTGTGCGAGGGTGAAGAGTGTTCTGGGAGTAAGAAACAGCAGGAATCAAGGTCTCGCATGGGACCACAGTCACTCCCGTGTTTAAGGAACAGAAAGTCCAGGGCACCTCCCACTGGTGAGGAGAGGGTGGGACTAGATCTCAGGAGCAGATCAGGGCCACAGGTTCAGATTTTGGGTTGAATGCAGCGAGCAGCCTCTGGCAGGCTTTAAGCTGGGGTATGGTATGATAGGCTTTCCTAGTAGCTGGGTTTCCAGTCCCACTTTGGTTCTCTTTGGATGTCACAGAGCAGGCACCATGGCAGGAAAAGCTGAAGCAAGTGGAACAGTTGCACCCTCCCCTGCTGACAGCTTCAGCAGTCCTGTCCCTCTTGCAAGGGGACACTTCTCCGGTTTTGTGTTTACTCACCTGTGTGTGAGCTGCCTGAGCTGATGCAGTGATGTTTAAGGTCTTTACTTTTAAAACCATCAGATCTCTTTGTACTTTTTAGGTTTCATTTTTTCTTGTCCTCCACTCACCCCCACCCCACCCCTCATGAGCGCCCACTCCCCAATATCAATAAAGGTTTTTTTGGAAAGAATACAGTCTACAACAGTGAACTCAGGATAATCTCATTAGCCCCATTCCTTAGAAATCAGTTGCTTGACTTAAAAGATAACTTTAAAAAGAGCATTCTTTTGTTTAAAGAATAAGGAGGCCATATTGGAATCCTCTTTTCCACATGTGGGCCATGCAGGGAATTGTTCCAAGCCTTCTCAAAGGAATGGACCTCCACCCGCTGTATAGCATTTGGGAAAATACTTATGTGGGAGGAGTTCCAAAAGGATTTTAAGTACAACATTTGATTGATGGCAATATATAGTTACAGGAAATAATAGTGAAAACTTACTATGGGCCAGGCACTGCTGTTAGCACTTAACGTGTTAATTTATCAAATCCTCACATTATTATTTCCACTTTATAGGTGAAGAAGTTGAGCTATAGATGGGTTAGGCGCTTTGCCAAGCTCATACCTGAGATTCAGATCCTGCTGTCTTGTTCTAGGTGGAGTCAGATGATCTGAGTCAACACAGCATGGTGTCAGCCTTTTTGATCACAGTTTAAGAATTAATTTCATGTTACCTAGCATATAAATATACTTGTGTACACATATATCAAAACAAAAGTTCACAAAACAGTATTTATCCATGATGCACACTATTTTCATTTTATTCTACATACTAAAGAAAGAATGGCCAGTTGAGACCTCCTAAACTGATTTTACAGCCTACTAAATTGTCTCAATCTGACATTTGAAAAGCTGGTGTAATGCTTCCAGAACTCAGGCTGTTGGAGTCAGACTTGCTGGATCTGACTAGCTCTACCATTTGCTTGCTATGAGTTTGGGCAAATAACTTTGATCTGTACCTTAATGTCCTAATTTGTAGAATGGATTAAAAAGGTTAAATGAGTTAGGTAAAGCTCTTAGAACGAGGCCTGGCCTGAATGAAATACTCTCTAAATTGAATCAGTTGTTATTTCTAGACCATTGGACCTAAGCTAAGTGTAGTGACCCTGGGATCCCAGTTTGATTTTTATAGAAAAACTTCCAGATAGACCAGATTGTAAACATATTCCAGCAGACACAGTGCCACCCCTCCCCTCTGTCAAAAATATGCCAAAGCAAAACAAACACATTTACAGTATCTGTTCCTCTCTTCCTGATGAGCAGCTACAAGTACATTCAAAGTTAAGTTTTAGGGTATGGCCTAAAATGGCAACAGAGGTCAAGTGTTAAATTTTAGCACACACGTTTGTAACTTTGTTAGTTTCCTAGGGAACCTTTAATGTAAATACCACAATTAGTTGTCTAATAAAGTTTGAGATGAGAGGTGTTACAGAAGAACAGCTGTTATATGCATGTTACAGGAAGATACAGAAGTCATCTTGGTTCCAATTGCCCCTAGAACTATTTTATAGAAGAGGTTGACCCTGTTGCCTGCTGCAACCATTTCACCAGGAGCAATGGTGGGACACCACCGTGCAGTGTCAGGGAAATGGGAGCTCCCTGAGGTGGTGTGTGGACCTGCCTCAGCAGGTGCCTTTTGTTTACACTAGCAGTGTCTTCCCAGATTGGTGATGACAACAGTAGGGACAAGTGGAGCATGCCTATCACAACATCCATTTCTGGCTACAAACTCACTGTCATGGAGTCAATACCCATTTCTATCCAAATCTTGTTACAGCCATCGTGACAAAATTATATACCTATATAAAATGCATGGTACAGATCTTGGGTCCTGGCTACATAAGCCTAGCGAGTCATATCCTTCAGGGCTGCAATTCAGCAACTGATAGGTGAGGAGTTGGACCAGTTTTTTTTTTTTTTTTTTTCCCTCGAAACAGGGTCTTGCTCTGCCGCCCAGGCTGGAGTGCAGTGGTGCTATCACAGCTCACTGCAGCCTTGACCTCCCAGGCTCAAGCAGTCTCCCCCCACCTCAGCTGGGATCACAGGTGCATGACACCATGCCCAGCTAATTAAATTTTTTTTTTTGGCCAGGCTGGTCTGGAACTCCTGGCTTCAAGTGATCCTCCCACTTTAGCCTCCCAAAGTGCTGGGATTATAGGCGTGAGCCACTGAGCCCAACTCAGTGTTCTTTAAGAACACTTTTTGCCCTAACAAACATTTTGAGTCTAGGAGAACTATATAACTCAAAAGACAGTAGGTCTGATTGTCACAGCCCCTGATAAAACAAAATTTCAGAAGAGCTAGTGTGGTAGAGTTCTTTATAATACAACTTTATAATAACCAAAGTGTCCATAGTTCTGGGCTAAATTTTAAGGGAAACCTCACATATACGGTATCATATGTTCTTAAAGCCACAATTACTCTGTTGTAATCATGCATGAAGGTTTAGAAAATGAATTTCTATGATGTTTATATTATAGGATTACAGTTTTCAGAAGAGAAAACTGCAGTTCATAGGAAATGAAGTCTTGACATTTATTTTTATTTTTAGCGTGGGTGTCTTGCTATATTGCCCTGGCTTGCCTCAAACTCCTGGGCTCAAGCAATCCTCCTGCCTTAGCCTTTTAAGTCTTGATAGCATTTTATTGTTTGTTTGGAAGGGTGAAACCAGATTCCTCAGGCACAAGCCCTCTTTAGGCTTTTCTGTTCTTTCATATTATTCTCAGACATAAGGATACAGGTGAAGTGTTTTTTTTTGAGACGGAGTCTTGCTCTGTTGCCCAGGCTGGAGTGCAATGGCGTGATCTCAGCTCACTGCAACCTCCGCCTCCCAGGTTCAAGCGATTCTCCTGCCTCAGCCTCCCCAGTAGCTGGGATTACAGGTGCTGGCCATCATGCCTGGCTTTTTTTTTTTTTTTTTTTTTTTTTTGAGATGGAGTTTTGCCCTTGTTGCCCAGGCTGGAGTGCAATGGCACAATCTCGGTCGGCTCACCACAACCTCCGCCTCCCGGGTTCAAGCGATTCTCCTGCCTCAGCCTCCTGAGTAGCTGGAATTACAGGCATGCGCCACCACGGCTGGATAATTTTGTATTTTTAGTAGAGACGGGGTTTCTTCATGTTGGTCAGGCTGGTCTCGAACTCTTGACCTCAGGTGATCCGCCCGCCTCGGCCTCCCAAAGTGCTGGGATTACAGGCGTGAGCCACTGCATCTGGCCTAATTTTTGTATTTTTCAGTAGAGACAGTTTCACCATGTTGGTCAGGCTAGTCTCGACTCCTGACCCCAGGTGATCCACCCGCCTCGGCCTCCCAAATTGCTGGGATTACAGGCGTTAGCCACTGCGCCTGGCTGCAGATGAGTTTTAAAACGGTTTACTTCTTTTCTGGAAATTTTGCCCAGTAATTTGATATATTTTGTCTGAAGATACTCTAGGAGTTTTTCAGACTTCAGTGAATTTTATTTGGGGAAGGGTCATGAAATCAAATGCAGAAAATCAACTCACTGAGGTAACCAGCTTAAAAAAAAATGAAGTAGAAAACATGAGTGCATAGTTTCAAGTAAATGTTAGCGTGCATGTGCTGTGTTGCTATAGAAAATGTAAGCTGTGTCAAAAGTTTGAAAAAATACAATTCTAAGGTGAGTTTCTGCAGATAAACTTTAAACATGACTAAAGTAGAACACATACTCCAACTGAACCATGTGGAGGAAAGCAGTGGTTTGAAACTAAAGATACATCAGGTCACAACATCTCAAATATTTAAGGGTCATCACCAACACCTGACAAACGACTGTTGCCACTACAAGTTGTATAGCATGTATAACCTGCCACGCATGAATCTTGACAACTTACTTTAACTTCTACCCACTAAGCAGTAACCAACATTATGTATGAAACAAAATGTACATTTCTCAGTCTCTCCATTGTCTAGAAAAACTGTTAAAACTGCTGACTACTTTTGTTACTGAATGTAATCGTGTTAGAAAAATAGTCTTGATGAAGACTTCTCCATGCAGTCAATCTTTATTATAGCAGTATTCGCATATTCACATCAAGTACATAGAACTTTTTTTGCCTTTGATATAATACAGAGTTTTTAAATAACTTTACACAGAAATAAATTTCTTCAATCTGAATTTCAGCTATCTTTTTTTTATTCTCCATGCTTTCTATCCAAACTGAACAATATTTTCTGTTATACAAATTTACATGAGAAAAACTCCAAAGTACAAATGAAGGGACCTGAGCAGGAAAGAGAACCAATAAAGTATCAGGAAGTGGGTATGGGGGAGAATTAAAAAAAATAATAAAAGATTCAAGCAAACATTGAGAATAGGGGAAAAGAGGGAGACATCGTCCATTTGACTGAAAATAAATGTCTTTTTTTATGAATTGAAAAATAAGCTTTAAAAATAGTTACTCCATTGTAATTTTTGCAAAGCAGGTATAGAGAGGTCTGTGGACAATTAAAAAGTCCCCATCTTTTCACTGGGCACGCCCCAGACTCCATGAGAACCTTTTCAATGCTTGAGTGGAACTGAAGTGTACTAAACCCGAACCTTTGGCAGTAACAAAAAAGAGGAATGTGTGTGTGAGTCGCCATAAGGTTTAGAGTGGTGAAACAGGAACCGTGAATTCACTGCAGTTCAAACAGGAAGCATCTCCCTTTCCTCTCCCTTACAGGAGTCCTGTCCTCAAACCAAGGAATACATGAAAAGGGGGGATTTCCTTTTTCTTGGTCTAAACCAAAGAGCAATGACAACTACTGAATAAAATTCAGAGAGACACATGTTGATGAATGATCAAATTCAATCCCCTGATCAGTTGTATGATCCTATCTTAGGAAAGGCAGCAATTGCTGTGTTGAGGAAAGGATCAGATGTACAACCAACAAATGAGATTACAACAAATACATATCACTGTGATACAGTCCTCAAAAATCAGGCGATATCATGAAGGCCAAACTGAGTCTATATTATGTGGCATGGCCAAAGGAAACACGGAGGACCCATGGATGCATTTTAAAATGAAGGCGGGAGAAGGGGACAGCACAGAGACATACACCCCTGTATGTAAACTAACATAACATGAAGATAAATAAGACATAAAGGCAAGTCACTTATGTTGGTCATTAACATGAATAAAAAGGCATTATATGTTGATATAGCTGGTTTTAATCAGCTATGGAACATACACAAATGTATTAGGAAGGAATGATTCTTAAAAAAAACCGTTCACAGCTTAGAATAAAAAGCATACTTATTGCACTCTTACATTTGATTTCAGGTAATTACAGTTTATTTCCCACCCTCACATTAATTTTTCCCTATCCTAGATTTACTGCCACCTCACCCCATTTTGGTCTCTGTTCTCTACATCTGTACCTACTCTGTGAGCTTTGTTTTATGCTAGTCTGCAGTGACTTCCAACTCATACTCCACCAAAACACGCGTGGGTTCAAAAACTTAACACAAAAATGCAACGCAGTAATTTTCAAAACAAAACCAGGACTAAGCAACTTCATCAAAACCCCCAATCCCATCCCTGTAAACAGACCCTTCCTTTGCGGCATCTCTTCACAAATTTTCTGCCAACTCTCCCGCATCTGTGCTGTACGTGAGAACCAGTGGTCATGGTGCTGGAGAATGAACTCGGCTGGCCGGGAGAAGCAGATGGTTTGTACAAAACATTTTTTGATACTACCATGAATAAACATATTTTAGTTGTTTTCAGAGCACTTCCATCTACAGAATTCTTTAAAAAAAAAATGCACCTCTAAAAAATGGATACACTGGCTTACATTGGCTGTGTCCTCATACACACTCGTCAAGTCACTATAATTATTCAAAATAGCTAAATAAATGTCAACATTTTAATAAAGTTGATTTAGTAATTAATAAAACTTAATAGTTGAAGTTGTGGATGTTAAATAAAAGTACTTTAGTCACTCGTTGAGTTGCGGACTAATTGCCCCATGCATTTTTTTTTTTTTTTAAAGCACTGTTACCTTAATTTAAGATTTTAGGAGTTGGGTTTCTGTCCTTTTCCACATTAAAAATACCTGATAGGAACTGTTAATTACCCTTTCCACAATTAACAAAAATTAGAATTGAATTTTGATTTAAATGTCTTTGCCCAAACAAAAGTGAAAATAGGTTATTTGAAAACAACAAAATAGAGCTTACTGTCTAGTGTACTAATAAAACAAACATCTTACCAGTATTTTTAATTTTACCAGAGCTAGCAACATGGACCACAGATACACTGGTGACTCTGCTGTCCTCTGGCCAAGCTACAAATCATCGCCTGAGGCAGAGATGCTACTACCCTCTTCTGGGGCTCAACTACCGATGGGCATCAGTAATCCATCCCAGTGTAACATTTCAAGGATGCGCTGGAGACAATACATGGACTTCTTCTTTCAATGGTGAGGAATGAAACAAGACACAAGAACCACAGTATGGAATATGCTTTCTTTTACATCCAACGGCCAGGTCATAAAGGACGCCTTGAGACCTCCACCCTGGCCCCCACAGCGCTTTGGGACAGGATGACTAACGCAGTCCAGCTTCATGTGCAATCAAGTCCTGGGAAGAAATGTACATTTCAAACTCTGAAAAATCAGTGTCTAGGTTGGCAGCAGTACTCTGGAAACTGATAAAACCAAATTCGGTCCTATATTTCAATTTCCCCTTCTAAGTTAATACGTGATTGCTGCCCATCATACAGTACTTCAACCCTAAACTACAGCAATTTCTGTCAACATTTCTGTTGTATAAAAGTTCCATGCTTTGAAGAGCCTATGGGAGTAGAAAAAGTTTCTCTAGAAATGTCACTGAACTATATTTTCAACCTAGTTGCTCTATGTGATAAATATATCTGACTATACTAGGGATTATGTGCTTTAAAAAAATAATTTTGTTCACTGAAAATTTACCTGTGTGTTTTCTCATTGTTAAATATGATTTTGGCTATAAACTCTTTAGTGCATTTACCTATGCAGTCTAAATTGCACTCTAAAAATTATTAACACAGCTGAGTTAAACCAGAGTGGCTGCTCTCTTCACAAATCACTGATTTCTGCTAAAATGTTAGCTTTTTTATTGCATCATGAAGGCACAGTAAGATCATTTGGCAAATTGTCAAGGTATTTTTCTAGAGCCTCACCTACACCATTTCAACACATGACCTGTAAGCTATTTGCTGTTCATACTCACAGTAAACCTTCCATCTCTGGCTATGGTGTTTATAGCCTAATGGTTGGAATCTGCTAGTCTCAAGGTGCTGGTATTCTAGCACTAACAATGCCAACTTGGACAAAGAAGAGAATCTTGCAAAAAGAGTAATCATTCTACCGTCTTAGCTGGGCAGTCTTTCTATGAATGCCTGTGCATGTGACAAAGCTGCAGCAAGCTCATTATGAGGATGTACTGTCATGCCAAGCCTACTGAAAATTAAAATTACATCACTGTTAGTGAAGTGATACCACAGCTATTTAATTTCATGCAATTGACTCAAGGTTAAGATTCTGAAACGTACCCCTAAACCGGTTCTGGCACCACTTTCAACAACATTCAGATATTCTGAGCAACACATTTTTTTACAGTATTACTGCTTAAATGTATAATGCCCTTTAGGACAAAATGAGAGTGCTCAAATACAAGTACACAAAAAAAAGTTAAAATCTTAAATCATCGTCATGTTCTAGAGCTCCTGACTTTTCCTATTTTAAAATAAATAACTATTCATTACCTCATTCTGAAGAGGTAGTTTTTTGAAGAGGTCACCTGAACCCTGCAATGTGGTTTCAAACTAAAGCTAGAGATGAGGTTTGCAAGCGGCTGGCGGGTGGATGTACAGTGGGGGCAGGTGAGATCTGAGGAGGGTGTGCAGCAGCTCGCACTCCGCCTGATGAATACAACGTAACATCCTGTGATGAAAGTGCTGTCACTGCACCAAACCAGAAGCTAGGAAATATTTACAAAGTTTCAGGTTGACAGTGCTGCAGTCTTGAATTCTTTCTTTATATACTGCTCTTTCTTCTCCAACACCAACATAAATATAGCATATATCATTTGTATGGGATTTTATCTTCTAAAATGCCCCAGTATGCCCTACTAGATCTCAAATACAATCAGGGGTGAGATATTCAGGAATTTGACAGAATTTGACAGCTAGACAGAATCTTCTTTTAAGGTGCACATTAACAACAAATGATCACACTGAATTTTCTATTCACAAATCTCTTTTATAAACTATTTTTTTGGTCAATATTATTTCAGTGGCAAAAGTCTAGGTCCTTGACTCTAACGATGAAAAAAGTCCATCAGGAGTACTACACAGTTACAATCCTCTATAGTTGCTCTCAAATTTTTCAGAAGGCTTCACCTCTCCCCACCAAAAGTAAAACACACTACAGAAGGCACTGCAGCCACTTTACAGACAAGACTGTTACACCCTCACAAGATGATCAGTGACGCAGCCACATACTGTCTATACAATTACTCATAAAGTGCTTTTCACAAATAAGGACTTCTTCCTCGTTTTTTTAGGAGCTCAGTAAGTCTAACTGTTGTCTAAGCATCAAAAAATAAAGCAGATAAAACACAAATAAAACCTATTTTCATGTCATTTGTAAACCAGAGAAAAAACCTATTTCATAGAAAAAGGAAGAAAAGAGAGGTTTAAATATTTTATTTTTTAAGGTCTCTATAAAAATCTCAATATGCTAAGCCTGGTTCCTGGGCACAGCTTCATTTGAGATCAAGTTTGCTCCCCTGTTCAAATGAGATACCAGCCTATTCTAAAATGCAAGGGAAGAAAAAGTGTACCACCCTAAATATTGTTTAAGAAACTGAAATGCTAAGCTTCCTCCCTAATGGTACTGCCCCTGCCCCTGCCCCACGGAGGCAGTCCCGGACCCAGGCTGCACATGTTCTGCCTCCTCAGCAGGACATGAAACACATCCTCTTGTTCAAGCCCAGGTCTCTCTACCTGTGGAAACTTGAAGCCTATCTTGGTAAAGGGAACACAGCCACATTTAAAAGCATCTAGAGATATATTTAAAAAGAAAAAACAGCCAATGCTTTTCCAGAGAGGCAGTATTATTGCACAGAAGATGTTCTTCAAATCAGCGTGAATTATTTCCACCTCTGCAATTTCTGAAATTTTTAAGACACTGCCCTGCTGACGTAAAACTTAAAAACAAATTTGCTTTTCAAACTGATTAATAACTTAAGGATCTTTTCCATTTTACTAGGACAACCTTTTACAAGACAATGAAAATTTCAATAGGCTTTCTTCTGAATACATGTATGTTAGCAAAAATCTAATGGTAGTGAGCTTTTAGTGGCTGAAATATAGACAGCAGGGCCTGGAGTTACAATCTGAAATTTTTAAGTAACAATTTCTAATTCCCTGATTTATTCTGGGTCTCGTTTAATCTCTTTCAAGTCCTTGGCTATAGCTTGGTTGGTCTATCTGGTTTGATTTGTGTTCCTAAATTCTGAGTCTAGATTCCTGATAAGGGAGGTTTTCCATTAATTTGCCATTAATATATCTGCTTTCTTTGCTATGACTGTGATTGATATTACCCTTTAATAAAGGCCAAAAGAAGCTATAACTAGGTTATATTTTCCATTTGTGCAAAGATAAGATTTAGGTTCTTAATGAATGCCAGCTCTTTCTATAAAAACAACTGATGACAGGTTTCCCACATCCTCCCTCAGTCCTAATGTCCCTAAAATTGCTCTATTCTCTCTCTGGGAATTCAGCTGCCAAATTGCCCAACCTTTTGAAGATCAGGCTTGGGAAAAAAGGAAGAAGGAGAATGAATGGAGACGCCACCATTTTTATTTTAGGTTGCATATTCTAGATAAAAGACTAGAAAGAAGATGTGGGATGTAGTGTTAGGAATCAGTTGGAAGAAACAATGAGATTATTAGCAAAGATGTTAATGTGGATCCAGCAAGTACCATTAATTGAAAAATTATAAATATTTGTCATTATGCTAAGACTCCTCATATTTAGGTAGAGAAAAGGATAATGATCTTTCTTAAAAGCTGTCTATATAACAAAAATACAATTTTCAGGATACATAATTCTGGTGGGAAGTATTGTTTTTTTCCAATTCAATTAAATTTGAAAATTATTTTCTTTTTAATAAAAATATAAAAGAAGAAACTCAGAAATTAAAACCTGTACCTTATATTTAAATTATCTAAATTTCTCACATTCAAAACTGTTATTAAGCAGTTTTGTGGGAGTTTAGATAGATACTGCCATGGCATTTTGTGCCCTGGACAAAGTAGCCGCATAAGTAGTTGGTGACTGGAAGAGCATAGGAGGAAGATATAAACTGTATTTCCTGAGAATTTGCTACATTGTGGAGGAAAAAAAAAAAACCCAAACACCTATCTTCATTGCTGGACCCAATGAGAAAGAAGGCAATGTGTGCCAGCACTATCTAGCCTGCTTGGTTAGGCAGACCCCTCAGTGAGCAAGGAAACAAAAGGCCAGAGACCCCAGAGGTCAGGAAGAAGATGCAGCATGCCCTTTTCCTCCATACCAAGACGCATCTACTCCTCATCGCTCAGCCTCCATTTAAATAAAATAGTTTCCTTTTGATAAAATTTGTCAAGGCCTGAACACGCACCACATAGAAAGGGCAAGCTGCATTTTTGTTCCATCCCTCAGAAACTAACTGGTGGTCACTAGGGGAAAGAGCTCCACAACAAAATTCCAGAACAGGAAAGAGAACGATGCTTGGTGATTGAAACTGCCCCATCAGATGATCAGCCACAAATTGATCTGGTGGTTAGAAGGGCAAAGTTGACTGGCAGACTTTCCATAGCAAATCTCCCAAGCTGTAGCAGCAGTTTCTTTTCCATCATGCCTGACCATCAAAAGGTCAGAATTCAGGGTCTCTCCTCTTTCTTCCTGGGACTGGGCAGACTTGTATGCTCGTGGTATTTTTGTTGAAGAAACACTGGCAGCAGAGAATTCTGGTTCCTAAAACATTCTTTCCTCTTTTGTTGGATGGGAAATTCCATTCTGTTCCACATCAGCTTATGCATTGGAAATTTTGTATCTTTAAAAAAAGATTTGAGGAACAGAACTGTGTTTTGATGTTAACAAATTGTACGAACACAAGACTTAAGAAATAAGAGCAGATGCTGCCATGATGGTGGCTACTTGAAGGCTGCAAATTCTCCTGTAGAGGGAGGACAAGAGCTAATTTTAAAAAAGTCATCTCAAATAACCTAGAGACACAGAAAAGCCTCATTTGCGCTTCATCGAAAAGTAACTAGTTATATATTTCAAGTCTAGCAACAGCATTGCTAATTTAAAAGCAAAAACGGCTGAAACCCATGGAAGAACACAACATATATAGTATGCAGAATATGGTTCAGCTCTAACAATTAAATAGCAAGGCGGCAGAGAATTTCCCAGTTGGGTTTTATGTATCATGGTTCTGATCAAGCTGAAAACAGTTCCAACGAACAAAATTTCTCAGAAACTGAATGTAAAGTAGTAATGTCAATTTGTAGAATACTTCCACCTCTGAATTATCAACTCATTTTCACCTATCATATTATTGTAATGCCACTATTAGGAGGAGAGAGGCAGTAGTTATCCTCATTTTGCTAAAGATACAATTAAGAGGTCAACTGATTTGTTCACACCACACATTTGACAGAGAGAAAGAAGATCCAGACCGCCCATTTTCTAGTTAATTTCACCTTCAAACTAACAAAAAATTAAATATAGGCACATGTCACTGAACATAATTATCAGCATAAAGAATTCTTTAAACGCAAAGTACCTTTGTGATATCATGCTCCTTTAGCTTAATGAATCTGGGGGCTTCATGCCATTATTTTTCTTTTCTTTTTTTTTTTGAGATGGAGTTTTGCTTTTGTTGCCCAGGCTGGAGTGCAATGGTGCAATCTCGGCTCATTGCAACCTCTACCTCCTGGGTTCAAGTGATTCTCCTGCCTCAGCCTCCCAAGTAGCTGGGAATACAGGCACCCGCCACCAGGCCTGGCTAATTTTTGTATTTTTAGTGGAGATGGAGTTTCACCATGTTGGCCAGGCTGGTCTCAAACTCCTGACCTCAGGTAATCTGCCTGCCTCGGCCTCCCAAAGTGCTGGGATTACAGGTGTGAGTCACCGCACCCGGCCACCATTATTTTTCATCTACCATTTTGTCCATAGTTTCTACTTGTAACTAAAGGCCAGTTCCTGTTATACACACTATAGTTAATTGCTGGGGATTAGTTAATAACCGACAATTAACAAAATTTAGTCAGCCATACCACTATTTTTCTTTTTTTTTTTGAGACGGAGTCTTGCTCTGTCATCCAGGCTGGAGTGCAGTGGTGTGATCTCAGCTCACTGCAAGCCCTGTCTCAGCCTCCCCAGAAGCTGGGACTACAGGCACAGGAAGCCACGCCTGGCTAATTTTTTTGTATTTTTAGTAGAGACGGGGTTTCACTGTGTTAGTTAGGATGGTCTCGATCTCCTGACCTCATGATCCGCCCGCCTTGGCCTCCCAAAGTGCTGGGATTACAGGCGTGAGCCACCACGCCCGGCCAGCCATATCACTATTTTACAATAGCAGCTTCTGATGAGGATCCAAGCAATCACTTATATGAATATACTGTTTAATCCAGGAATAACCTATCTAATTTCTGATTGCTATCAGATTCCAACTGGTTGCTAGATAACGTTGGCACATCCCAACAACAGATTGCTAATGACTGGATGACTGAATCCTCAGCTTTGTAAGCTGATAGTATTAGTGACTGACTGAGTGCCCGATGCCTCACGGAACAGTTTGTACACATCTGCATCCAATCCTCATAATAACCCTATGAGGCAGATGCTATTATCTATATTATATAGATGAGGCAGCCAGCGTTTAGAGTGGTCAAGTAACTTGCCTGAGATCATACACAGAAAATTGCAGAGATGGAATGCAAACCCAGGTGCTGACTCCAAGACCCAGCAGTCCCCTAAACAACTTTCAACAATTAACACTTTGTTTTCCCAATCTGAATACGACTACTAATGAACTGCAGATAGTCATATTATCTCTTTCTACGCATGGATTCCTTTTAACAGCAATTAACTAAGGTATTGTGAGTCCAAACATCAAGAAAGGGTAAAAGAATTACTGCCTTATATTTAAAGTTAAGAGGATTGGGGAATCTAGCACTGATTTAAAAAAAAAAAAAGGCTAAATTAAATTACTAAGACCTTAGAGTAAAACATTTGGAGTATAATCATAGGAGGCTATTATGGTAACACACTCCAGAAATATACAAATATTTTACTATTGTTGCTTACAGTTTGAGTACTTATAATTTTAAGGTTGCTATTTTTAGTGTTTTAATGTTTCTTTAAAGTGACTTGCAACATTCTTATGAGTAATCATGTATCTAGCCAAATCCAAATCTCATTAAAGGAAGTCAATGTAAAAATAAGATTTACAGAAAAGAAATCTTTATGAAAATGCCTAGAATTAATCTATTAAATAAAAAAATCAGAAAATGCTAATATCTAAGCCAAATGTTAATATATTACATTAAAAAATACTTTAAAAAATCTTCAGCTAAGGTTGGGCACAGTGGTTCATGCCTATAATTCCAGCACTTCAGGAGGCCGAGGCAGGAGGACTGCTTGAGCCCAGGAGTTTGAGACCAGGTAGGGCAACATAGTGAGACCCTGTCTCTACAAAAAAAAAAAAAAAAAAAAAAAAAAAAAATCAGTTGAATGTGGTGGCACATGCATGTAGTCCCAGCTACCTAGAGGAGGCTGAAGTGGGAGGATCACTTGAGACCAGCAGGTTGAGGCTGCAGTGAGCCAGGATTGTACCACTGCACTCCAGCCTGAGTAACAAAACCCTGTCTCGAAAACAAAACAAAATACACACACACACACACACACACACACACACACACACACACACACACAAACTTCAGATGTTTCCTGCTCATTATAACGATTAGAAATTTCATTTTGTCGAAGTGTCATACTCCACAAACTTAAATATTAGTCTTAAAAATAAAAACCAGGCCGGCGAGGTGGCTCATGCCTGTAATCCCAGCACTTTGGGAGGCGGAGGAGGGTGGATCATCTGAGGCCAGGAGTTCAAGACCAGCCTGGCCAACATGGCGAAACTCTCTCTCTACTAAAAATACAAAAATTAGGGCCAGGCCCAGTGGCTCAAGCCTGTAATCCCAGCACTTTGGGAGGCTGAGGTGAGCAGATCACCTGAGGTCAGGAGTTCGAGACCAGCCTGGCCAACATGGTGAAACTGTTTCTACTGGGGGAAAAAAAAAAATTAGGTGTGGTGCCACTACCTGTAATTCCAGCTACTCAGGAGGCTGAGGCAGGAGAATCACTTGAACCCGGGAGGCAGAGGCTGCAGTTAGCTGAGCTCACACCACTACACTCCAGCCTGGGCAAGAGAATGAGACTCTGTCTCAAAAACAAAAACAAAAATTACCAGGGTGTGGTGGTACTGCACCACTGCACTCCAGACTGAATGACAGAGCAAGACTCTGTCTCCAAAAAAATTTAAAACCAAACAACTGCACAAAGAAGAAATTTTTACCAACAAACTCCAAATCAAATACAAACAAAGCAAACACTATCACTCTATCAAGTCTAGTGCTTCTAACAGAATGCAGTCCTTTTTATAGTCACACTTGGTGTTGAGGGGAAAAAAAGGAAAGAATCATAGTTTAGGCATCAATAAAATAAGACTCTTAAAATGTCCCTAAAATCATGGAGAATTTAAGGAAAACATGGGAGTAACAGGTGATGAATCTGCTTTCAGAAAAAGTATCTTTTCTTAATGATTCCTTCTTGCCTATCTGGAAATCTCTACTATTCTACTTCCTGCCCGTCTTTTATTTGAAGAGCCAACTCTGCTTGTGTGAAGTTATTTGAAGTGAAATACCTAGATACTCTGTGTCTTAAAAAAAATCTTGGTATATTAATAAAAAAATCAATTTGAGGCCAAATTGAAATATTTTCTTTCCCCTTCTTTCAGGTTGAGGATAATTTAAGCTGCATTTTCTGTTTCTTTTTTTGAGAAAGAGTCTTGCTCTATTACCCAGGCTGGAGTGCAGTGGTGCAGTCTTGGCTCACTGCAACCTCTGCCTCCTAGGTTCAAGCAATTCTTGTGCCTCAGCCTCCCAAATAGCTGGACTACAGGTGCACACCACCACGCCCAGCTAATTTTTGTATTTTTGGTAGAGACAGGGTTTTGCCATGTTGGCCAGGCTGGTCTCGAACTGGCCTCAAGTAATCCATCCGCCTCAGCCTCCCAAAGTGCTGGGATTACAGGTGTGAGCCACCACAACTGGCCATGCATTTTCAAGTTAACTTTATTTAGGAATAGAGCAGAGAACAACTGGGAAGACTGGAAAAAAAAAAAAAAAAGACCCTGTGATTTTAGACACCTCAAATATCATGGTTTATGTGAAAGCTAAGGACTTTATTAACTAGTTCAAAAATATTACTCTTACCCTTCATTCCAGAATGGAGTATATTTTAATGGGCATTATACATAGAATTTGATAAATTCCTTAAAGTATGTTATGAAAAATAACAGGTTACTTCTTACCCAAATCAATCACTACTTGACATTTAAGGAGAAAGTCAACTGCAGCCAGAGTAAGTCCCCTCCTGACATTCTTTGTCATGACTTTCAAGCAGTTTCTTTTTTTCTTTTCTTTTTTTGAGACAGGGTTTTGCTTTGTTGCCCAGGCTGGAGTGCAGTGGCACGATGAAGGCTCACAGCAGCCTCCGCCTCCCAGGTTCAAGCGATCCTCCCACGTCAGCCTCCTGAGTGGCTGGGGCTACAGTTGTGCACCACTATGCTTGGCTAATTTTTAAATTTTTTTGTAGAGACAGCGTTTCGCCATGTTGTCCAGGCTGGTCTCAAACTCCTGGGCTCACGCGATCTGCCCACCTTGGCCTCCAAAAGTGCTGGGATTACAGCGTGAGCCACTACGCCTGGCCCAGGCAGTTTCAAAAGGATGAGAAACATTCTGGCATAGACACATCGAGTCTTTTAAATTCTTTGAGAAAACAGTCACAGGAGAGATGAAATATTTAGTAAAGTAAAAAGTTCTACAGAAATGCTCAATAATTTTCAATCAAATAAGACTATAACTGATAAAATGTTTCTGTCATGAAGTACCATTTCATAATATTTTTTAAAAAGGCACATAATTTTCTTAAACTAAGAGTGACTCACTTGGGGAAAGGCCACTTAAGCTGGTATATTAAATAGCCACTGTTTTAGGGAGGACAATTTTAACTATTGGTTTAACTATTAGAGTTTAGTATCTAAATGGCTAGTATATGTCATCCAAGGGGCAGGAAGAAAATAAATAAATAAAAAAGATTAAATGGCTAGTGTAATACCTGAAAATAAATAAATCGGAAGCATCTGATTACATCCTGTGATCCTGAAACTATTTAAAATCAAGAAGACAAATCTTTTTCCTCATCATTGATTAGTAAAACCTTTAAAATGCAAAATAAATTTATAAAAAGGTTTCCTTACTGAAGAAGGAAATCAACTTTAATTTCAAAAAAAAGAGGGCTCAGGTTTTAGGAAAAAAGCAGTTACAAAAGAACAAATGTTCTTTTGTTTCAATTACTTAGTCAAAGAGATTAACTCTACATATGGTTAGAAAAAATAATGTTTTTATTTGGAGAATATATTTAAAACTCAGTATAAAAACCCAAGAACAAATACAATTAAACCTGAAAGGGAAACATTTAATTCTACTGCTTCCTATTTCTCCAGATCCACGTTAGCTAAACATGTACCTGTCACATTTTTAATGTCCTTTCACTAACATTTCCGGTGGACCTAATTTAAAAGAGAGAGTAGAATTACTCTGTGATACTTTGGAGGCATGTTTTACTGACTACAGAATGGAACAATGAGTTTCTGAGTGGCTCTACAGAGCTTAGCCACGCCCATCGCAAAGGAGACTAGTAAAGAAAGAAAGGAAAGGCGTCAGATGCAGATGACGGGAGCCTAGGCAGGATGGCATTGAGAAGAAAAAGAGAGTGAACAGTGAAAGGAAGATAACCGTGAGGCAGGTATGCTGGGAAATTATAGAAGGAGCTCTATCAATAAAAAGACCCCTTGACCTTGTGCCTCAAAATGGCCAAACCTTTGGAGCATTCCACAAAGTCAATTTTGTAAAAACTTTGTTAGTTACATGCTTGCTAGTCTTCTATTTGTGAATGAATAAAACTCTATCTAACAATTACTAATAATCATATCTTTAATGCCACTGGAGGATTTAAAAATCATATACTTAGATATTTTCCAATAGTTATACTTCTTTATTCCTTAGTATCATTTTTTAAAATACGTGAAACGTTCCTTTTCATTTTCTTAACTAAAGTCATGAATCAATTCTGAAATCATAATGGCATTACTTATCTTAAGCTACCCAAATGAGGGGTTAAAGGTTTGCCGTAATTATTATTGAGTGATTTTCCTGGATGACATCTAACTATTCAAATAAAGAAAATGTTTCAAAAATTTATTTGTGGGTACTTAAAAACTAAATTATCATTAATTTAAAGTCTTCTCAATTTTCTTCTTTATTGACTTCAAGGAGGCATTTATACAGATGTCTGTTTACTGGAAGAAACTTGAACTATTGGCTACATTTAAAAATCATGACAAAACCAAATTGAGTAAGTGAAGATATAGTTAAGAGGCTGACAGTGAAGCAGAGATGGCCAAATCTTTGATAGGACCACGTGCCGTTGCTTTCTACTTGTGATTCCCTCTGAATCACAGTAAGAATACACTGACCACCACATTACAGTCATTTTCTATACAACAAGGTATAAGTATTAAAGAACCCTAACAAATACTTCATACCACTGAATGAAAAAAAGAAGAGCATTCATCCATCATAAGTAGAATCTTGCTGGGCAAAGCATATAAGGAGGACAGAACATGAGACACAATGATAAGGTGACTGCTAAAATATGCATCATGAGAGGTAAGAATAATAACAACTTTAAAAATCTATTACCTGGTGTTTGGCAACCAGAGGTATCTCAAAGAAAAACACACCTAAAAGTTCTCACAGAATTCTGTGAAGATTTTTTGCAGGGGAGGGATTGGGTGTGAAGGGAGCAATGCATTTGCAACAAAATTTGACTTCTACATGAGTGAGACATTCTTAATGTAATTTAAAAAAAGCTATTTAAAAGAAACTCCAATTTATAACATCTTCCTGCTAAAAATCCAAAGTTAAGACATTTTACTCATGTCAAACATGCCACTCCTCAGCAATATTTTTGGTCACCTGCACTCAAAATTTATAAAAAGAAACTTAGTTTATTGCTTCAAGGAAATAAAGGACATCCACATTTTCCAAATTGTTATAAAAAGAAATAGTTATGGAAAAAGTATTAAGAAGAATAATAGAATTATTAAATTCTATTGACTTCCTAAATTAGATCTGTTCAGTTTGCCTTATCTAACCCAGGCTAACCGGCTGCCAACTTCTCACCTGCAAACACAGGCATAGATAGGTAGGGTCTTCTTCTGGAGTCCCTAGTGGACATGTGATAGCTGGTAACAAAAGTTGCATGAGAAACTGAAGTTTACTACTTAAAATAACCAAGTGAATGAAACAGACCCGGAACAGAAAGTAAAGCCTCTAGAAGAGGCTCTGCCAATTTTTAGCAATGTCTATGTATTTTAACCCTTGGACGTTAAAAATCCAATGTTAAGTATAAATTTTAGTTTGGGGAAAATTATGTCTAGTCTTTAACCACACAAGTGTTCTTTGGTTCACCTTAAAAAAAAAAAAGAGAGTATTTTATTCAATTTAACATATAAGCAAACATATGTTCATTTATTTTCCTTTTGTTGCTACTCTCCTGAACTCTTTCACTCATTTGTTTCAGTGGACGGGAAACGCACCATATCCCCCTGCCTGGATGGGTGTTTTTGGAGAAGCACAAGCATATAGACTAAAATCCTCTGTTTGGAAACCAGCCCGATTCAAGGAGGGTTCTGATGCACTGCGGTGAATTTTTGGCAATGAGCGGGCCAGCAGCTCAATAGAGGCGAGAATCTACAAAAAAAAAAAAAAAAAAAAAAAAAGAAAGAAAGAAAGAAAAAGAAAAAACAGAAAGAAGAATGAAAATCTGGGCGGTATAAATCTTTAAGAGTCCCATCACACTTTATAAGAAAGCACCTGAAATCTTACATTGTTTTCAGTATTGTCATAAATGCTTGGGAAAATATTTGTAAAGAATTGGTATTTTTTCTTAAGAAGAAACTACCTCTGTAAATTAAATGGGGAGAGTAATTCTTAGCCAGCTTTTATTTATATTTTAGATCATTTGTTAGTCTTGAAACAGTAAATAATAGAAATTTAAAACCAATTTTATACCTTTTTGTTATAGACCACAAGTCTCTTTTGGGAAGAAGATGGAGTATAAATAAGTAAAGCACTTTATGACTATCTCTAAACAGAACTATCACAGCTACTTGCCCTTTAAAGAAACCTAGCCATGGGAAATGTTTTACATACACCTAATTAAAAGCTAAACCTCATGGACCCAGAGTGCTAGTAGCACATGAGAAGTGACAGGGGACAACCCAAGAGCAAAGATAGGGGAACTCGACAAATAGACCCCAATACATAAAATGCAGAAATTCACAATTTTAAGGTACAAAGAAACAGGTTTTAATCCTTGAAGGCACACAGCACGATAATGCAAGTTCATAATCATGAAACGTGTTTAAAGGGCTTGGCATAATGCCTGGCCTATAATAAGCACTCAATAAAACTTTAGCGGCTATTATTATTACTTTTGTTATTGTCCTGAGATACCAATTTTTTTTTTTTTTTTTTTTTTGAGATGGAGTCTCGCTCTTGTCAACCAGGCTGGAGTGCAGTGGCATGATCTCAGCTCACTGCAACCTCTGCCTCCTGGGTTCAAGCAATTCTCCTGCCTCAGCCTCCTGAGTAGCTGGGATTACAGGAGCGCACCACCATGCCCAGCTAAATTTCTGTATTTTTAGCAGAGACAGGTTTCACCACGTTGGCCAGGCTGGTCGCAAACTCCTGACCTCAGGTGATCCGCCTGCCTCGGCCTCCCAAAGGGCTGGGATTACAGACATGAGCCACCATGCCTGGCTGAAAATTGTTTTTAAAAGTTAAAATTTTTTTAAAAAGTAATCTTTATGATGATTAGTATAAGACAAAGAAGTAAGCAGTTGCAAAAAATTTTAAATTCCAAGTATAACGTGCAAATAAAAATTAAAATACTATAGAAATGTATAAAGAGTATAAGGCTCTCAAATCCTGCTCTCCAGGGATAACCACTGTTAAGAGTCTATACTTTCTTCTGCACCTTTTTTTTTTTTTGAGATGGAGTCTCACTCTATTGTCCAGGCTGGAGTGCAGTGGCGCGATCTCAGCTCACTGCAACCTCCACCTCCCAGGTTCAAGCGATTCTCCTGCCTCAGCCTCCCGAGTAGCTGGGATCACAGGCACGTGCCACCACATCTGGATAATTTTGTATTTTTAGTAGAGACGGGTGTCACCATGTTGCCCAGGCTGGTCTCGAACTCCTAACCTCAACTGATCCACCCACCTCGGCCTCCCAAAGTGCTGGGATTACAGATGTGAGTCACTGCGCCTGGCCTCTTCAGTACTTTTTTTATGTATAAAAATACATATATGAAAACAGAGCCCACCTGTACAACATTTTTTTTTTGGAGATGGAATTTCACTCTCGTTGCCCAGGCTGGAGTGCAAAGGTGTGATCTCGGCTCACTGCAACCTCCGCCTCCTGGGTTCAAATGATTTTCTTGCCTCAGCCTCCCGAGTAGCTGGGATTACAGGCATGTGCCACCACGCCCGGCTAATTTTGTATTCTTAGTAGAGTCAGGGTTTCTCCATGTTGGTCAGGCTGGTTTCGAACTCCCAACCTCAGGTGATCCGCCTGCCTCAGCCTCCCAAAGTGCTGGGATTACAGGTGTAAGCCACCACGCCCGGCCTCTGTATAACCTTTTGAAGTGGTTATCAGGCTGGGCACTGGGGTTCACGCCTGTAATCCCAGCACTGGGAGGCTGAGGCGAGAGGATTGCTTGAACCCAGGAGTTCAAGACCAGCCAGGGCAATATCGTGAGAATCTATCTCTACAATCACCACCACCACCACCACCACCCCAAGAAATTAGCTGGGTGTGGTGATGGGCACCTGCAGTCTCAGCTACTTAGGAGGCTGAGGTGAGAGGATTGCTTGAGCCCAGGAGTTTGAGGCTGCAGTGGGCTATGATCGTGGGCTATGATCATATTACTGCACTCCAGCCTGGGCAACAGAACAGGCCCAGCCTATAAAAAAAAAAAAAAATGAGGTATCATACTACATTTTGTTTTCTGTCTTGTTTTCTTTTTCTCTCACCAATATCCACGTCATCAACACAAAACTAACTTAATCTTAATGTCTTTTTCTTATTATAGTAAACATTCTTATATATATCTGAATACTTATGAAATAGGTTACATAGCACAGATTTTTAGAAGTATTTTGAATTTATGGATTCTACCAAATTCTTCCAAAATGCTGCCTCCCATCAAACCTTTAAAATTTTACATAGAATGCTCCTCCTCACTTCCTAACATTGTTCCCAGTGCTGGATATTACCAACCTGAGAGGCAAAATTAAAATATATTTCACTGTTGTGTGTCTTTGCATTTTACTGACTGCCATGGAAATATTTACACCTTTTCCTAAGTTCATTCACCATTTGTATTTATTATGTGAATCACCTGTTCATATTCCCTTTGCCCATTTTCTATTGTTTTTTACTTATTGATTTGGAGGAGTCCTTTGTATATTATAAACATTTACTTTTTGTTATATATGCTACAATTATTCTCTTTATCTTTCAATGTTATTTTTCTATATAGAAGTTAAAAAATGTTTAATGTACTCACATCTGCTAATTTTTTTCTTCTGAATTTTGTCTACTAAGAAAGCCTTTCCTACCTCAAAACTATAAAAATGATTTCATATTTTATATTTTTTAAAACATATAGATCTTTAGCCATCTAAAATTTATGTGGCATATAACAGTATGTTGTGAAAAGGTATCCTGTGACAAAAATTTTAAAATAACACTTTAAAGGGATAGCCTCCAATAATCTGGAAAGTTCACATATGCACTTCAGTTTTTGGAACCATGTAATTAATGAAATGTTATATTTAGAAGTATGGAGCTAAGCATTTTGCCCCTTTTAATATAATTTAAAAAGTGGGCCTAAGGATGTACTTTGCATTATTAATGTCAATCAACCATGCTAAGTAAGAAACCCGAGCACCATGACATGAAAAGAAAACATGGGACAGGGTCATGCTGAAGCTGCTCAGCAGCACTGGTCTCTCACCAGGACAGTCTCAACCCAGAGGTTTCCTGACTTAGAGAAACAAATAAAAAAATAAAAAG
Source organism: Pongo pygmaeus (assembly GCF_028885625.2). Taxonomy (NCBI): domain Eukaryota; kingdom Metazoa; phylum Chordata; class Mammalia; order Primates; family Hominidae; genus Pongo; species Pongo pygmaeus. The sequence continues at coordinate 139,694,845 of NC_072379.2, forward strand.
AAAAAATAAAAACTCTTCCTCAAAGGAACAGTAACTTTGAAACCTGATAAATGAAATGTATATCTACCCACCCAACCACTTAGCTTTCCCTTTCTTCTCTTAGGCAACACCCTGACAGACTTGTTAAAACCATCAATTTTATCTTCTTTCATTCTTTAGAGAAGAATAACATTTTTTAGATTTAAAAATAAAGGATGAGTGAATCTAATTCCTGTAACATTGACTTCTGTCTGAGTTACTCAGCTAGGATTGGGCATTCAAAGGCCTAAGAGTTCATAAATGAACACTCCAGTAATTATGGTAGCAGGGTTACTATGGGAAATAGCACTTCCCACTTGAAACTGTACTGATTCATCAAGGCATATTTATCCAGTGCTATCAGGAGCTCCCTAAGTATCAGAAAACATTGCATTTATATTACAATATCTACTACAGCTAAACTCTGTAAGCTAGTTGAGGTATTTAGATATTTTTGTTTTGTTTTGTTTTGTTTTAGACAGAGTCTCATTCTGTTGCCCTGGCTGGAATGCAGTGGTGTCATCTCAGCTCATTACAATCTCCACCTCCTGGGTTCAAGCGATTCTCATGTCTCAGCCTCCTGAGTGGCTGGGATTACAGGCTCCTGCCACCATGCCCAGCTAATTTTTGTATTTTTAGTAGAGACGGTTTTCACCATGTTGGCCAGGCTGGTCTCAAACTCCTGACCTCAAGTGATCTGCCCGCCTTGGCCTCCCAAAGTGTTGGGATTTGTAAGCCACCACACCTGGACTTAGTTACAGTTCTTTTTGAGACTTATTAACTTAAGGCTTTATCCTTCCAACATGGAAAAAAAAAAAAAAAGCAGTGAGTTATCAAGAATTAGGTAAAGGCAGGCTGAGCTGACAACTGCCTTACTGCCTTTTCCTTTTTCCGCATCAGGCAGAAATGCCCCTCAAAAAGACCCAGTATTAAAGGAAAGCTTGAATCTGTTTACCACCAAGAAAAAATAAAGCAGTGGTTCACAAAATGTGGTCTGTGGACCACCAGGGGATCCACGAGGTCAAAACTATTTTTGTAATAACAATAAGATATCATTTGCCTTTGTTACTGTCATTATTTTACAAGTGTTAAGTAGAGTTTTTAGGGGTGACATGATGTGAGATATTGCAATGTGAGTGCAAAAGCGGAGAATCCAGCTGTCTTCTTTTTGCAAAGGGATTTGCAAAAAAAGTAAAACAATACAACTCCTCACTAATTTTTTTCTCTTAGATAATAGAACTGTTTTTTTTCTAAATATTATTTAACATATTGGTTTATTATGTTTAATTCATAAATATTTAAAAAAAGTTTTAATTTCTAATAGGGTAATTAAAACTTATATAAACAAAAGCTCTTTGCGGGGGGGGTCTTCGATAATTTTTAAACGTGTAAAAGAGTTCAAAGACTGAGAAGTCTGAGAACTGATGGACAAATGCAAAGTCTTTCTGAATATTTTGTATTAGGACCCGAAATTTCTAGGTGTGCCACTGCTCAACCCTCATGAAGCCATCTTAATGTGTTTTCTTGTCTGGAGTCTGCACATAGAATCCAAACTCATGAAATACACACTGTGTGCCCAAAAAAGTGCTCAGAAATCTGTCTATGAATGTTAGTCTGTTCTTTTGGATAGCATGAAGCTTTTACTTACTTGGGGAAAGAGTGGTCTCTCATCTCTTTTCTTTTTGAGGCACTCTGCCATTAATCTCTTCATGGCTTTTGGACAGTTACTCCGTACCTTACTGAGATCTGGAGATAGGTATCCTCGTCCCACCATAAAAATTATCTGGAGAGAGAAAAAAAGGGAAACAATTCAACCTTGTAGATAAGTTGAAAAATATACTTCACATTCACTGAAAACACAATAAGCTGTACATTTACAACTTACGATGTATGTATTACACCTCAATAAAAAGTTTTAAAAAACCAATGCCACATCATAGATTGTGGGGAACCCACACAAGGAGTGCAAGCTCAAATCTTCATGATCCCTGGACTGTGGCAAAGGTTCTCTAATTGCTCCCCTGCTTTTGGTCTCTCCTTATCCAGTCCATTTTCCCACTCACAGGGTAACCATCTAAAACAGATCTGACAGTGCCTCTTCTTTACTTTAAAAAAAAAAAAAATTTATTCAGCACATCTTGTTATTGGACATTGTGTTAAGTTCTTTATATATGTGTAGGGAAAACCAAAAAGGTTAACTTTTTAGCAGTCGTTTTGGCATCTGCATCTTAAGCCTTTTATTGTGGAAACGCTAACGGGCCACTTGGTTATTGGTTTGTATAACGGAGAGAAGGGGAAGCCATTAGGAGCTAAAATCTGTTTAACGAAATAAAAAGGCTTGTCTTCCCTGGATTCAGAGATTTATAATTTTTTCTAATTTCTTGATTTCCTAATATTTTGCCTCTTTTGAGGGCAGGGCAGGCAGGGATAGATGTTAGGAGTCTTGGGACTCAGGGAGGACAGCATGAGAAAAGGGCTTTTGGTCTTAGAGGGAATAGGTGCAACAGGGGGAGAGGAGAGTAGAGGCTGAAGTGGAGAAAGCCCATAAAAGATCCCCGCTACAGGGCAGAGCTGATGAATTTTAGAAACCGCCAAGCTTGATACATTGTGTTATTTCCTGTTTGATGCTGTAATGACCCTTGTTTAACTGCCAGGCATTAGTAAAGCTCTGATTGCAATGTGGCCTCTATATAGTAGAGGTTAAAGGATGAACCTTGGAAAGAGATACTGAAATGAGGGGATTACAGTTTTCTTTCACAATGCCCCCTACTGAAGCTACACCATCATAACATTATCATTTTAATGGAAGACAGCAGTCTTAGAATCTTGGGAGCAACCTGGAATAATACCTTGGAGCAACAGGTGACAAGCAACAGCCAGGAGAAGGTAAAGCACTTCAAACAGGGGTCTTCAAAGTTGAGAGAAAGGATCTGGAGTGCCTATAGTCATATATTATGGACAGCAATTCAGGTATTCTTACTTGGCTATCAATGGAAAAGGTGGCCCTGAAAGGCCAAAAAACTTTGGGACACTGGGATTCTAGATATCATCTAATACTCAAAAAAAATTCTACAAGGTTGGTGTTGACTCCGTTTTACAGATAAGGAATCCAATGCTAAATAAATTAAGTAACTTGCCCGAGATAATATAGTTAAGTAAGTAACAGGATTTGTAGAGAAGACTATCCCAATACAAAGCTACTTTTAACATTTTTATTGCCGCTGTTCCTACTCTGTTTGTAATGCCCTCCCTCACCCTTCTCTAGCTACCTGAAATCCAGATGAATCAAGGCCTAACTGAAAGGTAACCATGCTTATCATACCTTTCTTTACACATCTAGAAGTAACAATGGTCCTCCTTCCCACCACTAGCTGTGATGATCATTTACTGCCTTGTATGGTTATTAATCTTTTTGTGATATGTATCTTATCTAAGTTCTCCAATGAGACTATGGGTGCTCAGGCAGAGAGATTGTGACTCATACATACGTATTTTAAAAAAAGTCTTAAAGAAGCCAGGCGTGGTGGCTTACGCCTGTAATCCCAGCACTTTGGGAGGCTGAGGAGGGTGGATCATGAGGTCTAGGAGTTCAAGACCAGCCTGGCCAAGATGATGAAACCCTGTCTCTACTAAAAATATAAAAATTAGCTGGGTGTGGTGGTGTGTGCCTGTAGTCCCAGCTACGTGGGAGGCTGAGGCAAGGAATTGCTTGAACCCAGGAGGCAGAGGTTGCAGTGAGCTGAGATCATGCCACTGTACTCCAGACTGGGCAACAGAGCGAGACTGTCTCAAAAAAAAAAAAAAAAAAAAAAAAATCTTAAAAAATATCTATAACACCAACTACCTCCAGTATTTAACATAACCTTGTGGACACAAGAGGTTTTCAATGTTTAAGTTAACTATTCATTAAGGTGAGTGATAACTTTTTGCTAGTTGATTAGCCATGTCATATGTCTATAGTCTTTAAATTAGGGTCAAGTATCCCTGGGGTTACAGGAAGACTTTGCCAGAGGTGTATAGACATGGTGGTTTTTTTTTTGTTTTTGTTTTTTAATTTGAGACAGTCTTGCTCTGTTGCCCAGGCTGGAGTGCAGTGGTGTGATCTTGGCTCACTGCAACCTCCCCCTCCTGGGTTCAAGAGATTCTACTGCCTCAGCCTCCCAAGTAGCTGGGATTACAGGTGCACGCCACTACGCCTGGCTAATGTTTCTATTTTTTTAGTAGAGATGGGGTTTCACCATGTTGGCCAGGCTGGTCTTGAACTCTGGACCTCAAGTGATCCACCCGCCTCAGCCTCCCAAGTGCTGGAGTTACAGGCGTGAACCACCACGCCCAGCCAACATGGTGGTTTTAAGGGAATTAATTTCTACAACTATCAACTTACTGGTGTCCCCTTTGAAAAAACTGATTTGCCAGAGAACCACTCAAGTGGAAGTGTAACACTTATCCTCCTTTCCCATTTTCCCTGTTATAACTGCCCTTCTACCACTTTACAAAAGGCACACCTTTTACCCATACGTAACCTAACTATAGTATACATTGTCCCAGAGTGTAAAAACCTCTGGGGTAACAAAGAGACATTTCTAAATACTGGTGTCGAACTGGGCTCCAACGAATGGGTAACAAGTCTGTTGGTTTCCAATTCTTTACTTTCAAAAATATTAATTGAAATGTCAGCTGAGCTTTTAAAAGATTTTTAATGACAAGTTACTATGTAAATTTTGGTACATTACAGGAATGAGCTCAAATGATTGAGTGATACATAGTATGTGGTAAAGAATTAACCTTGCCCAAAGAGAGAGCTAGCCTTTGCTCTTGGCTCCTGGGAGGTAATCACTAAGCCCTTGAAATGTCCTGCCTGATCAGAGTGTCTTGTTTATCTGGGGCCCATGGGCCATGCCAGATAGTCTGTGCTAACAATGTGATTTATAGAGGGCTCTGGGTCATGTGGCATCAGCTTGACCTCTGCAGGAGCTGGAAATTAAGGTCAGCCCCGCAGGTGGTTAATCATATGACTGAACCCCAATAAAAACTCTAGACTCCAAGGCTCACGTGAGCTTCCCTGGTTGGCAATAATCCATGTGTGTTGTCACACATTGCTACTGGAAGCTCTGTCCACAACTCCATTGGGAGAGGGTGACAGGAAGCTCCAACAAGAACGCTTCTGAATTCTGTCCTATGAGTCTCTTCCCTTGTTAATTTTAATCTGTATTCTTTCATTGTAATAAACTGTAACTGTGAATGTAACAGTTGTCAGTGAGTCTTGAGCAGCTTTCAGTGAGTTTTCAGTGAGTCCTTTTAACAAACCTGAAGCTGGTCTTTGGGACCACTAAACTCTGCATGTGGTTATAACAAAACTCCTGCCTTTGTCATCTTCTTATAATTTAGATAAAATTTCTCAGTACTTACCTCTTTAAAAATGAAACATGGAAAGAATCAATACCAAGTCTTAGTATCTAGTGTCCTAACAAAAAAGTCGTATTTATCCACAGATACATACATTAATTGAAGGGAAAAGAAAAGACCCATGTCATTCATTAAGATACATATTTCCAATATAATTTTACCTTCTATGTTTCCATATACCAAAACTTATATGCTACTTTCATCAGTTATATATTACTTGCAACAAAAACATAATTCAGAATTAAAAAAATTAATAATCAGAGCTTGAAGTCACAATTTTGTAAAATTCTAAATTTAAATTTATATACATTATTTTTATTGCAGAGATGTAACTTAGATAATCAATAAAAGGCTTTAAAACATACAAATATGTTACATTAGGATGAAGTTCTGTGAGAGAAACAATACAAATAGTTTGAAGAGAAAAAAGGAACCATGTAAAACTTCCAGAAATTAATGAAGAGCTTCGGTATTTTTTAATAGGCATAAAATCAGTATGGGTTTTAGATTTTGATGCATATATTTCAAAAAGAGGGATATATATGTATCTAATATAGTGGTCTTATTTTAAAATGTTAATAGAATATACTGGAAATTACATTCTTTGCAATTATTTAAACTTAAGATAAAAACTTTCAGATGTCAACCTAAAAAATATATAAGGAGATACATAGTTTTTCAAGAGTCTTTCAGGACGAATGTGAGAAAAAAAAATCAAAGACAACTCTCATATTTTTATACATCCCACAGAATTCAGGTAGTGCAGAGTACAAAGCAGGAAACTTTCAGTATCTGCTGGGGTGGGGTGCAGAGGCTGACTGATGAAGAAACAGAAAGAAGAAAAAACAGAAAGTTTTTCCTGGATGTTATTCATGGACAGAAGATTCATGTGGCACATACACAACGAAACCAATACCTCAGCTTCAAATTCTGGGACTGATTCTTCATACTTTCAAGACACACTCAGTACTCCTGGTGTCTCGACCCTGTCATTCACTCCATGATGTTACTGGAGCTCATGTCTGCTCATTTTCAGTATCACCCCCAGCACGGCCTCAACAGAACTGCACATGCCATTGAGAGCAGAGCCTGTGTTTTGTTTTATTCATTTTGAATCCTTCTATATTCCATAGTGCTTTGCATATAGTTGGTATTGAAAACATTTTTTATTAAAATAATTTGCCTACTGGTAAGAGACTAGTACTCACTTCCTGTTTCTTCAGATCTTGTGCTTAGAACCTAGCAACCATGTTGTGAGAAAGACCAATGAAGAGGTCCTCGAAGACCTGCGAAGAGGTCCACAAGGAAAGGCTCATGTGGAGAATAACTGAGCTTCTAGCTTCTAGCTAGCACCAACTTGCCAGGTACATGAATGAGCCACTTCTGAGTAGATCCTTTTAACACCCAGTAAATCTACACTAGTCAATACCGTGTGAAACAGGTAAGAACCTTCCGCACTGAGAAAAGCCCAACCTACAGATTCATATTTTAAGCTACTACATTCTGGGTGGTTTGTTATGCAGCAATTATAACTGGAATAATACGCTTGAAATAACGGATATATGCTATCTATTCTTCAAAGAAGACACGGCACTTCTACTCCAAGGAAAGAAAGCCATAAAGGTATAGTCAATATACTTAGCTTAAGTGAGCACATTATTAATCCCAATTTACAAGAGAAAATGCACTGAAGGAGGGAAGAACAGGGTGATTAGAGAGAAAAATGTTAGAATGATTGAGTGGGGGGATGACAAAGTGATTTCCCAGACTTTTAGTGCTAGGGTGAATAAAGGTAAAAAGGCACACTACTTTGCAAAGAGCTAAGAGAACTATTTTAGAAAAGAATCTGATTTTTGAAGCTGGAAGAAATTCTTTAGCCGAATTCTCTTATTTTGGGGGTAACTGAAAAAAGAAAAAAGGCCAGGTGCAGTGGCTCACGCCTGTAATCCCAGCACTTTGGCAGGCCAAGGTGGGCAGATCATCAGGTCAGGAGTTTGAGCCCAGCCTGACCAACATGGTGAAACCCCTGTCTCTACCAAAAATATAAAAAAATTAGCTGGGCGTAGCGCTGCACGCCTGTAATCCCAGCTACTCGGGAGGCTGAGGCAGAAGAATTGCTAACATGAGAGGCAGAGGTTGCAGTGAGCTGAGATCAGGCCACTGCATTCCAGCCTGGGCGACACAGCGAGACTCCGTCTTGGAAAAAAAAAAAAAAAGAAAGAAAAAAGAAAAAAACAGATACCCAAAGAGGTAGGTAGACCTGGTCTACCTACCTGAGTCCAAGGCCTGCCATTACATCACACTGCTTTACCAGCTGTGCTCTGAATTTACAGGCAAAATCTGCCACCTCAGACTATGGGCATGAGAGTCTAGGGCAATGGTATTCACATTGGATAGTAAAGAATATTCCTGGATTCTTAAACAGAGGTCTAATCTGAGAGCCATGGAGATCCAAGTATTATAGATAGCAAAAGAAAAATCAAAGGATGAATGGAGCAATACCTGGGGCAACTTCACTGAGGATGGCCAGAGTTAACCCTCCAAAATGTGGAGTTTCATAGAAAGTACTATTTGACGAAAGTAGACTAGAGGGTAATGAAGCAGAATGGGGGTAGTTGTAAGAGGACATCATTCTTTTACCTCCTTCTTCTCCATTAAATACTTAACTTGGTTTCAGACTAGCAAATTCCAGAAGGTTCTAACTATACTATTAGAAAGAATTAACTAGTAAAGGCCTTACCCTTCTGTTGGTCACACATTCCTCTCATGGAGAGTAAGCCCTTGCCACATCATTTATTATACTCCCATGGAGGACAAAGCACCTAAAATGCCAAGAAGTGGATGAGAGAAGAACTCTGGGATGCTTTTATCTGTATTTTGGAGATAATACTTGTTTCTATATTATAATTTTATTATTGTATTAAGATAAACGTATTCACTGACAAATGAATTTCATCCAGATCTTAGGTTCATAAATTTTTATTAATTTGTAGTCTATACGATAAATCAACTGAAACTAAATTAAAAATCCATAATTCCTCCAGAAAAATATTATGTACAGGAAAAGTGAACATGGTACAGGATGCTATGCTGTATGATTGAATAAATAAGACTGTAAAAGACAGAGGACATGAAGCTTGTAAATTAGAGACCATTTTGCTACCCCGACTGCCATTGTCAAATCAATCATTTCAGTGATCTAGATCTATCACAAGTACAGTAAATGCAATGTTTCAATTATGTTCTTTAGCTGAAATTTCAGTCCATTCTGAATCTAAGTTTCATGCAGGCTTAAAACATCAGATCCAAAGTCATGTTGTTTCACACTCTAAGCTAAGACTCAACATTCTAAAGCTATGAAGTAGTTAGAAAGGCCAACACCAACTAAGATTTAGTTTTATAATGAACTGGGTAGAAATGTAGCCATTTTTAAAAACCATCAAACACAGTCAAGACCACTGTTGTGTAAGGGGCATATGGTGATTCAATAAGTACATACACAAAGTACATGGTAACTTAAGAGATTATTTCTCCGGTATCACAATAGGTGAAGTGAGAAAGCTACTCAGAGCTAGCACCAAAAAGATAGAGTTGAGCTCTTCACAAAACAGACAAATCACTTAAATGAAGCAGTAACATTTATATACAAAAACTACCATTTCATTAGGTTGGGAAGTTATGATGAAATACCTAAAAAGCTTGCACTCTTTTTAAAAAAAATTCTTTAGATTGGTGATGCTCAACTTTGGTCTGTATTGGAATCACCTGGGAAACAGAAAAAAATGCAGGTGATTGGACCCTCCCCATTTAATTAGAATCTGCTCCAGTATCTCCATTTTTAAGCAAAATTTCCAGGTGATTCTGAGGCAAATCACAGCATAAAGTCGAAATATTCTTTAATCAGAGTTTATGTGGTCAACTAGTGTTTTCTAATATATTAACAGTGTAACTGTTGTGATCTCTCTACACACACGATCACAAACCTTTTAAAATGTAGTTATCCAAGGTAATTTTAGTAAAGATAATTCACTTTTCTTGGCCAATTTTAAAAGTCTAAGCGAGCTTACTGAGGCAGAGATAGAAAAGGCTAAGAGCTCCATGAGGCTATGTTAGTACCTTTTGGAAGTTAAGGGACAGGGAACAGGAGCTTAGGAACGAAAAGAAGTAAAAAATTACCCTCCTACTAGAATTCTCATTACAGAAAAATCAAAGCATGATTTCTTCCATTTACCTAGTTTCAAAAATTAAAGATTTCAAGAAACCTTAGTAATTTTAAAAGAATTTAATATAAAGATCTCATAGCTGAGTACCTGTTCTGACAGCACAATCTGTGATACAGTGAAAAGTATAATGCCCAGATGCTATAGTAGCAGAGCTCATTCTTCTAATTGTGCTATGGTCAAGAAATATCCATTGTTGTATCTGTAGTTTCTAGTCAGAAAATCAGGAATTTTATTCCATTGTAACATTCATGACTGATATTCTGAGGAAAGGACTTACGTGTTGCTATTACTGCCAAAAGTATACAAACGATTTCTAAAACTGGTAACAAAAAATCAAGAAATCTATCCTTCACGCTTACCCAGGAGTTAACACTTATTTTCTACAACTAACTGGAGCCTTGTATACAGACGGTAAATAAACACCAAGAGGTGGTAAATATTTACCTGGTCCCTGTTGTTGATGTTTGAATAAGGTAACTGTCCAGTCATCAATTCATACAGAACAATCCCAAATGCATATACATCTGACTGAAAGCTGTATGGATTTTTATCTTGCATTCTGATGACTTCTGGTGCCTGTTAGAACATACAAAGAAAAATATTCTTCACTTCAATTGAATAAAGACTGAAAAACAATCTATTATAATTCCTAGAGCAATGCTTTTATCATTAAAACACCTGTCTAATATGTAATCAATTCTCTTAATAGTCAAAGAAATAAAACTGATTAAGCTGAAGAAAAAAACCTCTATAAACTCAGAAAGAGACAGTATTAGCAGAGATTTTGTATTGTATTACTAAGATTTTATAATTTAGTAATTATTTAGGCAATCTTTCTGCACAAAATACCATCATTGCCATCTGAATTCTTCCCATGACTTACCCTACTAGAATCAGTTCCCACTTCCTATTCCTGATTCAGCAAAGAAATACTAGACTTGTGGTTATAAGATGCTTAGGAGCAGCACAACTACTATAGTAACTGTCTTACAATTTAAGTTTTCCCATTGGTACGAACAACTTTTCTCATCTGAGGACACCTTAGAAAATAATGGTAGAATTTCAGGACTGATAAACTCAAATCCCCTTTCAAACTATGGAATAAGCATATGGTATAAACATGCCATGGATGCTTTATTAACAAAAGCAAGACAGCAGGTAGATTTAGTAAAAGATGGTATAAAGAATCTTTTGGCTTCTGCTTCTTGGGCCATGAAACAATCATATTTGCTACATTTTTATACATTTCAGTCATTGTATTGCACAATTAGGTTTCTTATTTACATGAAATACAATAAACAGTTGGTTAAATATTAGCTTAAAAGAATTATTCTTTCACCTTGCGTCTTCTGTATTGTTTCATTTGGAAGGAATCGAAATGGCAGTATATTAATGAAAAGTTTGTGACAATGTCAATTTGACAGCAAAAGTGGTACTAACTCTGCAAAAATGACTGAAAGACCTGGGACAAGATTCCTGGTTATTGCTCTAGGTAAGGCAGGCATCTCACAAGGAGAGGCAATAACGGCACTCAGCAACAGCTGCAAATGAGAATGACCCGTGGAGCCTTAAATCCCTCAACGTCCAGACTACACACCAGTCCAATCACAGAACATAACAGAGTCTGGGGGTGGGACCCAAACATTAATTAGTCTTTAAAGCTCCCCAGATGATTCCAATGTCCAACCAAAGTTGAGAACCACTGATGGAAGATCTGTGGGATGTCCTGAAGAGCGCGAGAGGATGGAAGTGAAGGAGAAGGTTGTATCTACTTCGTTTTGTCATACATTTTGTTCATAGTTGCTTTTAGTAATACAGTACAAAATAAACCACATATAACTGTGATGTAATAAGCAAGCCAGAATACTGAGAGGCTGGTATGGCAAAGGTATAATGTTCAAAGCCTGAACCAATTTTTGTGAGAGATGGAGTAGAAATCAGATGACCTTTTTTTTTTTAATTTAGTTTTATCTCACACTGTTGTTGGTAGACAGTTTGATGAAAAGTTGCATGTCACCTATTTTAAGAAATGCAAGACGAATCTTCAATTTAGTGATTTAATTTGTAAAAACTCTCACAAAGGTTTCTTTCTCTCCTAAGATATAAATAAAACAAAGTTGAGAAGAACGTTGTATATAATTCAGAGGACCACATAGCCTTAGTTATGACCAAACTCTTCTCTCCTATGATACGGATGTTCCATATTTGTTTCTGAGGGCAGTATCAACCCAGGATTGGTTTAACAATGAAGGGTACTGTTGGCTATTATTCTCTCATCTTAAAACTCAGCATGGAAGAATAAAGGAGAAACCCATTTACACAGGTATCAACAAAAAATTAATTGTAAGAAAATATAAAACTTTATGTATAATAATCTACAAACTGTATAAACTAAGGTTTTCGAAAAAGTAAGGAAAAAACTGGAGACTTGATTGAGCCTAACTCTCCCACATAGTTAAAAATTAACATACTTTAAAAGCACGTGACAATTGTTTATAATTTTAGGTTTTGCAATTTCAGCACTTAAAATCTGTTTTCCCTCATCTTTTTAGGATACACTGCCATCTTTTTCACAAGGTGTGTATGCCTTAATAAAGGTACCTGACATCAGATTATAGTTATTAATTTTTCTATCACTTATAATTATTAATTAAAACAGTTAAACAAACGTTAAATAATGAAAAAAAATCTAGCTAACTCCAGTCACTGAATCTTACAAAAAAGGGGCATTGGAAATCTACTAGTCCAGCTCAACATTTCAGATGAAGACTTAGAGGAGGTTAAGAAACTTGCAGGTTAATGGCCAAATAGGGTACTAGAATACAGATCTTCTAAGTCCAATGTCCCCTCTTCCACCTTGCCACCTGCCCTAATTCCACTTACTGTCATAAGAAATCATAGCTCAATTTAACTCTAGGTTTATTTTGACAAACTTGGGAGTCCTACCTTGGACTTCCCTTTCTGGAGACTGCTACATAAAGTTTGTGGCTTTGAAAGCCCTTACAACTTTTCTGTTTCCAGCAGGGTGCCCGAAAGTCTTAGTGCAGATTAAGTTATTTAAAGCTTAGAATTGTACTAAGACTTTTGGGAAAGGCTGTATTCAGCTTAGAGCTGTGGTTTTCAAACTTTTTGGTCTCAGGACTCTTTTTCACTCTTAAAAATTATTAAGGACGCTAAATAACTTTTGTTTATGTAGATTATATCTGTGGATGTTTACCATTAAAATTTAATGGAGAAATTAAACTAGTAATTCATTTAACTACTAAAATAGTAACAAGTAGATGTTAACACAGATCATTCATTTTTAATGAAAAATAACTATTATCAAAAAAAAAGTTTAGTAAGAAGAATAGTACTACAATTATCCTCCTTTTATGGTTTAGAGATGGGGTCTCACTATGTTGAGCAGGCCAGTCAACTCCTGGGATCAAGTGATCCTCCTGCCCTAGCCTCCCAAGTAGCTGGAACTATGGACTCCAGCCACCAGGCGTGGCCTGTGATTCTCTTCAATGTCTGGCTTAACAGCAGCCAGCTGGATTCTCGTATTTGCTTTTGCACTCAGTCTGTCGCAATGTGTTGTTATGGTTGAAGGATATAAAGAAAATCTTGTCTCACAAAGGGAAGATCTTAGGGACCCTCTAAAACGGTGTGAGGGACCCTTTTAAGAATGCTGTTTTAGGGAATGATTCATATGACTGAGCTTTCCACAGCTTGCTGCAACACACAGTTTTAGTTCCCTTCTTTTAGAACTTCTCTTTCTTCTTTTCCACAAAGCAAAAAATAAGAAGAAAGAAAGAGAAAGAAAGAGCTATGGAAGACAGCACAAGGCTGTTAATCTACCTCTCATTTTTTTTGTCTTTCCTCTTCCAACTGCCCCATAATTATAAGATTCTTTCTAGTCTAAAGGAAGTAACTTTCCAATTTAGGCTTAAATAAGATTGCGAAACAGCTTCTCTGTTAAAAGGAGTAGTTCTCTTAGCAAAACCATAATAATGGCTGTGGATCACACCTGCCTTAAATTGCATACCTGTTTTTTTTTCAACAGGGTACACAGAACATTTTGAACACAAAATACTTTAAACAATTTAGAATAAAATATGAAACACTGTTTATAAGACATATATTTTTGTTTGAAATACACTGAAACTGGTTTCAAAATATTCTTTTTAAGGGTAAAGAAAAAAGTTAAAAAATCTATTTACATAAAAAAGAAGAACATTGATTTTTGTGAATACTGAGAACTATGAAAATACTATAGTTGAGACCTTCAATGACTTTCTAGTAACTCAGCAGCATCTCAGGGCCAAAAATTTAATCAGTGGAAAAATAGCCTCAATTCTTACCATCCACAAAATGGATCCAGACAACTGTTCAAACTGATGGGACCCACTCCATCGAGATTTCACTGTAGCTAGACCAAAATCACCTATTTTTACTGTGAGGTCTTCATGAAGAAATATATCTGAGGTGTAGTAAGTAAAGGAAAACAGTAGATCTCATTTTCCTATCACAGTAAGCATTATGAAGATTTTAGGTAAGAGATCTAATTTCTATAATTCTGTAATATAATATTCTTTAAAACATAGTACTTCATCTTTCCTCTTAAAGTCAATAAGTATGTCTAAAACAATTATTAGTTCTATTTAGCCTATATAACCTGCTTTTAAGATTTTTGGGGCTTGAAATGTGTTAGGATGAGGTGAGATGCTTTCCTAAGTTTATATGAGAACCTAAAACTTTCCCATTAGATTTTAGCAATGTAGGCCCAGATATTCTCTTGGCACTCCTGGACAAGCAGTAAAGGCTCTTCATTGGAATGAAGATGCTGCAGACAGTATCTTAGTCTGCACTTAGGGAAGAAGAAATATTATGTTTTTCTCACCTCATTGTTATATAATTTAGAGTCTTCAGTTAAATCTCAACTACCACTGAGCAAGGTCAGAGGTCTGAAAGGGACTAATAGATAGCTACAAAACTATCAGTTTTATAGTGATGATAAAATGTAAGCAAGCAATCAAAAACTCCTACTATTGTAAAGACTTCTGATAGATTTTCTCGTAATGTTCAGTCGTCGAGAAACCAAAAGCAGGCTGTGGTATCCTGCTCTCCTATACATGCATGCACAATCCTTTATTAATTCTCTTTACAGTATATCGAACTTAGCATGAAAACTGTTTTTACATAATGTGAAGACAAAATGCAGAAGAAAAAGTCAGGATGTTTTCAAACTTCGCAGACAAATTTCAGGAAGGATACTATTACTCTTGAGGTCTCTGTGGATGATTGACTTGGCGTGTAAGTAACTGAAAAACAAAACATCATTTTAACCTGAGTAGGGCTAAAGGACTCTGGCCTCAAAATCTACAGAACATACTTAGGGGTGTAAAGACTTATTTAGAATCATGATACAATTGAAAATTGTACATAGTGATAAACCCTTCACAGAATATTAAAATAGACTGTAAATGAATTTAAGATTATAGGAACATATCACTATAATGGTACAGTCAAAATCTTGTTTTCTATTAAAAGACTTTGCTTTATCTTTTACTAGTTACCAATACAAACCTTTCACTCCAGTCAAGCCTATTTATCCATGTCCCTTAAATATACCTTGATATTTAATCCCACCACTGTGTTCAATGCTCCCCTCCTATACCCAACCCTACAAGTTAGCTTTTGTTCTATTTTCCACCTATTCATATCCATCCTTTAAAACTGAATACAAATTCTAACTCCTGAGTGAAGCTTTCCCATGACTAACCGAACTGAAAGTGATCTTTCACTGCTCAACTTATGTAGTAATTATCATAATAATGGCTTGATTCATGTGTTTTTTCAATGTGCCTATGTTCACTTCTATTTGGAATGCAAACTACTAGAACTAGAACATGCAGTTTGGTAATTAAAACTATTTTTAAAGGTAGTTGTCATATACTCTTAAAATATCTTCTTAAAACTAGTGAGGAGAAAACTTTCTCTAAAATGGCCATAGTGGGTCTATTTTAAAGTCAATGATAACTTTAAAATCATCTATGTTAGCCCTAAAAACTGCTTTAGCTACATTCATTGAAGTAAAAGGCAGCAGCGTTGTTGTTGTTGCTTTTGGGGAGACAAAGTCTTGCTCTATCACCCAGGCTGGAGTGTGGTGGCACGACCTTGGCTCACTGCAACCTCCCCCTCCTGGGCTCAAGCGATCCTCCTGTCTCAGAAGGGCTGTGTCTTGTTTATTTCTTTATATACCCAGTGCCTAGAACAGTGCCTGGTATGTGTGGTAAGTATTCAATACATGTCTACTGAATCAACTACAATAAGATGCATATAATGTGCTAGTCAAGGTTATTTTTCTTAATTGAATACTGGAGAGAATAGCTATATGACACTTCTGAAATCTGACAATGATCATTAGACAGTTTTACCTTAAAATGAGAATTTAAAATCCAAATGGTATAATCAAAATCATGCAATGAACACTGTTAAAAATGGAAGATTTGCAAATAACCAAGATTATTCATGCTTTCTCATCTTCATTTAAACGTCCTCATTCTTCCCAATATCAAAATTTAAAAAGTATTTTCTAGATAAAATTTTCATTTCAAATTACTATTTATCTAAAGTAATCCCTTCTCCAATTACTATTTCATATCACAGTTTATGTTCTTCATAGCATTTACTACAATTGAAAATTATCTTGTCATGACTTTAGGCTCAGTGTTCTACATCACATTGTCACTCTTTCATTGAAAGAAAATATGATTTCGGTTATAGGTCTCACTGCTTACAAAGTTCTGCAGTGACACACAAAGTTAAAAACTGGTGGAAATAAATGGGCCCTAATCAAAGCTTTAAGATGGTGAGATCTTGTCTCCATTAGAAAGAAAGGGGTATAAATGATGATGGTGTTGGTTGGTGCAGCTAGGTCCTGCACTCAGAGAGACCTGGGATCTAGTATACAGCAAAGGTGTTGGTCTTTGAAAGGAGGTTCTTTTTCCTGCAAGACTTAAAAACAAAAACAAATGGGCTTCAACCATATCAAAATACAGAGGCATGCTGAAGTTAAAAGAGGGGAAGATAAAGGTGTTCTCCATGGGATGGTGTTAATCCTTTCGACAAATTTGATGCAAATGAATATATCAAGAATAGAGTAGACAGAAATGTAACTGGGGAGAGTGAGGAGAGAAATTTTCTGACCAGGAAAGCACTAGATAATTAACAAGATATAAATGTAACTGGGGAACTAGTGATATAACCAGCATAGAAGTTATATAGCATAAATTTGTTATAGGCCGAGTTGCATAAAAGTACAACCTGAAACAACATTTTATACCTGTGTAATCCTTTATAACTTACAAACTGCTTTCTTAATTTTTATCTCATTGAATAATTCTCTTTCTGTAATCCTTCTGTAACAAAAGCAGCAAAGAGTAGAAGTCCAGGTCTATAGAATGAAAGGCTGGAAGGAAAAGGGAGTCTAATACCCCAGCTAGAGAAATGGGATGAGACACAACCCAATCCCTACATAAGATAATGTTTCACAGTAATCACTACCCTAAATAATTCTACATAGGTGGACACTAAAATGTAATTTCCTAAGCACCACCCAGTTACAATGGAAAATGCAAACAAAAACCCAAACAAAAATAACAGAAAACAAAAACTCACACAACTGTTTGGGAGTAGGGAAGGGAACAAGAATATATCAACTTTACTTTGCCATATATGACACAGAAGTCAATCCATTAATTAGGATAATTAGATTGGACCTCCCTCTTTCCTTGGTAAGATGTTAAGGAGAGCATTACAGGTTTACAAAAGTACTAGGAAAGAACAAATATGCTATCAACCAAAGGAACAACACATTCTCCTGATAGGTTTCTCTTAACAGCCTCATTCCTTGAAGAAAAAGTGTCCACCTATAGAACCCATTTAATCGTAGAGCTACAAAATCATCTGGTAAAATTTCTTCTCACACTACTTCAAGCTCTTATCCAAGATTCAGCTTTTCCACATTCTTACAGAGCATAATGTGGTGCCCCAAATTAAAAGCAATACTTCAGACTGGATCTAACCAACACAAACTATGGGGAGATCCTCATCTTCATCTCCCTCATGGTGGGCATACAACATTAAATCAGACATTATTGTGATTGTTATGGCAGCCAAAGTCATGCTACTGAGTCCAATTAAAATTACATTCAATTATATGCTTCCTGCTGATGGGTCAAAATTTATGACAATAGAATTTTTAAAAAAGGGCACAAAAAGGATTATATTCAATTACAATCCTAGAATAATTATTCTTGAATTGCTCCTATAAAACATTTTCCCCATCTTATACTTGTATATTTCTCTTTTTTGGACTTGACTAGGATTTTTTTTTTGAGACAGTCTCGCTCTGTCACCAGCCTGGAGTGCGACGGCGCGATCTCGGCTCACTGCAACCTCCACCTCCCGGGTTCAAGTGATTCTCCTGCCTCAGCCTCCTGAGTAGCTGGGACTACAGGCGCACGCCACCATGCCCAGTTAATTTTTGTATTTTTAGTAGAGATGGGGTTTCACCATGTTGGCTAGGATGGGCTCAATCTCTTGACCTCGTGATCTGCCTGCCTCAGCCTGCCAAAGTGCTGGGATTACAGGCGTGAGCCACCACGCCCGGCCTTAGGATTTTAAATTTTGTAGACATGGTCTATAATTTCAGATTACAACTTTAGCTTTCACTAAAAAAGTCAGTTTTTTCTTGCCTGCTTCATTTTTCTTTAATAAAACATAGGTTATTTTTATTTTCTTGTTTTAAGAGTCTTACGTGAGAGCTGAAAAAAGGAGATTTTTAAAGATTGGCATGCTAATAATTCCTCACATAAGTTACTTCTAAATATGTAATTATATTCAAGAGAGGACTGAGGATAGGAATCTCATTCTAGTTTGCTGTCTTCAGGTATGATCATTCATCCATTATGAACCCAGTTAAGTCCTGTCATTCATGTTACATCACTTGATCCTATCCTTAAGAAAACCACGAGAGATTATCATTAAAATGCCTACTGGTAATATTGCTACGCCATTTGGCTAATTTATCAGCTTAGCTTATTTGTAAAAGCCATTAGTATCTCTCACTTAAGTCTGCTATTTTCAAGTATTTTAAACTATTGGTAAAACACAGAACTGACCTACTTAGACATTTGCATGTCAGCCCTCTTTCACCTAATACTGCACAATTTTACAAAGGTTCATCAGACTTTAGGCAGCAAGATGAGTCTCTCCTTGGGTGACCACCTGGACTGGTAGGTGTGATAGTGGTGACAGTGTCAAATTACAGTCTTCCTTATACTTTGATGCCCTCTGCTCCCTTATTACAACCCTGGAAAGTAAGATTAACGAGAATGGCATTCTGTTACTTCTCTGTAGTCAGTAATCATTTATCACTTTAAAAATAATTAAAATCTCCAATAGGTAAAGTTCACATATTTTAAAGTTATGCTCCATAGTGGCCTAAATTCTATTTTTACCCTGATTTTTTAGTTTCCTTCACTTTTTTTTTGGAGATAGGGTGTTGCTCTCTTGCCCAGGCTGGAGTACAGTGGCATGATCACAGCTCACTGCAGCCTCAACCTCCTGGGCTCAAGAGATCCACCCAACTCAGCATCTTGTGTAGCTGGGACTACAGGTGAGTGCCACCATGCCTGGATAATTAAAAAACTGCTTTGTATAGATGGGTCTCACTATGTTGCCCAGGTTGGTCTTGAACTCCTGGGCTCAAGCCATCCTCCCACCTCGGTCTCCCAAAGTGCTGGAATTATAGGTGTAAGCCATCAGGTATTTTTCACTTTTAAAAACTGAAATTTACTGAGGTACAGTTTACATACAAGATGCACCCATTTTACATGGACAGTTTTAAAAGTTTCAACACACACATACACTTGTGTAATGACCAGTCACAATCAATATAAAGAATATCCGTCACCCCAGAAAGTTTCTTCATACATTTTTGTAATTAGTAACACCCCCTTAGGCTTGGGAAACCACTGATAATGACTTCTGTCACTACAGATTAATTTTGCCTTTTCTCAAATTTCATATAAACAGAATCACCTGGCTTCTTCTGCTCAGCAAAACAATTCTGAGATTCACGCACTGGCTGCATGCAGTGTTACAGGGTATGGGTATATCATAACTTATCTATTTACTTATTGGACACTGTGTTGTTCCTAGTTTGTGGCAAATATGAAGAAGATGCTGTATTCATATACAAGTCTTTGTTGTTGACTGATGGTTTCATTTATTTTGGGTAATTAGGTAGCATTAGAACTGCACAAATGGTAAATTTAACTGTAAAAGAAACTGCCAACCTGATCCCTAAAATGGCTGTATCATTTAAAATCTTTACCAGCAATGTATGAGAGTTCCAGTTGTTCTTTATCCTTGATAATACTTTGTATTGCTGGTTCTGATTACAGGTTATTTATTTATTTAAGACGGAGTTTTGCCCTTGTCGCCCAGGCTAGAGTGCAATGGCACGATCTTGGCTCACTGCAACCTCTGCCTCCTGGTTTCAAGTGATTCTCCTGCCTCAGCCTCCCAAGTAGCTAGGATTACAGGCAAGTACCACCACATCCAGCTAATTTTGTATTTTTAGTAGAGATGGGGTTTCACCATTTTGGTCAAGCTGGTCTTGAACTCCCGACCTCAAGTGATCCATCTGCCTTGGCCTCCCAAACTGCTGGGATTAGAGGCGTGAGCCACCGCAGCCGGCCCTCATTACAGGTATTTTAAATGACTTGTCCAACCACGAAACACCAAAGTAGAGGAGGAATCAGCTGAGGAGTAGAGAGTGAGTAGAAGGGTAATCAGGAGAATATGCTTGAAAGCAGTGTTTCTCACACTTTAATATGGACACGAATCATTTGGGGATCACAAATCATCGTGAATCAAAGATGCAGTCTTTGATTCAGGTCTGGGGTGGTATCTAAAACTTAGCATTTCTAAAAGGCTCCCAGGTGGTACAGATGCTACTCAGACCACATTCTGAGCTGCAAGAAACTAAGGACACAATTAAACAAGGGATTAAGAACCTGTTTCATGAAGAAGTGTGGGATCAACTGTATCAGATGTTTCTGACAGGTCAAATAAACTGTGGACTGAGAATTTTACTGCTGGATCTAGCAACATGGAGGCCACCAGTAACTATCGTATTAAGATGCTGTTTCCTGGCTAGGCACAGTGGATCATGCCTGTAATCCCAGAACTTTGGGATGCCGAGATGGGCAGACCACTTGAGGTCAGGAGTTCCAGACCAGCCTGGCCAACATAGTGAAACCCTGTCTCTACTAAACATACAAAAATTAGCTGGGTGTGGTGGTGTGCACCTGTAATCCCAGCTACTTGGGAGACTAAGGCAGGAGAATCACTTGAACCCTGGAGACAGAGGTTGTAGTGAGCCGAGATCACGCCATTGTACTCCAGCCTGAGGGACACAGTGAGACTCTGCCTTGAGAGAAAAAAAAAAAAAAGATGTTTCTTGGAGCAGCAGGGGCAAAAGCCTGGTTTGAGTGGGGTCCAAGATAAAAAGGAAGGAGAGCAATTAGACAGTGAATACCAACAAGTCTTTTGAGAAGTTTTACTGTTGAAGGAAGAAGAGGAATGAGGTAATAACTGAAGAGGGAAGCAGGATTAAGGGAGGGACCCCACAAGTTTTTTTTAATGAAAATAATAAACATACAGAAAAATGGAAAGAATACCCACACACCTTCCACGTAGATTCCACAAACGTCAACATTCTGTCAAATGTGCATAAGAAAGATGTTTTATTATTATTGTTACTTTTTTATTTTTTTTTTAAAACAGGGTTTCACTCTGTTGCCCAGGCTGGAGTGCAGTGGTGCAATCTCCGCTCATTGCAACCTCAGCCTCCCAAGTAGCTGGGACCACAGACATACATCACCACATCTGGATAATTTTTGTATTTTTTGTAGAGACAGGGTTTTGCCATGTTGCCTAGGGTGGTCTCAAACTCCTAGGCTCAAGTGATCCACCAGCCTCAGCCTCCTAAAGTGCTTGGATTACAAGCGTGAGCCACCACACCTGGCCTATTTTTAAATTTTACTTTAGTTTTTTGAGACAAGGACTCACTCTGTTACCCAAGCTGGTCTCCAACTCCTGAGCTCAAGTGATCTTCCCACCTCAGCTTCTCAAAGGGCTGGGATTACAGGCGTGAACCACTGCACTCAGTGAAAGATGTTTTATTTATTTACTTATTTTTGAGACAGAGTCTTGCTCTGTCACCCAGGCTGGAATGCAGTGGCGCGATCTTGACTCTCTGCAGCCTCATCTTCCCAAGCTCTAGAGATCCTCTTGTCTCAGCTTCCCAAGTAGCTGGGACCACAGGCACAGACCACCACGCCTGACTAATTTTTGTATTTTTTGGTAGAGATGGGTTCCACTATATTGCTCAGGCTGATCTTGAACTCCTGTGCTCAAGCAATCCACCCGCCTCAGCTTCCCAAAGTGTTGGGATTACAGGCATGAACCACCGCGCCCAGCCAAAAGATGTTTTAAAATAAGAGAAAATTCAGTAGGAAAGGAAAAACTGATGATAAACAAGATGGGAGATTTACTCAAAAGATGTTTCTGGGTAGGGGTAAGGGGATGGAATCTAGTGTACAAATGGAGGGATTGGCTTTTACTAGTGATAAGGCAGAAGAACCTGGTATGAATGCAGGCAGGTGGGTAGATGTCATAATGGTTACTTCCAACTTTCTTAAAAGAGATGGCAAGCAATGTCATCGCTGATTTCTTGGAGAAGAGGTTTTAGAGGCTTAAGGATATGAGGTTTTGAGGAGGTATGACAGTGTCTAAAAGAGGACAGTGAATGAACTAGGAAACTGAAAGTATAACTGCCCTATAACATTAAGGGTCTACTTGAAGTTTTTGAAGGGACTGAATAAGCTGGGGAAGCAACATGCTTTAATGGTTAAAGGAATACACCCTGGAGCTGAAGTACCTGGGGCGTTAACTTGCCCCTTCCATAACCAGGTTTCTTCATCCATAAAACAATGATATAATAAAAGCTGCTACCTCACAGGGTTGTTGAGGAGTAAATGAGGTAATGTATATAAAGTACACAGAATGTCTGACACATAGTAAGTGCATATCATTGCTAAATACATTACAGTATATTTTAAGAAACCTCACAGAACATAGTTGGTATAAAGAAAAGGGGGAGACAGCGAGTTAACAGTATGTAGCAAAGCTGGTATCAGAATATTTATTGACCAGTAGAGATATTTAAGAGTAAAAAGGCAAACCCAGTGTGATTTAAAACAACAGCAAGAAACCATTGTGTATAGTATTAAAACACATCATTCTGAAAGGATACACAATACACATCAAAATATTAATGGCAGTTATCTCTTGATGGTGGATTACTGGTGCTTTTTATTTATGTTTACACTTTCTGAATTTCCTATAATGATTACATATTTCCTCGTAACATGTTTTATTTTGAAATTTTAAAAAACTGCAGTAGCAAAGGATAATGTCACTCATATTCTTACCATAATCAGACCCGTTAAAACTTTTATACATTTGCCTCCTGCTACAGTTTGAATATGGCTTGTCCCCACAAAACTCATGTGGAGGCTTGGCCCCAGTGTAATGGTGTTGAGAGTTGGTGGGACCTTTAAGAGGCATTTGGGTCTGGGTCATGAGGAATGCCCTCATGAAAGCAGGAGTCACTGACTTCTTTTTTTCTTTGAGTCAGGGTCTCACTTTGTCACCCAGGCTGGAGTGCAGTGGACTCAATCATGCCTCACTGTAGCCTCAAACTCCTGGGCTCAAGTGATCCTCCTGCCTCAGCCTCCAGAGTATCTGGGGCTACAGCAGTGTGCTACCATGCTTGGCTAATTAAAAAAATTTTTTTTGTAGAGATGAGGTCTTACTATGTTGCCCAGGCTGGTCTCAAACTCCTGGGCGCAAGCAATCCTCCCTCCTCAGCCTGCCAATATGCTAGTAGTACAGGCATGAGCCACCACACCTGGCCAGGAGTGACTTCTACAGTTACCGTGAAAGGGGGCTGCTATACAGTGAGGTCGTCCCTTGTGTTCTGCCCCTTTCGCGTGTGCCCACTGCCTCTTCTGCTTCTCCACCATGTTACCATGCAGTAGGAAAGCCCTCACCAGAAGCCCAGCAGATGTTAGCACCAATGCCCTTGGACTTCCCAGCCTCTAGGACTATGAGAAATAAGTTTCTTTTTGCAGAAAAGAATAAATTACCCAGCCTCAGGTATTGTTATAGCAAAGAAAATGGACTAAAACACCTCCAGTCTTTTTTTTTTTTTGAGACAGAATCTCGCTCTGTCACCTAGGCTGGAGTGCAGTGGTGCCATCTTGGCTCACTGCAACCTCCGCCTCCCGGGTTCAAGCGATTCTGTTGCCTCAGCCTCCCAAGTAATTGGGATTACAGGCACCTGCCACCATGCCCAGCTAATTTTTTGTATTTTTAGTAGATACGGTGTTTCACCATGTTGGACAGACTGGTCTTGAACTCCTGTCCTCAAGTGATCCACCTGCCTTGGCCTTCCAAGGTGCTGGAATTACAGGCATGAGCCACTGCGCTCCGCCACCTCCAGTCTTTTTTCAAAGTCTGTACTTGATTCCTGGAGATAATCACTATGTTACTTGATCTTTGCTTTCTAATCCTTATTTCAGTACTTTTACATATATACATATATACCACTTTTTAAAGCCCAAATGTAAAAAATGTTCTGCTTAAAAATTTTTAAGTGGTCTCATGCTGCAGTTTGCTTTTCTCACTTAACATTAATATTTTAAAGCTCTATGTTGATACATATATAACCTACTTTTAACTACTATATATGATTCTACTGCATGTAAGTGCCAATATGTTATTTATCAAGTCTTCTCCTGATGAACATGTTTCCAATTTTTCAATAAGATTTTCTTTTTTTTTAAAAAAAGTCCATAAATAATGTTTTAAGTTTTACGTAGAGTCAGGGTCGCATATTATATTGTTTCCTACAATACGTCTCTTTCTGTATACATGACTTGGAACAAAAGCTAATATTTCTTGGGGTTAGAACAAGCATTTTTCTATTTTAACAGCTACTTCCAGAATGCCGTTAAGGTGGCTGGTTGCATCAGAAATGTCCCAGGAAGCAATTCCTCCAATCCTATGGAACATCTGATCTTATCAGAACTCAGGCATTTTGCCAATTCCAGTGGGTGGAAAGTGGTACCTTTTTGTTTTACCTTGCATTTTCTGATTATTATTATTATCAGCACCCTATTATTATGTTTACCCACCAGAAAATTATGTTCACTATAATTAAATATTCTTTGGCCACTTAGAATTATTATCAATCACTAATACATGTTCACCATTTTTTCAGCTTTAATTAGTCCTTCTATCTTCAACTGGGTTCACTTATGAGTAAAAGAGGCATGCTCATCATTGTTTAAAACAAAGTAAATTGTAAGGATTTATCTCCAAATTATTTTTAATCATCTTATTTTGAGAATATAATGCTTCTGTAAATATATCGATAGGCTGTAAACTTTTTCTATGTGCCTCTGTGATTTAATACTTAATTTTCTGATAAAGTTAAATTCAAAATCATACCATAAATATTATACTGAAATTATAAGGCCTGCCAAAAAAAAAGGCACGATGTACTGACCATTCCTGGAATTTCTTTAGTAACAGTATTCTTAAGATACCTGGGTCCTGGAGATGAATCAATGACTGGCAGGTGAAAAGATGATAAAACAGGCCAGGTGCAGTGACTCACGCCTGTAATCCCAGCACTTTGGGAGGTCGAGGCGGGCAGATCACTTGAGGTCAGGAGTTCAAGACCAGCCTGGCCATCATGGTGAAACCCCGTTTACTAAAAATACAAAATTAGCCAGGCGTGGTCGTGGGTGCCTGTAATCCCAATTACTCAGGAGGCTGAGACAGGAGAATCGCTTGAACCTGGGAGGCGGAGGTTTCAGTGAGCCAAGGTCATGCCACTGTACTCCAGCCTGGGTGACAGAGTGAGATGTCATCTCAAAAACAAAAAACAAAAAACAAAAAAGAAGATAATAAAACATACTTTACCAACCCTGATTCCTCAGAGTGAGTTTATAATTATCTACCATTAGAATAGCTCTGCTCCTTTTCAGGTAAACCTAGGAATCAGAAATAGTTTTTCACTGAGGTACAAATGGAAGACAGAACCACACAGGAAAAATGTTACCTATCCATTTTTTGCTTATATTCTGTAATCCAATAAAGGTGACACATTTGAAAGTCCTAATGATTCAACTTTTCTAATTATTCTTATTTATTTTTGAGACAGGGTCTTGCTCTGTCATCCAGGGCAGAGTGTAGTGGCACGATCATGGCTCACTGCAGCCTCGACTTCCTGGGCTCAAGTGATCCTCCCACCTCAGCCTCCCGAGTAGTTGAGAACACAGGTGCACACCACCACATCCAGCTAATTTTTGTATTTTTTGTGGAGACGGGGTTTTGCTGTTGCCCAGGCTGGTCTTGAACTCCTTGGCTCGGGCAATACTCCTGCCTTGGCCTCACAAAGTGCTGGGATTACAGATTTGAGCCACTGTGTCCAGACTAACTTTTCTAATTATTAAAGGTTTTATCTTATGAATTAACTGCAACCCTAGCACTTTATAAAATGAATCTGTTTGTTCCTCTTCTGCTTATATCCAGACACTTTAGAATGAATTTTGGTGAGCAGTCAGAAAAGATCACTTTCAACATAGGGCAGGCTATTCTGAAATAAAGGCTTTGCAAAAGCACATTATTAAGAGGTTATTTAAATACCCTATAGCCTTATTGTCTAGCTATAGACTGTATTTGGCTTGGTCAGTCCTTTGTGAGATGATGCTGGTCAGGGAAGAGGATATAGACATGAAGAGTTGAAAGGAGGCACAGTAAGATGGTGGCTGTGATGGTCACAGAGAATTATCATCTGTGCTCAGGGTAGAGCCAGGGGACAGAAGGAAAGAGCTGGAGGGAGCTAAGAAGCAATATTAATTATCCAAGCAGGCTTCTAACTGGGAATAACTTCTGGAGATAATTCCAAAACAAAGCCCTCAGGATGAAACTATGGTTGGCATTCGAGATGAACAGTATTGGAAATAGGGAGGAAAAATTAGGTATGTAAGGAATTCCATCTGTGTCATTTGATCCATGGGAATAGATAGGGGGAAATTAAAACAGAGAACCAAACATGAGGCTGAAATGAGTGACCAGAAGTCAAAAGATATGTTAAAATCTTTTACAAAATCAGCAGCAACAGTTAGGATTTGAAGAACCAGTTCATGACCCCTAGGACCATCCTGTTTGTTCTAACATCTGTCAGCTTGATACCTCAGAACAGATTGTTTTACAACAACAACAACAACAACAACAACAACAACGAAGTTCAATCAAATGTACTGAAAATAGGCCGGGCCTGGTGGCTTACATCTGTAGTCCCAGCACTGTGGGAGGCGGAGGCAGTGGCTCGCTTGAGCCCAGGAGTTTGAGACCACCAGCCTAGGTGACATGGCGAAACTCCGTCTCTATAAAAAATACAAAAACATGAGCTGGGTGTGATGGTGCGCCCTTGTAGTCTCAGCTACTAGGGAGACTGAGGTGGGAGGATCACTTGAGGCAGAGGCTGCAGTGAGCTGAGAGAGTGTCACTGCACTCCAGCCTGTCCAGCCTGGGTGACAGAGGAGTGAGACTCTGTCTCAAAATAAAAAAAAAGTAGTGAAAATAGTGTGCTTTAGTCATTGACACTAGAGAAGAAAACACGAATATCCACTTCAAGACTCACTGATGCAATCTGGTTATGTGTTCCAATTAATTATACATATTTTGTGTAACTTGGTTTGTAAAAAATTTATCTAAGTGTCCCTTCTGAATTATGTTGCATAATATATAAATTTAATATTAAACCATATAGTGTTTAACATAATAGTTTTAAAACTTTTTTTGCTGAACACCCCTTAAAAGAATTCTGAGAAACTATGTAACTCCTTTTAAATTATCATTTAAAAGTTACATTTAAATAATTGCAAAGGACATAATTTCCAGTGTACTGTAAATATTAATATTTTAGCATTTTGTTGCTGCTGTTATATGAATGTTCCTTAGAAAACCTCTGTTCCTGTTTAATGGACATCAAGTTATCTTTTCTCCCTCTGAGAAAACTGATAGGTTTTTTGGAGGTGGGGTGAGGCAGGGGAGAGATAATCTTGCATTGTATGTGTTTCTCCCAGTGCCTATTTTTCTCTATGTGTTTTACAGTCTCTCTTATTTGCATAAGACTTCCCCACCAATATCTAGTTTTCCAGCGATACTCTTACTTAGACTAAGTGAGGGACTTACAAGCTGCCTGGAGGCTTTGAGCATACAGATGGGCTTGCTATTTTTGAACTATACAGTAATCTAGGTGGAATCCCCGATGTCACTTTCTTTGGGTCTTTCCTCTTGAGCTGGTAAAATTCACCCAAGCCTCTTTGAATCTCCTGCAGGAAGAGTAAGGTTTGGCTGCTAGCATGTTGGGAATCAAATTAAAAGAGAGGGCTGGGGAAATCTCCCTTCATCATTTAGTAAGCACACAGTCATCAAATCCCCATGTTTTGGGAAAGATATCCATGTCCTAGACATAGATTAGGGTCTCCCAGTCCAGAGATATTTATTTTCCCCTCTCTAGAGAAGAAACTTCCAGTCTACTGCTAGGATAGGGATGGAGCAGTTACCTGGTGAGTAAGAGAACAGATTTAGAGAAATAACAGCTTTCCAAACAGGCCTTTCATTTTAACCCTTTCATCCCCTGAGATAGCTGATATTGCCAATTCCTGAGAATTGAGGATTCTATGGTATAAACCAGGTTGGCTTTCATTTCCCCACTGCCGACTGATCATTTAGCCTTTTGGGGTCTAAATCCATGATCACTTCTCCACCTGCTTTCCAGCTTTCAAAATGTTGCTGATATTGTCTCATTCCTCTCTGTTATCCCCATCCTTATGTGTCCATGCTTTAAAAAAAATTCCTGTATTACAGCTTTAGTGGAGCTCCAGGAAGGAGCAAAAATCTGTCACCTTAATCTGAAACTCATAGCCCTGTTAATAAGAGGAGTTTCAACTTGCCAAATCCTTCAGAAACTGAAGATGTGTCGATACATTTAACCAGTTGTATGTTATCATCTTACAAGACAAAACAAAAAGAGAAAAGAAACTATATCCTCCTTGGTTAATTTTAAACTGGTATTAAAAAGTATACTCTGCTGGAGGGCTTAAAACTTGGAATTAATACTTTTTCAGTTACTAAAATCTAGGATAAACTGAATGGAATGATCTATGTTCATACTATCGTACACTCATTGCATCATGTTAAACGGTGAGATCTATTTAAAAACACAACCAAAGTGTTTCAGAGTAGATGACTAAAGTTTATACTGATAATCCCAAACTGTAAAGTGATATTTTGAAAATATATCACCTCTTCACTGACTGTTCTTCAGACTGCAGCACTATTCCAATTTGATAATGTTCTTCTTTACTGCCACTTCTTGTCTTAATCCACCCACCTCGGCCTCCTAAAGTGTTGGGTTTACAGGCATGAGACACTACACCCAGCCTGTTTGTTTTGGGACAGGGTCTCGCTCTGTTACCCAGGCTGGATGCAGTGGCACAATCACGACTCCTTGCATCCTCACACTCATGGGCTCAAGTGATCCTCCCACCTCAGCCTACTGAGTAGCTAGGACTACAGGCAAGTGCCACCACACCTGGCTAAATTTTTTATTTTTTACAGAGACAAGGGTCTCCCCCTATGTTTCCTGGCTAGTCTTGAACTCTTAGGCTCAAGCAATCCTCCCACCTTGGCCTTCCAAAGTGCTGGGATTACAGGTGTGAGCCAACATGCCCAGCCACATTTCTCAGCTGTGATGTGAGAAGGATTTGGCATCTCTTTCTTCTGAAAGGTAAATCTATCAATAATATGCAGTTGTGTGTAATCATTTTCATTTAACAGTTATGTACTGAGTATGCCAGGTCCCATTCTAGGCATTAGGCATAAAATAATGAAAAAAAGCCCCTGCTCTCATACAGCCTGCATTCTAGTGGGGATAAAAGACAACAAACAAGTCAGATGGAGCTGTGCGTTATAAAGAAAATCAAGCCTATGGGTATAGAGAGTGACAGAGTGATGTGGGGACATGTTAGTTATATAAGGTGAGCAAGGGTTTCTATTAAAAGGGGACATATGAACAGAGACACAAGGATATTTGTGGCATGTGTATCCTAAAGAGAATATAACAAACATAAAGGTCCTAAAGAAGGAACACGCTTGGCCTGCTGAAGAAATTGCAAAGAGACCAGTGGTGTGGGAAGAGAATAAGTTTTGTTTCTCACTGAATGTTCACAATTTTTGCCATGGTTTACTCTTCACAAGATTTTAATTCTTTTTTTTTTTTTTTTGAGATGGAATTTCGCTCTTGTTGCCCAGGCTGGAGTGCAATGGTGTGATCTCGGCCCACTGCAACCTCCGCCTCCCGGGTTCAAGTGATTCTCCTGCCTTAGCCTCCCAAGTAGCTGGGATTACAGGCTTGTGCCTGGCTCATTTTGTATTTTTAGTAGAGACAGGGTTTCTCCATGTTGGTCAGGCTGGTCTTGAACTCCCGACCTCAGGTGATCCGCCTGCCTCGGCCTCCCACAGTTCTGGGATTACAGGTGTGAGCCACTGTGCCTGGCCAAGATTTTAATTCTTTAAAAGCCTTTAGATTCTAACAGATTCAGAGATTCTAACTTATCTGAAAGGTTGAGATTGTTTCAAGTCTAGGGGTAAGTGGGAGTGTTACTGAATAAGGTAATAATTTGCTGTAATAAGTATTTTGGCTGAATATAGGCTTGTAAACAATCTAAATTATAGATACATTGCCTAGTTTTGAGAAAGAGAAGGTGGTATAGTTGGAAGATCTAAGAGCCAGATCTGGTTTTGAGTCTTGGCTCTATACCTACTTGCTAGGAGTAATACTCAGTTAGAGTTGTAGGTGTTAGTACATATATACCCTTTTACTCTTTTATTCTAATTTTGTAATGTAAAAGTAGCATAGTGGTTATGGGGAAAGAATACTGGATTGGGAGTCAGAAATCCTGAGTTAAACACCTTGGGTGCCACTTATTAAATGTGTGCCCTTAGACAAGGAACTTAAAAGCCTCAATTTCCTTATCTGTAAAAAGAAAAAAGATCTCCTTCATAACATTATAAAGATTAAATGACATAATAATCTGTGTAAGTGAAAGCAATTTGTAAAAAACAAAATAATTAAGATCATACCTATTTTTAAACTTCTCACAGAGCTTTCAAATTCATATTTTACTGAGTTTATAATTTTCACCTAAGTGCTTTCAAAATTTGTTTAATTTTACCTTTTAATTTACCTATTCATTTGCACTTAAGAGTTGCATACAAAATTTAATATTTATCCTTCAAAGTCAGTTCCCCATATTAGCTTATGGTAAACTTTATAAAATAACTCCTTAAATTGCATAGCAAAATTCAACAGATATGAACTCACTCTGAAATCCTCAAAAAGGGTCAGAATGCAGATTTTTCACTTTAACTTTATTAACTGACCATTTTGCAACCAAAAATATGGGCACTCAGAGGAAACTGATTTGAAAAACTAATTAATAACCATTCTGTTTACTTCAACAACTGCTAACAACTTTTTAGTAGGTTTTTGCTGTTTCTATCTTCTGAACCTCTCTTGCTTAGCTCAATCACTGAGTGCTAAGCCTAAGTTTGCAGTCATGTATTTATTATCAAATACTTGATATATGTTCTGAAGGCTGCGCTAGACAGAGACATTTATTTTTTAGTATCATATTATTTACTAGCCATTAGTTAGCATCCTTATGTTCCTGGACAGTAATTTAAAATGCAATCCAAAAGAATAGCAGCCAAAACCTTTAAAACATCCTCAATGGTCTTCAAAAATAATTTACAAGACATTTAACAGAATGGAACTTACTCCATGCCCTGTGCAGTCTGTCGTGCAATATCTATAAGTTTGATCATCTCAAATTTGGTCTCAATGATATGGAGATGGTGATACAAGCTGGAGCCCTCACACCACTGGGTAACAATAGCCAGTTGTGGCTTTGTGGAATAGCCCATGAAGAGTAGGATATTCACATGTCGTGTTTTCCTGTACAAAGAAATGTGACAGTAAATATTAAATGTCGACAAACTTTAGCAATTCTTACAAAAGAGAACCAAAGTAGTTTATCTATCGGTAAAATGTTGTCAGAAAAAGCTGTTTTTTTTAAAAAGGCAACAAAAGGATACATTTAGAAGAGACTGGCAATTGCCAAGTCTAACCTCCTACTTTATGCAGAGATATCTTTTTAAATATATCTGACAGGCAACTAGAGGTTGCTTAAATACCTTCAACTATGGGAAGTTCATCACTCAGTTGTAGCTGACTCTCATATCTTTATTTAAGTGGTTCTGGTGTTATAAAGTTTCCAAGTGTTGAGACAAAATCATTTTCCTACAACTTTCACCTCTGGCTTGCTTCCCTGGTCTGCTCTCTGGAGTAACTTTTTTTTCCGCACTCTGGAATAACTGTGCACTCGAACATAACAGCCTTCTGTGAACTAAATATCCTCAGTTCTGTTGATTATTTTCCCCCGTTACACCTCTAGAATCTTCCCTATTTAGGTGGTCCTCATTAGACATATTCTAGTTTGTCAATGTTTCTAAAATTCCAGAGCCCAGGACTAAATACCATCTCTAAATGTATTCTGATAAGCTTAAAATTGGAGAGTATTCTTTTCATAAGTAGAACTATTACTTTATATTATATCAGAATACTATACTTCCATTAATTCAGTCTAGGATTAAGTATTCTATCAGCCATACCATATAACATTGCATACTACTTAAAAGAATGTGGTTAAAGACAAAAATATACTCAGACATACTCTGTTTCTACAAATTTATTCATTTTGAGTAAATCTGTAAAGCTAATAGTCGCTACCACTGGGAAACAGGAGCTAATAAAAATAACCTCTTTCTCTGGAAAAGAGTAATTCACACAAGCTCACCTGAGTACTCCTACTTCATTTTTGAAGGCTTGTAACTGCTGAGGTGTAGGTGCTGTCACATTCAACATTTTCACTGCCACATCACCTAAAAGGCAATTGTTATTGCAAGTGTCATTTCAATTTTTAAAATTTAAAAGTATAAAACATTCTTGGGTGTTTTCACTAATTAACATAGCCCTAATTCCATACCATTATTAAATCACAAATAAATTATACTTTAGCTATCTAAACTCCATTTGTTTTCTAAGGCTAAAAACTCAACTAACAATGATATTCCTGTACTAGTATTTCAAAATATCAATCCAAAAAATAGCCAACCTTGTTTGCTCCATGGAAATTTGGTAAAATCAATTAAGTACCCATGGTATTTTCCAAATTATTTGACAATATTAAATTATACTTACTAGGCTTAATATTTATTTACTAACTGAAACTGCAAGTAATGTTGAAACTACAATTAACAGGCCCTACGGAATTTTGCTTAAAAGTAGGAAACTACAAAACTTTTTTATCAGAGTAGTTAACATTTTTTTCAAATTTACGGATTACTTATGATACTTTCGATTAGGAAAACGACTAAAATTGTCACTAAAATTTAAAAAAAACTTTATGTGAAACAGCTGTAACTTCAATACTGCCAGTAGGTGTTTAAATTGGTACAACTACTTTGTAACACTGCTGGCAGCATTACTAAAACTGGACATATGCATACCCTGTAGTCTCACAACTCTGTCCTAGGTATATACCCAGCAATGGTTACATGTTCACCAAAAGACATACACTAAAAATGTTTACAGCACCAGCATCAATCAAAGCCCCAAACTGGAAATGATCCAATTGCAATAGATGAAAGAAGAAATCATGTTATAGTCACACAATGAAATACTATAAAGAGAATGAATGACCTCCAACTTCACATAACAATACAGACGAATCTTATAAACAATGTTGAGTGAAAGGGCCGACACAGAAGAGTACACACTATGCACTTCCTGTTGTGATCACAATGGTGGTTACCCTTGGGAGAGAGGTGATTGGCTAGAAGAGGACATGGGAGGGTGTTTCTAGAGTGCTAGTAATGTTCTGTTTATTTAATTTTTTTAGAGACAGAGTCTTGCTCTGTCACCTAGGCTGGATGGAGTGCAGTGGTGTGATCATGGCTCACTGCAGCCTTGAACTCCTGGGCTCAAGCCATTCTCCCACCTCAGCCTCCTCAACAGCTGGGAGTACAGGCACATGCCACCATGCCTGGCTAATTTATGTGCACTTTTATACACAGGCTGAGTATCCCTTATCCAAAATGCCTGGGACCACAAGTGTCTCAAATTTCAAATTTTTTCTGATTTTGGAATATTTTGATTATACTTACCAGTTTAGCATCCCTAATCCAAACATCTGAAATCCTCCAATAAGCATTTCCTTTGAGCATCATGTCAGCGCTCAGAAAGTTTTGGATTTTGTAGCATTTCGGGTTTTGGATTTTGGATTAAAGATACCCAACCTGGCCAGGTGCGCTGCCTCACACCTGTAATCCCAGCACTTTGGAAGGCCAAGGTGGGTGGCTCACCTGAGGTCAGGAGTTTGAGAACAGCCTGGCCAACATGGCGAAACCTCGTCTCTACTCAAAATACAAAAATTAGCCAGGGGTGGTGATACGCGCCTGTAATCCTAGCTACTCAGGAGGCTGAGGTAGGAGAACTGCTTGAATCTGGGAGGCAGAGGTTGTAGTGAGCCGAGATTGCGCCACTGCACTCCAGCCTGGGCGACAGAGCGAGACCTTGTCTCAAAACAAAACAAAACAAACAAAAATAAATAAAGATACTCAACCTGTATGTATATTTTAATAAGTTAAATCAACATTGATTTTTCTCAATTATCAAAGTAATACAGTGCTTATTCTATTGTTTGTATCATAAAATACTGCCCAGCACTTAAAAAAACGTTTAAAGACATTTTGAAGGTATAAAAAAATTCTCTTAATTATGTCACTCAAAAGTGACATTATATGTTATTAGGCTTTTACATGAATGTAGTGTGAATATTTATGAACACCTGTGAAAAGATAGCTTAAGGAGATATAAACTAAAATACAGTCTTTTTTTTTTTTTTTTTTTTTTTTAAAGACAGAGTCTCGCTCTGTTATCCAGGTTGGAGTGCAATGGCGGGATCTCGGCTCACTGCAACCTCCACCTCCTAGGTTCAAGCAATTCTCCTGCCTCAGCCTCCTGAGTAGCTGAGATTACAGGCGCCCATCACCAAGCCTGGCTAATTTTTTGTATTTTTGGTAGAGACGAGGTTTCACCATGTTGGCCAGGCTGGTCTCGAACTCCTGACCTTGGGTGATCCACCTGCCTCGGCCTCCCAAAGTGCTGGGATTATAGGCGTGAGCCACTGTGCCTGGCCTAAAATACTGTCATATAAAAAATTATGTTATATATTTCTATGAGCTCCATAATATGGTATCTTACACATACTGCTTTGAAAAATTTCATATACCAAAGACACCTTTCTATATCAATAAATGTACCTCTACCATGCCATTTTAACTCCTATATAATCACATATGATGGTATAAATTTATCCAATTCTCTATTAGTTGGATACATGTTCATTTTCATTTTTCATTAATATTAAACCTTTGATGAAAATACATCCACTACTCTTAATATAATCCAATTTAAAAAGATTTTGTCCAACTAAGAGGCAAATAATGATTTCTATTTTTTGAATTTGCAATTCTTTGATAACTAGTGAGGCTGAACATTTTGTATATGTTTACTGGCCTTTTTGTTTTTTAATTTTTTTTTTGTTAATTTTTTTTTTTTTTGAGACGGAGTCTCACTGTCGCCAGGCTGGAGTACAGTGGCATAATCTCAGCTCACTGCAACCTCCGCCTCCTGGGTTCAAGTGATTCTCCTGCCTCAGCCTCCCGAGTAGCTGGGACTACAACAGGCACGTGCTTCCACACCCAGCTAATTTTTGTATTTTTAGTATAGATGGGGTTTCACCATGTTGGCCAGTATGGTCTCGATCTCCTGACCTCGTGATCTGCCAGCCTCAGCTTCCCAAAGTGCTGGGATTACAGGCGTAAGCCACTGCGCCCAGCCATTAAGTACATTTTAAATATGTTTACTTGTGACTTACAATACAAATAAAATTATCAGCTGAAAGACTCTAAAAGAAAAAAAAAATCCTTTTGAGGACTAGTTAACCTGGAGGAATTCCCCTTTAAAAATTATTACTGTAATAAAATGGTAGGAGTCCCGATTGCTGTGAACAGTTTTTATTTCCCATAATTTTTGTTAGAAACTTTTGGAAGAGTCCTGAAACTAATCAAAATAGTTTATTGATGCAAACAGTGAATATTTCCTTTGATGATATTTTTTACAAAATAAAAGTTGTTAAACATATCCTATTATGACTTGTCACAATGTCACCACATTACATACTTACCATGCCACTTTCCCTTGTAGACTGTTCCAAATGATCCAGATCCAATTCTTTGTCCCACTGTAATCTGCCCATCAGGAATCTCCCAATCATCACTCGAGTCTCGTCTACCAAGTGTTTTCTTGATAAAAATAGTACAAAAGTCAAGTCAAACCAAACAGAAAAAGAAAACCTTATGTTTCACCCTAAGTACATTACCTTATGCCTGAGAGGGATATAGGAAGAGATCCCCTTAAGAAAAATTCTCTGGAGGAATAGTAGTTAAAAGTATGACTCTTAAAATACAAAACTTAAATTTAAGACTGAAGTCAATATTAGGATGGAAACTATTTATTTTTATTTTTTATTTTATTATACTTTAAGTTCTAGGGTACATGTGCACAACGTGCAGGTTTGTTACTTATGTATACATGTGCCATGTTGGTGTGCTGCACCCATTAACTCGTCATTTACATTAGGTATTTCTCTTAATGCTGTCCCTCTCCCCTCCCCCTACCCCATTACAGGCCCCATTGTGTGATGTTCCCGTGTCCAAGTGTTCTCACTGTTCAATTCCCACCTATGAATGAGAACATGCAGTGTTTGGTTTTCTGTCCTTGTGATAGTTTGCTCAGAAGGATGGGTAGGATGGAAACAATTTATTAAAAAATATACATTATTTATGAGGTATGAGCAGGAGTGTATATTACTGAAATAAGTAAAATGTTTTTATCATCTGGAAGACTTTAAGGAGCAAGATAAGTGCTGCTATATTTGTGAATAGTTCTGGCTCTAAATCACAAAAAGTTTAAGTTAACCTATGGTAACTACTGACAATTCATCTATGTAGTCTTTTTCAATCAGTGCTAAATTTCTTCATGTATCTTATCTAATTCGGTCTTTCCAAAAAAAAAAAAAAAAAAAATCAACATACAAAATTACTTTGGTAGGGTAAAAGATCCACTTATTCAACAATTAGTAGCAATACTATGGCTAAAAAGTATTAGTTTTTTATTTCATTTTTAAATTTTACTTTAAGTTCTGGGATACATGTGCAGAATGTACAGGTTTGTTACATAGGTATACATGTGCCATGATGGATTCATTTTGCAGAAGAAAGTTGATTTTTTAAATAGGGAAGAATGTCCTTCAGTAGATACCTGAATTCTGGACCAGCCTTTTCGTGCCTTCTAATACTAGCTTTCTCTCTTTTTCCTTACTTTAGAAACAGAATACTGTTACTCTTCCAAAACTGCCTTTTACTAAATTATATTACAGATGACAGCAAAAAGCAGTGCTGCAGAAATATGCTTTAAGCAAAAAACTATCAGCTCTTAAATTTACTTAATTATGGGAATTCTGTGTCACATATGGACATAATATATCTAAAGGATAATATTACATTTGGCTGTGACTTCTAAGAAGAAAGAACTCAGAGAAAAAAAGATATCATATACTCTTACCATTCGATTCCTGTCTTCTGAGGATGAAGATGACTTCCTTTCTCGCTGAGGTCCTGGAGATTTCTGTAAGGCTTTCACGTTAGTTAGTGAGCCAGGTAATGAGGCAGGGGGGGTGGCAGACAAACCTGTGGTTGATCCTAAATTAGTGAAAAGAAAAATGTATACATTAAGGAGGAGCAAGTATGTTAATTTATCAGGGGTAGAAGGTTGGGGGATATTTAGACTTAATTTTAAAATGTAGTGCATGTTTAAATATAGACCTTTTGGAAAGGATGGGCCAAAAAGGGGCCTCATTTGGTGATTACAACTATAATTTCTTTTAGTTTTCTGGCCAATTTAATGACCTTTAAGATATCTGATGATAGACATATACTTTATTTACTGGTGCAAAATCTAGGAGAAAAACAATCTCTCTAAAACAAGACAGAAATACTAAAAATACTCCCAAGTTTCTGTTTCTTTGATGAAAAAAATAAAAAAGCAAAATCAATGTAAAAGCCTATATAACAAATACACTTTTAATTAATTATTTAATATTACCTCAACAGCCAATCAATATTAAAAAAAAGGAAACCCCTAGATGGAAACATTTTCTAATAATGGCCATAATGTTGAAAATATCTGACTTATTCATATTAACCACTAAACTCAAATATAATCCTAAACTACATGCTCTACTATTTAAGAGATATTGGTCAGTATCATTGGTTCCTGGAGGCTTACATTATTAAACAAAGATTATTTGTTACCTACAAAACAAACTTAATGTAAATAAAGCCAGGCATATTTCTCAAGACTTTCTGAAAAATCTCTGCCTTTGTAAGTGAGAGCTTTGTAAGTCAGCGCTATGGCCTCTCAGCCAAGTTACTATAAATACAAATATTCTATAGGTCAAGTGAGCCTGAGGAGTATACTCTTCGGAAGTGATCTCTGTTGGCAGGGTTGCATACCTTTTTCATGGCAAACATCCTGAGTTAAGGTACAGTAGCACCTGGTTCAGAAGGGTTCAGGGCAGTGAATCTTACTGGGGCCTGAATACAGCTGAGTAGAACTCAGACGTCCAGGTAATAGTTCTATATACAGAACAACAAAATGACCTCAAGAAAATAGATTCTTTTTAAAAAATGACTGCTACTCTTAAGGAAAAAAAGAGCCACTATCTTTCAGATAACAAGGATACCAATAACCACATTTAAATGTTTAATCTGTAGAAAATGTTTACCATTATTACATCATATTATATCACCACATAGAATTTTCATGATCTCATATGCAATTTTCTAAAATAAAGTGGTATCCAGAATGTCTATTAAGTAGAGCACAATCCATTTTCTACCTTCCATTGATAATTTTCAACATTATAAAGCCTCAACTGCTTGACCAGTCTTCACGGTTATGATCTACTAAGTTGTCTTATTGTATCACTTAATTTAGTTGTATTACTCACTACTGTATGACTTCCATCCCATTCTATGGATTTTCTGAGAAACAGCAGGGCTGAGAGAGCAAAAATCTAAAGCACCATTACTACATTCAGAATATATAACAGATACTAACTAGCAAGAGTCAGTAAATATAAATCATTAAAAATATTTATAGAAAGACATCTGTCCCAATTTTTACTTAAGTTTTTTTTTTTTTTTTGAGATGGAGTCTCGCTCTGTCACCCAGGCTGGAGTACAATGGTGTGATCTCGGCTCACTGCAACCTCCGCCTCCTGAGTTCAAGCAATTCTCCAGCCTCAGCCTCCCAAGTAGCTGGGATTACAGGCATCTGCCATCATGCCTGGCTAATTTTTTTTGTATTTTTGTAGAGACGGGGTTTCACCATATTGATCAGGCTGGCCTCGAACTCCTGACCTCAGGTGATCCGTCCACCTCAGCCTCCCAAAGTGCTGAGATTACAGGTATGAGTCACCACACCTGGCCTGACTTAAGTTTTTACAAATCAGTTTAATTACTAAATAAAACATGGCAAGATGAAATGGGAGAATGAAATTATACTGTAAACTTTCTTCTATTAGGACATAATTAAAAGGATAAATTCTCAAATTTCTGAAGTACACTGAAATATCTAAAATATGTTGTAAATCTTTTTTTTTTTCTTTTTTAACAGCTCCCTACCTTTGACAAAAATATACACATCCCATATTGGGGGAAAGAAAAACCCAAAAAACACTGCTAGTATTACAGAATCTGAAAAAAGGCCAAAAGCCTAATAAAATCTCATAATAGAAGTTTCCATTGACACTTTAATTTTCTTAAAAGCCACAAAAATTATTAACAAATATTAAGTCATCAAGAATAATCACTTAAATGCATTAAAATCAAAGGAATCCAGTAAGCTCTTCCCCACCCACCTTATTTATTCCCACCCACTAAGTTTAAGAAATTATCAAGACCAAGAAGTAATAAAATAACAAAAAAACAAGATGGAAATCTCAGGTCAGGATTTTCTTGCTTTTAAAAATTTATGACAGACAGCATACAGAAAGCTTGTGGCAGTGAGTATGTGTGAGAAGCACATTCAGAGCATTCCAGCCAGGCCAAGCAGAAATTTAGTACTGAAAACTTTCACACTTACAAACACACGCTGTGAGGGTGAGGCACAAACAGCATCTGTAGTTTTATATTTAGTTTGCTTTGGGTGAAAACAAGAAAGAAGAGCCCAACTACCTCTGAACACTGGGCCAGGCTCAAAATCAAACACTATTTCACTGGGGACAGAATGTAGGAGGGGACTGGGAGTCCGGGATTGGTATTTCCGAAGACAGCGCATCAGCTGGTTCAAAGGGGCTGTTAGAAGAGAAAGAGAGGGGCAGGCAAACACAGGAAGACAGACACACAGAAGAAATGAAAGAAGTCATGGGGAATAAATAAGATGAATCGAAGCCTGCTTCATAAAATAATTCTGGACCAAAAATCTGCTTATTTTCATAAAATCCCAATGATTTTTTAAAAAGTGACTCATGAAAAGGACAAGAAATGCCACTTGCTTTTAGGTACTAAGCAGGCCGTGTTTATGACTAAGTTAATTTTGTGATGCTAACATGATGGCAACATTTAAATGCTGGATGTATTAGGCAAAATTCTCAAAAGCCACAGCTATTAAGACATATGAAAGTCAAACTGGCAGCAACATTAATTGGCAGGTTCATGAAATAACAAACAGGAAAGAAAAAGCTTGTGTAACTATGTGTTATCATCAATACCAAGTCCAGAGTATAGAATGCAGGCTTATTATTATTTTGGTTGCTTCACGGGTATACAGAAACATAACAAAAGAAGGTTTATAACAATGTTTACTCAATGTAAAATATTGTTGAGTCTGGGTTTAGATATTTTGAAGATAAAGAAGGTCACAGTGAAGAGGTCAACTCTAAGCATGATAAGCAGTTATTACAGGTCTTCCTTACTAGGCAGAAGACAGCAGGGAAGGTAAGTGTAAAGGACCTCCTGGAAGAAAACTTCAAGATAGTCTCAAATATCACCTCTTATAAAACATTATATAGGGTAATGCTTACAAAAAGTATTTTCTTAAGCAATGTTGTCTTATGTGCTAGAGTGAATACTAGATGGAAAATTCAGTTAGAAATCTCAATTCAGTTTCTCATTTGTGTATTTACTGAACTAGGAAGAGGACAAATGGGCTTTGCTATTATGGGTCTGTTCTATAAAATGTACATTTAAAACACTTCCAGAAAGTTGAAGGGAAGTGGTTGATAATGTCTGACAAACCCCCTCTTCAGAATGATTTAGCAAAGTAAAGTTTTATCTGATTCTAAGGTTAATCTTTAAGTATCAGTGGAGCACCACAAAGGAAATTTATCAACAATAGCTTTCAAGATGGTTAGAAATTAATAAAGCGGGTATAATAATTAAGGATCTTTCCTTGGTAAGATATTTTAAAACTGTAGTCTACGGCCATACCATCCTGAACGTGTCCGATCTTGTCTGATCCTGGAAGAAATTTTAAAATTGTAGATAGTACATTTTAAGACTTCCTTTTATGTCTAGTCATCTTTTCTACTCATGTTATAAATTAGTTAACATTTTATTAGAGGT
The DNA here is from genome assembly GCF_028885625.2 of Pongo pygmaeus. Taxonomy (NCBI): domain Eukaryota; kingdom Metazoa; phylum Chordata; class Mammalia; order Primates; family Hominidae; genus Pongo; species Pongo pygmaeus. The sequence continues at coordinate 139,736,568 of NC_072379.2, forward strand.
AAATGACAAATACTACAGAAAAACAAAAAAATTTTGGGTTTCTCTACACATTTTTCTCTGTGTCTGTTTCTTGAAAGAGGCAAGTATAAAGGAAATAAGCAGCAAAGCAATTGCAGTTTCCTTGAGTTTTTAAAAAAACCTGAAATCACTACTTACCTCCATCACCACGAAATCCTTGGTCTCTAATCAAGTCCTACAAATAAATAGTAATGTATATTTATTCCAAGCAAGCATATAATCAGAAAGTAGTGATAACACTGAATTTTCCACTAACATTAAAAGAATTATTTTATTAATTAAAACAATACATCTTATAACTATTGCACAAAAGAATTTGGAATTATCTAGTGAACATAATACAATCTAAATTTTGAAGCACTTGCCAATGTAAACTTATAATGAAAGAATTATTAGTCCTAATCAAATGCTGATGTCCATTTCAGGCCATTCAAAATCAATGGCTTCCATTATCCTCAATAATCTAATGCAGGAGCAGAAAACCAAATACTGTGTTTTCTCACTTATAAGCGGGAGCTGAATGATAAGAACAAGTGGACACATGGGGGAAACAACACATATTGGGGCCTGTCAGAGGGTGGGTGGTAAAAGGAGGAAGAGCATCAGAAAGAATAACTAATGGATGCTGTGCTTCATACCGAGGTAATGGGATAATCTGTGCTGCAAACCACTGTGGCACACGTTGACCTACGTAACAAACCTGCACATCCTGCACATGTACCCCTGAACTTTGGAAATAAATAAATTTTTAAAAAATGGCTTCATCAATCCTTAAAAAAAATTGTACTGGCGTATATTAAGAGTGATAAAAATGTTCATATCCTTTGATTCTGTAATTCCACTTCTGGGAACTTTTCTTAAGGAAATAATTCAGAAGAAAAAGTGATATGCACAAAGATGTTTAGTGCAACATTATCCATCATACTAAAAAGTCAGAAATAATTATTTCTCTATTATAGGCATTTTGACATACTTTGGTTAAGAAAATTATGGTGTATCAATTTAATGAAGTATTATGCAGCTACCAAAATAATTATGAAGCTTGAATCACGAAACATGTTTACAGTATAATTAAAAAATATAAAATGAAAAGTACACTGGTTACAATCATAAGAATATGGGTGGATAAGGGCACACTAGAAGAGGAAAGAAACAAAATGGCTCATAGAAAGGTTTTGTTAAAATTTGTCCTTTTTTTTGAGACTCAGTTGCTCTGTTGCCCAGGCTGGAGTGCAGTGGCGTGATCTTGGCTCATTACAACCTCTGCCTCTTGGGTTCAAGTGATACTCCTGCCTCAGCCTCCTGAGTACCTGGGATTACAAGCATGCACCACCATGCCCGGCTAATTTTTGTATTTTTAGTAGAGACGGGGTTTCACCATGTTGGCCAGGCTGGTCTTGAACTCCTGACCTCAGGTGATCCGTCCACCTCAGCCTCCTAAAGTGCTGGGATTACATGCATGAGTCGCCGCACCCGGCCACTAAAATTTGTCTTTATTATTAAAATATAGCTCTTTATGCGCCGGGTGTGGTGGCTCAAGCCTGTAATACCAGCACTTTAGGAGGCCGAGGCGGGTGGATCACGAGGTTAGGAGTTCGAGACCAGCCTGGTCAACATGGTGAAACACCATCTCTACTAAAAATACAAAACTTAGCCAGGCATGGTGGCACACGACTGTAATCCTAGATACTCAGGAGGCTGAGGCAGGAGAATTGCTTGAACCTGTGAGGCGGAGGTTGCAGTGAGCTGAGATTGCACCACTGCACTCCAGCCTGGGTAACAGAGTGAGACTCCGTCACAGAAAAAAAAAAAAAAACAACTATATATATATTTAGCTCTTTATAACAACAATGGTAGTGGGGACAGTCGCTACTGGTAATGCAATTTGGGCCTTGATAGGTAGAACTTGCATTAGTCTGTTTATTTAGTTTAACTTAAATATGAGGGATTGAATGGCCCCAAATACCTCTGAATAGTCTCTGCAAATAGACAACTTTTTGTTTAGAGGCTAAAACAAAGTAAATTCTTTAAAGATGTATTTCTATCATGTTTAATGTATCATATAAAGTCTTCAACATTTTCTACAGAATAATCAAATACATACCTGAAAACAAGGTGATAGGAGTTATATGGCTACCAACAAATATAAAAATCCTAGTGATGTCATTAACTTTCCATTCTTGAGAGCTTACAATCTCATTGGAAGTAAGATGCACACATTGGAAGTAAGATGGAAGTAAGTGAAAATCAAATAATTTAAGAATAATTGCATAAGAATATAATAAAAGAGATGCCAAAGTTTGCTGCTCAATTGATTGCCAACTAAGTGATACAGGTGGTAAGATTTTGAGATGAAGTCTTGCTCTTGTCACCCAGGCTGGAGTGCAATGGCACGATCTTAGCTCACTGCAACCTTTGCCTCCTAGGTTCAAGCGATTCTCCTGCCTCGGCCTCCCGAGTAGCTATGATTACAGGCGCCTGCCACCATGCCCGGCTAATTTTTTATTTTTGGTAGAGATGGGGTTTCATCATGTTGGCCAGGCTGGTCTCGAACTCCTGACCTCAGGCGATCCGCCTGCCTCGACCTCCCAAAGTGCTGGGATTACAGGCGTGAGCCACTGCACCCGGCCGATAAGATTTTTAGTGCTATGTATGATAACTATAGGACTTGGTCACTGGTAAAGCAGTCAAGGAATTACTCTGAGTTGGGGTTTCAGAGATAGAGAGGCATGTAGAAAAGCAAAGAGTCTTTTAAATGGAAGGAACTACAACACAAAGGCCATATCCCTTTCTTTTCTGTTGTATCAGCTCTGAAACTCCCCACAACTATGGATTAACCAAATTTTGTTTTCTCCACTCTTACAAGTTACTGCTAGTAACAACATAAACTTGGATTCTTTAATTCCGAATGTGTTCTTAAAGCTCCTTGACAATCTTTTCTACTCATTCTAGGTTACAAAGGTTCTTCTAGCATTTGAAAACTGGATATTTCAACGTTTTTCTTTTGTAGTTCCTTCTCTTACTTACATCCCTTCCCGTCATCATAATAGAGAAAACAAAAGCCATCAAACAACTTGTCTGCTCTAATATCTATAACTATTTGCATATTAATGTTAGCTATAATTTCTGAATTCTTATTATGTACCAGGCATAATAAGCAATTCAAACCACTATAGGAGGTAAACACTACTAGCCCCAGGATTAAATAATTTGCCCAACAGCACACAGTCTGTAAAGAGTTACAGAGCTGGCTATGTCCATCTTTAATTCTTCAGTCTCTGAGAGACATAATTGCCAAGCTCAAGGAATTTTATTACGTCAATCATTCCCTCTCTTGTTATCTTCAATTTCTCTTCACTGGCTTCCTCTCCAGTTACAAATATACTAATGTCTCTTACATTAAAAACAATTGTCCCTTGGCTGGGTGCAGTGGCTCATGCCTGTAATCCCAGCACTTTGGGAGGCCGAGGTGGGCGGATCACTTGAGGTCAGGAGTTCAGGACCAGCTTGGCCAACATGGCGAAACACTACTAAAAATACAAAAATTAGCTGGGCATGATGGCGGGAGCCTGTAATCGTATAATCGTAGCTACTTGAGAGGCTGAGGCAGGAGAATTGCTTGAACCCGGGAGGTGGAGGCTGCAGTGAGCAGTGATCACACCACTGCACTCCAGCCTGGGTGACAGAGCAAGACTCCGTCTCAAAAAAAAAAAAAAAAAAAAAAAAAAAAAACGAAAAACAAAAAAAATTGTCCTTCAACCCTGAATCAAGCTATCCTCTTTGTCATTCCTTCACAGCCAAGCTTCTCAAAATTAACACTTAATCCTACTTCCTCACCTGCTGCCTTCTCCTCTTACTGGCCCTCTAAAACAGCTCTCAATGAAGTAAAGATGACATTTCAATTGCCAAAATTGATAGTCCTTTCAGTCTTTATCTCATTTGAATCTTAATGGCAACTGACACCAACTACTTCGGTATTCTTGAAACCCCTTTTCTTCCTTTGGCTTCTGCAACACCTTTTCTTAGTTATCTGGGGCTAGACTTAGGAAGAGCCAGCCCATAAAGGAGACAGAGAGTCTCTGCCTGCACCTCCAATGTTAATGTTTACCAGGGTTACATTTTCTTCCCTTTTCAATTTACGTATGCTCTTTGAGCAATTTACATCCATGGCTTTAACTGACATAAATATGCGAATTACTCCTAAATCTGTATCTCTACTCAAGGTCCTTATATCCAACTGCTACTGGATTTCTAAACCTGAAAGTCCCACAGGCATCTTAAAGTCAATATATCCCCCCAAAAAGCTAAAAGTTCTGCTTCTGCAAACCTTGTTCTCCTTTAGTATTTAACAAACGGTGCTATTTACCAGAAACTCGGTCTATAAGCTAAGTATCTATAAGCCAGAAACCTGGCATTACCCTCTACTTCTCATATTTTTCACTCCTCTCCTCTACTACAAAACAGTATAGCGGTTAAGTATAAGAGAGAAAGGCCAGGTTTGAACCTACTTCAGTAATTTATCAGGAGGGTAATCTGGGTATGTTTCTTAACCTCTGTAAATCTAATTTTCTTAACAGTAAAATAAAGATAATAATAGTACATAACCTATGAGTTTTTATGAGGATGAAATAAGAAAGTCTATGTAAAGTACTTAGCATAGTACCTATATATAATAAGTATTCATAAATAGTAGCCATCTTCAACATGATTCCTAAGACTCTTACCACTAATTCACTAATTCATAGTCTCCCTCCCCAAAACACACTCTTTCTGAGCACCAATGCTATTACTTGAGTTTAAATATCATTTCTTGTCTGAAATACTGCAAAAGCCACATTATTGACAGTCCTGCCTCTATGTGTTTCCCATTTCATCTATCCTCCACACTACCATCAAAGATTTTTCTAAAATATAGAGCTGATGACTTCTTCTCACACTCAAAATTCTTCAGATTCCCTAGCACTACTTTAGATTTCAGAGTAATACACAAACCCTTTCACTGTAGATATTACCTGCCTAGTTTCACCTTCCACCATTCCCCAAGCCTTCTCCTGGACCCTAAACTTCAATATCAACTATTAATTACATTCCATGTAAAGGCACTTCTATGCCTTTAATTTCCTTAACAAATGACTTTCCTAACCCCCTTATGTAGTGTACTCCTACTTATTCACCATAATCTGGCTTAAATGTTGTCCCTTCTCTGCTCAATATTCCTAGATCCAACCAGATGGAGTTTATTACCCCCTTCTCTAAACTACCATTATATATTTTGTAATTATCTATTTAAATGTTTGATTCACCTATTAGACTGTGACTTCCTTGAGGGCAAAGGCCATGTGCTAATTCATAAATAATTCCTAATTGCCTAACACAATGCATAGCCCACAGTTATTAGTAAATCTTTTTAATGGAATCATAAGTGCTTGAGCAGGAATAAAAATGCTAAAGAGTCTGCATTTTATCTTGTAATCAATAGTAAGTCACTAAAAGTTTTGGAACGAGAACAGATGATGCTAGAGGTGTAAAAAAATTCTGACAGTTGCAGAAAGAATGGAAATGGATAGAGAGAAATCAATGGCAGAAAATCTATTTAGGAGATTAATGTAGTATATAATTCAAGTGAAAAAATATGGGCCCAAATGGCGGCGGTAGTAAGTACAAACCAGTTTGAGACGCACATGAAAAGGTGATACCTTGTGACTGGTTGTTACAAGAGAGGATGAAAAGGCAAGATATAAAGATGACACTCTAAATGAAGCCCAACAGACCAGGGAACAGTGGTAACAATCAGAGAAAAAGGGAATAGTCTAAAAGGATGATAGTTTTCAAAGTAAAGATGAAGCTTGCAATTTTGGACAGACTGAGAACAACCCTAACCTGGACATATGGTTTAATTTCTTCTATCACATTCTCCTTTTCCCCTTTCTTCCTTTGTTTTTAGGTCTTGCTAGATAGAAGTGAACCTTACTAGTTAAGGAAAACTAGTACTAGAAAAAAGTCACTTAAAATGAACCCAATAAAAATAGAGAAAATTTCTTAGTAAAAAGTGGGAAGAAAGTCTGATTTGCAAATTTATCTAAAATAACACAAAATTTATAATACAGTTTTTCTTTTATATTAATATTTAATAAAATTTATAGTTCCAACTATATGCTAATTTTAAAATAAACACAGAAAGAATCAAGTTTTTGTTGGTCATAATGCCAAGCTTATGATAGCACAAATTGAAATTCTTTTCTTTTGAGACAGGGTCTCACTCTGTTGCTCAGGCCAGAGTGCAGTGTTGCAATCATAGCTCACTGCAGCCTTGACCTCCTGGGCTCAAGCAATCCTCCCACCTCACCCTCCAGAGTAGCTGGGACTACAGGCATGCCTCACCATGCATGGCTAATTTGTTTTATTTTGGTAGAGATGGGGTCTCACTATGTTGCCCAGGCTGGTCTCTAACTTCTGGGTCAAGCATTCCACCCATCTTGGCCTCCCAAAGTGTTGGGATTACAGGCATGAGCCACTATGCCTGGCCTGAAATTCTTAATTTCATATCCACCTCTTATAGCATAATCACAATAATTTTTATAAAAGTTTTAAAGAATAATCAATTCTGCCAAGGGCTTCTATCAGTCCTTTGATATTTAAACCATTTTCATTTGAAGATGACTTTTATAGAGATGGTACCATACGGGAAAAAAATCAGAGTGACTGTATAACTTGGTGTCAGTGAAATATTTAATGCCATCAGAGAGAAACCAGAAGTTTTTCTGATTTGTGATTCACAAGAAGCTTATCACTTAAAATAACTGTGATAAATGAAAAATGGCACTTATTTCTGATCTAAGTTATAATTATAGCAGAAAAATAAAGATACATACTTGATTTTTTTTAGTTCTAGTAATGCTGGATACTTACATCAATATTGACAGGTTCTATTGTGTTTATATGCACATTGGGAGCTGATGAGGACCGGTCTCGTTGCCCAAATTGATTTCGATGATCTTCATCTGCTGGTCGGAAGGGCTGTGGAATTGGAATGGATTTTGAAGGAGATGGACTGGTGAGAATTTGGGGCCTGGAAAAATGAAGTCATTGGAAGATAAGATTCAGAGTAACTATATAAAGGTAATAATATTTAAAAAGGAAGATAAAAGGATTTTCTTGTTTTTATATTCTCAAAATCATTACAGCATTAAAAACCTAGCAGTAATGACTTTTAAACGTATTAATTTAAAAATTCAATACTGCCAAAGCTGCTTTGCTCAAGTAGGCCCTCCAGGAACTATCAATGATAAGAACACTGATTCTTATCTAGAAAACACTAGGGAAATTTACATATGGCTAGAAATTACCTGTGGCCATCAACTGAAGAAGTTCAACCTTTAAAGTTATATAAAAACGCTCTGAGAATGACTGAATATAATTTGCCATTTCTTTCTAACATTGTCTTGACATCTGAATTTACTAAAATGAAAATTTTACATATTAAGAAATTATAAATATTTTGAGAATACACATGCATATTTCAGGACCTGAATGATGTACTTGTTCCTTTACAAGAGTTGAATGAAAATCCAGAACAATATTGAAAAATCCTTTCCAAATTCAGAAGATGATCCTCAGAGTGCCAGTATCTCTCATATTCTGGATTTTTTATCATGCCCATTATTGATAACAGAGACACAAGAGAATCATATATTAACCACTAAAGCAAATATTTTTGAAAACTGCTATTTGGAAAACCACCAAAATGTTACATTTGTATGGTATTTGGAAAATCACCAAAATATGTTACATACCTATTTCGGTATGGTAGCTAAATAACATAGTCTATGATATCTCACCCTAAAACGAACCTGGCACTCACAGAGAACAATAAAGTTTTGAGACTAGATTGTAAACACTTGGAAGGATCTAGCCCCTCATAAAGGGTATCCTAGGAGTGGGGAAATGAGTGTCATTTGATAGATGAGGTAAGCTGTCTCACTTAACTCCATCAGGACCAATGAGTGGCTAAGTGCCAATAAGCTCTCTTCACATATTGGTTATCATTCCACCCTATTTTATGCAAACTAATTATTATTATATATAGCATTATTTAGTGGTTACTAAGACACAGCTAGAAGGACAATGTTGAGGGAATAAAAAGACACTTCTGTGAGACGTGAGGAATGGGAAAAAAAATATAGTAGGAAAGGAATGGATAAAGGTTTGAAGAGCCAAGGAAGCCTAACAGTGAAAGTCAGCCTCTGAATAAAACATGTCAGAATCTGAACCACACCAGTTCACAATTTTACTTCTTTGAAGCATATTATTAAAGATAGGGAAAGAAGTTTTGACTTCATGTGTTTATATTAACAAAATGAATCCACTTAGAATTGATATGCAAATAATAAAATACTATGTACTAAAAAAAAAATTGGTATCGGCTCAATGAGAATTATAGGTAAGAAACAAGCCTTTACGAAAATTAGCATGTTCCACCTAGGTCCTTTTTATTTTTTCTGATTATTGAGAAATTTTTGGTTTGTGACAGAGCTGTCTTTATTTTTGCTTTAGGTAGCCAAATATATGTCTATAGCTAGAAAATTTTAGGAGCAGGAAAAAGAATGCAAAAATGACATTAGTCAATAATGTTTTAGAAAGGGCACTGACTGTCAGACAACTATTTACAGGCTGATTTAAAGTATCAAGGCAGGCCAGGTGCAGTGGCTCATGCCTGTAATCCCAGCACTTTTGGAGGCCAAAGCAGGTGGATCACCTGAGGTCAGGAGTTCAAGACCAGCCTGGCCAACATAGTAAAACCCCGTCTCTACTAAAAATAACAAAAATTAGCTGGGTGTGGTGTTAAGGGCCTGTAATCCCAGCTACTCAGGAGGCTGAGGCACAAGAATCACTTGAACCAGGGAGGCAGAGACTGCAGTGAGCCAAGATCACGTCTCTGCACTCGCCTGGGTAACAAAGTGAGACTCCATCTTTAAAAAAAAAAAAAAAAAAAAAAAAAGGCTTAAAATTGGAAAAAGTATGAATTAACTAGAATTGCGTAAGATAGTCTACTGTAATAATTGATCTGGGATAGGCAGAGATGGCAGTAAGTCACTTCTGAAACTCACCAAGTTAGGAATATGACAGAAACATGTAGTAGATAACAAATCAGAGATAAGTATGCAAAAGACATTGGTCCAGAAGAAAAACAAAAACCAGATTTAATCTAAGAGACTTCACTATCATAAGAATGCATATATTAGAAAATGATGATATCTGCATATTATACAAAATCAGAGAAACTCAATTTGGTAGTTGGTATTCTAATAGTTGTGCCTTGGTCCACCAAGTCAACTTCTCTAGCTTTCAGGGCAAGTACAAGGAACACTTGAAGTGATCATAATCTGATGTCATTGAATATCTCAGCCGTGTCCTAATTCTATGCTTAACGAAAACAGTCTTCTGATTATAATTTGATTTCCCATAAATCTCTTACAAAAGAAGAGTGAGCGCTGGCACACACAACACAAGAAGTCTAATTTACATAACAGGTATATTTTTCACTGAAAAATATTACCTGGTATCCTGATGCAATTTTTTTTTCTGATTTCAGTTAATATAAACCAGTATAACTCCTAATCTCATCATTTCTGGGAATCGATAAAATTACATCACCATACTGGGAAATCTTTCTACTAACCAAGGTAACTTATACCCTATGAAGTATCTTGGCAGTCAGCAAACTGGCTTTCTCCCAATGATACCTGTACCTATCCTGCAGTAAACCTCTTTAAAGCAGTACCAAATTAAAGACAAAAGGAATTTTAATTATAATACCCTTCAGCAAATTACCAGTTAGTTTAGATCTCATTCTTAATCTAGAATATTTAAAAGTTTTGAAAACTTTGGTTTGGTGATACGTACATTTTAAATGTTGACCTCTCATAAATTTATACATTCTACAGCATTTTTAAAAAGTAGAAAAGGAGGTATCTCTCACTTTGTATTCAAAACTGGGCAATGTATCGCTTCTCCAGTATTTCTTGATTACATCCATTACTACACTTGTTTCATGACCATTATTATTGTTATCAGGACCAGTAACAAACTGCAAAAGAGTTTTGATACTGAACAAGATTGGCTTCTATCTTTACAGAGACAACCATATGGAGTTATGTCATAAAAACATCAGGAAAATGACTTATAGACAAGTTTGAACATCTTATCATTTGCTCAAGATCAGAATCTATTTCAGTTCAGATACCAATAAAATATTCATGGTACAGGCAAATGGTTTCTTAATTTTAAGATAGCATTCCTTCACCAGAAGGCAAATGTCCTGGATCATTACCAGTATAAACCTTCAGAGAGGCCAAGCTAATTTCATTAGGGTGTTTTGTAACTGCTCACAAAACTGGGACCTGCCATTAGAAAGGCATCATGGTCTACAGAATCTGTCAGGAGAAAATATTATAACCAAAAAATTAAAAACCAACCAAATAATAAGAACATTTTGATTTGACCATCTAAAAAACACACAGCTTCACACAAGTAGTGATAGAGCCAATGGGAATAAAATGACTCCACTAGAACAGATAACTGCTACAACCTGACAAGAGAAAACAACGGCTGCATTTTCCAGTGTTCCAAATAGGTAAGTATACTCACTGCTTAATACAAAATTCTTTTGCAAAATTTCCTAACCTACGAGATCACCAGAAAGGTTGGCTTTGTAAAAATTACAAAGTTGTACTGAAAATGTCAACTGATTTTGAAAAGATTTCTCTAGGTAGAAATCTAAAGAAATGGCATTACATTGTGAAGAGTGGGAGGAAGTAGGGTTAAAACTGACAATAAATATTTCTAATCTTAACATCTCAGGAATATTCTAGGACAGAATGCTGTATGGGGACTTTTTTTTCTTTCTTTTTTTTTTTTTTTTTGAGACGGAGTCTCGCTCTGTCACCCAGGCTGGAGTGCAGTGGCGTGATCTCGTCCTGCTACAAGCTCCACCTCCTGGGTTCATGCCATCCTCCTGACTCAGCCTCCTGAGTAGCTGGGACTACAGGCGCCCACCACCACACCCGGCTAATTTTGTTTTTGTATTTTTAGTAGAGACGGGGTTTCACCGTGTTAGCCAGGATGGTCTTGATCTCCTGACCTCGTGATCCGCCTGCCTCGGCCTCCCAAAGTGCTGGGATTACAGGAGTGAGCCACTGCGCCCGGCCTTTTTTTTTCTTTTTTTTAAAGCATGTGCTTCTAGACGCAGCCTAAATAATGCTGCCCCAAATTCAATGTGAAAGAGTACACAGACCTGTGTCAGAAATGTTCCAAAGCTAGTTAGGTGCAGTGTCTCACGCCTGTAATTCTAGCACTTTGGGAGGCTGAGGCAGGAAGATCACCTGAGGCCAGGAGTTTGAGAAATGTTCCAAAGTAAACTGATACCCACTTAACTCATCTTTATTGTGTCTTCCTCTTTATTTCCTACTATGAAGATTAAATATATGACACCTTTGCATTATTTTTATTTTTTTGAGACAGAATCTCACCTGTCACCCAGGCTGGAGTGCAATGGTGCGATCTTGGCTCACTGCAACCTCCACCTCCCAGGTTCAAGTGATTCTCCTGCCTCAGCCTCCTGAGTAGCTGGGATTACAGGTGTGCGCCATCATGCCCAGCTAATTTTTTTTTTGTTTGTATCTTTAGTAGAGACAGGGTTTCACCATGTTGGCCAGGCTGGTCTCGAACTCCTGACCTCGTGATCTGCCCGCCTCAGCCTCCCAAAGTGCTGGGATTACATGCGTGAACCACCGCACCCGGCTGCCTTTGCATTATTTTTAAAGTCACTTCTCAGCTTTATCCTCCACAACTGATTAATAATACTGTTCATTTTTTTCTTTTACGCTTTATGAGTATCTATCCCTTTTCCATACTTCTAGCACTTGAACTCGTCTTCATTGCCTCTCTCAGTTTTCACTACCAACAACATCCTAGGTTGGCCTTCTTCACCCTAAATTTTCTGTCAATCCATCTGTATTTCACTGCTAATTGATTTTTTTCTTTAAAGCCATTTTCATCAAGTTAGTAATCTGCTTAAAGACCTTTAAGTCTAAATTCTGGCCTCAATTCCAAGACTCTCCATAATCTGGTTTTACACATGGTACTTCTTAAGTTAGACAAACCTTTCTTCACTAGCTCCTAAACCTAACATCTTCATTCCCTTTTTATCTGTTTATTCCCTTTATATCTGTTGTTTCTCCATTCCCCTCTCACCATGCTTCTATTCCCTAGGCCAGTTCAGATTGCAGTTAATTCTTTAAAGTCTAGTTCAAATCCCACCTTCTTCATTAAGTTTTCCTGAGCACTCTCTTTTTCTCACTATTCTTCCTTCTGGTAAACATGAATACATTTATGTCCTCATCACATAGTTTAATATACTCCATCATAAATTGTAGATTATAATTATATACTATTTTTACATTGTTTGCCATTGTCTCATATATCAATGCTTCTTCATAAGTGGAAGTCATACACTTCTATACCTAATAAAAGATGAACTCAAGGTGTAGACTCAAAATGATCTGTTGCATGATTTTTTCAGGATTGGTTCTGAAATAGTCTATGTCATCTTTAATCCTACTTATTTGTACCAAATGCATGTAAATATCTGACTGGTGTGATGAAATAAGTTATTTGAGGAAAAAATCCTTAATTTAAGCATTTAAATGTTGGAAATGTTTCTAATTAACCAGGAGATCCAAAAGAAAGCAGTTCAAGAAGCATATCACTGAAGAGCAGAAGTCAAATCATACCCGATATTGATTTTTTCAGGACTGATTCTGAAATAGTCTATGTCAGCTTTAATCCCATTTATTTGTACCAAATGCATGTAAATATCTGAGTGGTATGATAAGTTATTTGGGGAAAAAGTCCTTAATTTAACCGTGTAAACATTGGAAAGGTTTCTAATTAACCAGGAGATCCAAAAGAAAGCGGTTCAAGTAGCATGTCGCCGAAGAGCAGAAGTCAAATCATACCCAATAGAGTCTGAGGCGGGTGCGGAAGGGGATGATCCAGATGTTAGGGCAGTCTCTGCTAAGGAGGCCTCTTCCTGTGGTATTGGGTGGTGTTCAAAGAACTTGGAGACAAACAGCAAACTGTGAGGCAAAACAAAACAAACCTAACTTGTGCAAAACCCAGAAGCTTCATATACCAAAATACATAGTTAACCAAAAAAACTGAGATCAAATTCCATTCTCAGAAACAACTGTTAAAATTCAATTAGTTGTATTTTTGTCTAAAGGCTTATTTTTAAAAAATTGTATTGCACTTTCAAAGGCATGCTTATAACTTAAAACTAATCATTCTATTCAGCAAATTTCTACATACTACAAGATGAAAATCATGTTTTATGGTTAAAGAATGAGAATAAAAAGTATCTACTGTAAATTAGGTGACATTATAATTTACTTAAAGTACAGAGTTAAGTTTTATTTGCTCAGGTGATCAAGAAAAGTAAGACTTTAACAGCAGCAGCAACAATGACACAAAAAGAGATAATAGACTCAGTCTAATCTATTAGAAAAACTGGCATACAGCAAAGAGAAATTTTAGAAAGAGATATATACTGGATACAAAAATTTTACATCTTACTCAAATAAACTGGGGGAAGGGAGCTGAATGGGGATGAAAGAGAGAGAGGAAGAATATAAAGGTAATTTACAAAATAGCTACCAGAATCAGACTACCTGATCTGTGGTACAAAATCATAATGCTTAATTTAATTGAAACAACTCTCCCTCTCCTCCTAGAAACTACCCAGAAATGGTTTCTATGGGTTAGGGATCTTGATTAATTAAACGATAATATAAAATATAAATTAACTGTATAGCTGAACCAGAATTACAATTTGGGAGAGAAATACTGTCCATTCTACATATTATTCTCCAACTACACTTAAAAAAAAATCTCTATAACAATTGTATGGAAGAAAAACCCTCACAGACTTTTACACATCGTAGCTTCACATTAAGAAAATTTAAGTGTAAAATGGTAGGTAGAAAAGAGATATTTTTGGATTACTTACTCAAGTTGGTCATAATTAACACACATCAGTGGAACCTCTGTACTACAACGCTGGTGAAATTTATAACCACATGTTTGACAGCGGAAACCCTGGAAAAGCAGCTTTCGACAAAAGTCACAAAATGCTAAGGTGAAAAACGTTTTTCGTACCTGCAAAGTAAAAAATCATAGAGATTTCAAAAACTCACAAGAAAATTTTCTAGAAACTGACGTATCTACTCTCTTGTTTAAAATAAAATTGTAATATATTTATATCATGAAACTCACATACTATAAAGTACTATTATAAAATGAAAACCAGGAGGTCCAAGATAATAGATGGACTACACATATTTATTTCCCACCCCACTATCTAACTTAAAAACTCAGAAGTTAAAAAATGAGAAATGAGTAAAAGGCTGGCAACTGATTTCAAGCTTGACAACATAAAAGTAAAAGTAGACATGAAAAGGAGGAGGAAACAGAGGTGAAAGGAAGAAGTGTATACTTTAATTTCATACAAAGAAGGGAGGTTAAGCAATGCTGACTGGTGTTGATGCAACAAGAAAGGCATATATTAAAGTTACAAAGGCACTCAATAGAAGAACTAAAAAACTACTACTAATAAAAACACTGGGGGAGAGGAGGGAGAGGAAGAACTATAAATAAGCTAATTCCTTATAGAATCAGTAATCAGTATATGATATCTAAAGTTAATAAAGCAAGAAATTGTGGCTAAAAGATAATTACAGTCATGTGCTACATAATGACACTTCAGTTAATCATGGACTTCATACCACAGTGGTCCCACAAGATTATAATGGAGTTGAATAATTCCTACTGCCTAGTGACACCTTGAAGATCCTCACCTTGTGTAGACCTAGGCTGATGTGTATGTTTGTGTCTTTTTTTTTTTTTTGAGACAGAGTCTGGCTCTGTCGTCTAGGCTGGAGTGCTGTGGCACGATCTCGGCTCACTGCAACCTCCACCTCCTGGGTTCAAGTGATTCTCCTGCTTCAGCCTCCCGAGCAGCTGGGACCACAGGCACATGCCACCACGCCTGGCTAATTTTCCTATTTTTTAGTAGAGAAACGGTTTCACCATGTTGGCCAGGCTGGTCTTGAACTCCTGGCCTCAGGTGATGCGTCTGCCTAGGCCTCCCAAAGTGCTGGGATTACAAACGCGAGCCACCATGTGCAGCTTGTGTCTTCATTTTTAACAGAAAATTTTAAAAAGTAAAAAAGAAACATTAAAAATTTTTTAAATAGAAGCAAGTTTATAGAATAAGCACATAAATATTTTTGTATAGCTATATAATGTTTTTAAACTCTTTTGAAACTGTTATTTCAAGAGTCAAAAAGTTAAAAAAATTAAACCTTAGTTTACTGTAAATTTTTTACTTTATAAGCTTATTAAGAAGAAAAATTTTAAAACTGTACCGTAGCCTAAGTGCACAATGTTTATCATAAAGTCTACAGTAAGAGATAGTAATGTCCTACGCCTTCACATTCACTTACCACTCACTCACCAGAGCAATTTCCAGTCCTAAAAGCTCTGTTCATGTTAGGTATCCTCACAGGTATACCATTTTTGATCTTTTATACTGTATTTTTACTGTACCTTTTCTATGTTTAGATACACAAACTTGCCATTGTGTTAAGGTTACCTACAGCATTCAGTTCAGTAACATGCCATACAGGTTATTAGCTTAGAAGCAATAGGCTCTACCTTATAGCCTAGTTGTATAGTTAGGCTATACCTTGTAGGCTTGTGTAAGTACATAACAAAATCACCATTGATGCATTTCTCAGAACATATCCCAGTCATCAGGCAATGTGTAACTGTATTTAGTAAGATGAAAATAATCACCAAAAGAGCTTAAAACAGAAACCATTAAAAATTAACAGTGATTTCCTCTAGAGTGGAATTGGGGGTGGGAGGGAGAGAGACTATAAATATAATCTACATAATAGCTAAAACAAAAACAAAAACAAAATAGCTGACAGAATCAGAACCCCTGGTCTATGGTCCAAAAACATAATGGTTAATTTTGGATAAAAATGTAAAAACAATTATTTATAAAACTAGTAAGTAATCATATGAAAATTGAAACAGCTCTTCCTAATCTTACTAAAAAAAATAAGGAACAGAAAAATCACCTAAAAGACAATAAGATCTATTTTTTCTAACAAATGATCAATTTCTTAGAGGATTAGAATGTTCGGGCCACATAAACTTATTTGTGAACATTTCTCTAGGTGAAACTTAGAAGGCAACATGTAAGAATTCCATGTCAAAGGCAAATGATGTAGAACATGAGTCACGTAACAGAACTGCACTAGGAACAATCTATCCTACTAAAGCCAGAAATTGCTTAAAATATATTTATTTAGTGTACATAATAATAATAAAATATAAGAATAAATATCAAAATGTGAGTGGCTATTTCAGAGTGGCAAGAGCATGGGTGACTTCTGTTTATTTGTTCTTTGCTCTGTATTCCTGAGATGGAGTCTCGCTCTGTCACTCAGGTTGGAGTACAGTGGCAGGATCTCGGCCCACTGCAACCTCTGCCTCCTGGTTTCAAGTGATTCTCCTGCCTCAGCCTCCCAAATAGCTGGGGACTACAGGCATGCACCACCATGCCTGGCTAACTTTTGTATTTTTTGGTGGAGATGGAGTTTCACCATGTTGGCCAGGCTGGTCTCGAACTCCTGACCTCAAGTGATCCACCTGCCTCGTCCTCCCAGAGTGTTACAGACATGAGCCACCACACTCGGCCTCTATATTCTTAATTCATTTCAGTTTTTCAGAGATTTTTTTTTTGAGACAGAGTCTCGCTGTCACCCAGGCCGGAGTGCAGTGGCTTGATCTCCGCTCACTACAACCTCCACCTCCTGGATTCAAGCGATTCTCCTGCCTCAGCCTCCCGAGCAGCTAGGACTATAGGCGCACACCATCACACCTGGCTAATTTTTGTATTTTTAGTAGAGACAGGTTTTTTTTTTGGGGGGGGGCGTTAATACTTTTAATTACATGATTATAATTATACAATTTCTACTCTTCGATATTTTGTATAAAACCAGTTACAACTCACAAGATTTTCAAATGAGACAGGATTTTACCAGGCTGGCCAGGCTGGTCTTGAACTCCTGACCTCGTGAGCTGCCCACCTTAGCCTCCCAAAGTGCTGGGATTATAGGCGTGAGCCACTGTGCCCAGTTTTTCAGAGTTTTAATCACAAGTAATATTTTAATCACAAATAATGATATTTTACATTATGACTCCACATATAACTGTATTCATACAACACTACTTACCTTGACTATATACAACATGAATTAGAACTTCCTAATCTATTCTGCTACATGTAAATTTTTTTTATGATACATTAAGTAGATTTCAACATCAAAAGTCTACTTTTCTTTTTCTTTATTTATTTTTGATAGGGTCTTGCTCTGTTGCCCAGGCTGGAGTATGGTGGCACAATCATGACTCACTGCCAAGTCTGCCTCCCAGGCTCAAGTTATCCTCCCACCTCAGGCTGAATAGCCAAGGCTACTGGTGCACACCACCATGCCCGCCTACTTTTTGTATTTTTTTGTAGAGATGAGGTTTTGCCACGTTACCCAGGCTGGTCTTGAACTCTTGGGCTCAAGCGATCTGCCTGCCTCGGCCTCTCAAGGGATTAGAGGCATGAGCCACTGTGCCCAGCCAAAACTCCATTTTCAATACACATTTATTTACACATTCTGTTCCATTAAGAATAGAAAGTTATTGAAAATATTTCAAGGAAATTACATCCTGATATATAATACATTCTGGCTTTTTGAGGACATTTAGTTTTAAAAGTGACTCTTATTTTCTTCAGCTTTTTTCCTATGTATCACTTTCTAGGGGATATAAAACAGGTAAATGCCTATTTCTAATTGTGTTCTTTTTCCATTTGTCTCTGGATATAAAATAAATTTTAAAATCTTTAGAATTTTTTATGTGGCCATTATTTACCAAACCAAGTAGCTAGGTGACCAAAACATCTGAAGGAAATAAAACATGTGGATATGCATTTGATCATAAATTTTAAGCAATATATGCCTGTATCTGTAAATATACCTTTGTCAATAAAGATGAGCACAGGAAGATATATCTTTCTTTTGGGTCATAGCTTACACTTAATCTAGTATCTGAGTATACATAAATATGTATGGCAAATTAGTGAGAGGCACAGTCGAGGTAATTTGCATGCATTAATTTGTAAGGTGTGGGGCTGTGTGAAGGAAGACACTGAGTGTCTGTAAAAAAAGGAGAAGGTTTGGATATAAATGTTTCAAATATTGTTTTCCCACTTCCCAGTTCCCAAGGACTCTTGGGATATAGAGAAATACTGAAGGGATTGCTTTTATAACTATGAAACCACGAGGCATAAGCAGCCCTCCTTGAATAGCCAAGCAAAACCCAAGACAGCCAAGAACACTTTTCCTTTCTAAGCAGAACATAGGTTTTTGATCTTGCCTGTATATGGCACTCAGAGCAATCATTCTAACACACAAATCTAATCACATTTCTCCCCATGCTTACAACTATTACATTTCTAATTATTTTACAGAAAAATCCAAATCTTTAATATGGCTTACAAGGATTTTCAAGAGCTGGACTCTACTTATTCTACCCACAATACTGTTAACAACCTACTCTTCAACCTTGTATCATCCATTCTGAACATCTTTCAAAACTTTCAAAGGTAACATGCTTTCTTGCGGTTCCCTCTGTTTAGGGTACTCTTTACTTGATACTTACTTCCTCATCCATCAGGCCTAAGCTTAGATATTTCTGTCTCTGAGAAACCTTCCTAACTACTCAAAAGCCAGGTTAGGAATCTCTGTGCATCTACAGAACTTTATGTATATATAGTAATTATGAATGTTTATGAAAATTTATTAAATCTTCTCTCTACTCTATGGCAGTGCCACTGTCTTATTCATTTGTCATATCCCTAGGTAAGATATGGTATTGGCAAATGGAAAGGTCTCAATAAAAATTTACTGGCAGGTATCCAACTGGGTGGTGACAATTTCCATACTCTGGAATCAATCTGCAGTTTGCTTTCACTATCCTTCTGTGGCAAGGACCTTCCTGAGGCATCATTTTAATACTATTTTCTCACGCTTAGCAACTTAGGTCTTTCTTTTATCTCCTCATATCCAATTTCTAGCTAAGAAGAATTATTAAGAAACAGAGTAGTAATCACTATGAAATGTATACTCAACTGCATTTGTATTCTTAAGAACTTAAATAAAAATGTTAAGATTTATCCACTTAAAATTCAACATGTTAAAAAATTATTTGCTGCACAGTAAAATTCGATTGACATTAGGTGTATCTTACACTTCTCCAAAAAAATGCCTTACAGAAACACAAACATGATTTCATTATTCACTACTACTGGAGGCTTGAAAGCATCAACCCCAAAGGAAATAATCTAATCAATCATCTGCTTTAAGAGCCCAGCTGGATTAATCACCAAGACACATGGGAAAACACTTGACGCCTAAACGGTAGCAGTAACTATCCACCTAGAAAAAACTCTGGCCAAAATTCCATATATAGAGAAAAGTAAGAAATGTATTCCTGACTCAGAGACAACTTTTGGCTTCTGCCTCCCATTTTAGAGCATAGGTTCTCAAGTTCTATGTAGATCCTCATCTCTAAGGTGGAAAGGTCCCACATTCTGGGCCTTATGCTGGTGACACTTAGGCTTATGCTAGGTTCTAGCAAATGCAAAAACCAGACAAAAAAGCCTCATGGAGAGTTTAATACCCAGCCATTCTATTTCCATTAACCTATCCTTCAGAAACACAAGGGTGTGTACAAGTGCGTCAAGATATATGCAGAAAGACCTTGTTTATCCCTGTATGTAACAGATTTTTTATAATACAAAAACTTAAATGTCTATCAATAGAGAAATGGTTAAATATACTGAATTCCTATTCTTATGAATTATTACATAATCATATTAAAATAAAGCCAGGTATACTGACATGAAAAGATGCCCATGACATCCTGTTGAATTAAAAAAAAAATAAAGCAAAGAATATCACATAGCATGGCTCCACTTTGATTTAAGAAAGGGAAAAAAGAAAGTAATGAAGGAAAGGGAGAAAAAAAGAAAGGAAAAAACTTTAGGCTTACAGGTACAAGCACACGTTTGTGTACACAGAAAAAAGTTTGGAAGACAGAACAATAATCTGTTAATCTAAACAAATGTTGGCCTCTAGGAGGGTATTTTCACTTTTTTTACTTGACATACTTTTGCACTATTCAAAATTATCTTTTAACAATGCATACATATTACTTTTTTAAATTAAAAAGAAAGTATAAAGATTAAAATTAAACTCTTGTTTAAATACAAGTTTTTAAAGAAAACAACTGATTTCAACTCAGGTAAAATGTCAGTTCCAAAATTACTCATCCATATTTCACATTCCCTAAATAAAAACTCATTCATTAAAATCTGAACATTTTTGACATTTCAGAAAAAATGTAAAGATACATACAAAGTTGTGTGTTGTAAGTGGAACATTCTCCAACACTTCCACATGCAATTCTTCTCCAGTAAGCCAGGAAATATCAGTGTCCCAGCCAATTGGTTTCTTCTCTCTGAAAAATGTAGACACAAGCCTTTCTTGGTTATCACACCTAAAAATATTCATATACCTCATGCTGAAGATATGAAAATTGGTTATCGAGGGGCTAGTAACAGTGAGGGAGGTTTGGCTCCCTAATATTCCATCGTTAGAAATTTAAATGGCAATAAATTAATTTTAAGTTTACCCCAAATAAATGTATCACTCTTGGACAAACAGCAGGGTAAAGAGATGTACTCTTTTCTTCAAGTCAGCTCCAGAAAAGACCTACAACAGCAGAAAATGGATTGTTCCTGGGGTCCAAAAAAAAAAAAAAAAATCA
Source organism: Pongo pygmaeus (assembly GCF_028885625.2). Lineage (NCBI taxonomy): Eukaryota > Metazoa > Chordata > Mammalia > Primates > Hominidae > Pongo > Pongo pygmaeus. The sequence continues at coordinate 139,757,595 of NC_072379.2, forward strand.
CAGGTACGGACTTATCTATCCATTCAAGGAAAAAGAGTACTCAAGGGAAAGGGACAACATGCCCCCAAAATGATTTTTTTTTTTTTTTTAAAAGAGGATTCAAAATGTGAGGGTCTTGGAACAATGTTAGACACTTTCTGAAAGAAAAGTAGGTCAATATAAAATGTTAATTTTGATATACCTTTTGTGAAACTATGAGTTTGTATTAAAAATGGGAGGGGGGTAAGAGTCCATTATCCAAATAAATCACACTCTGAATGGTTCAAAAATTGTAAGAATCTCAAATTCCAAATAAAATCATTTGATCAAAGTAACAAACACTACAGTCATATACAATTATTTAACTCCTCATATGGCCTACAGTATTTCTTCAGGCTAAATTAGTATTAATTTAATACTTTTTCCTAAAGTAGATTTTCAATTCCCTAGGTTTGGGTAAAGATCCTAAGAAAACTTCAAAGTTTAATGTGTGATTTTCTTTTTAAACAAAATTTCACGTCACATACAAACCATACCCATCCTGAATTCTGTAAACAGCACAGCACTCTGGGATTAGACCTCTCATCATCAGTGCTTTCTTTAGACTGTCTCGGACTGTAACTCCACACCTTGCAGGTACCTATGGTATCATAAATATATTGATAAGAGGTAAAGGGAGCAAATTACATTTTTTCATATTAAAAAAATTTAGTATTTCATCTTTAAAAAGTCAAATGGGTTACTAGGTCAGATACAACACCATTTCTACAGCTAACTTAATACTAAAGGGAAATTATAACCCAAATATTTGTTATTACTCACCAACTTAAATCAAAGCAAAGTTAATTTTCTATTTTATTAAAATTATGAAATACTTTAAACACATAAAAAGAAAAAGTAACAGTATCTGCTAAAATACACCCACAAACACAGTATATCCATCACTGAGAAATAATAGATGTCAATATTAAAGGCAAAATCAATTTTGATCCAATACTGTTCAAAGCTGAAAACTGTATAACCCTTCAATCACACTGACTGTCCTTAAGAGACATCTTACTGGCCCTAAACATACCGGGAAGAAAAAAACCTGTCTTAATGTGTATACTTGATATTTGTTGTTTGGTGCCCCTGTTTCCTCTGGGAATATTCCCTTCTCTAGAAATCCACATGGTACTAGAAAAGCTACCAAGGGTCACTACTTTTACGTCACTACAGATGACAGAAGCTGGCTAATCAGTTTCCCATATCCCTGGCAAGAGCAACTGGTCCAGGGCTATACATACGACCCAAACAGTACCTGAGTTCTTCCCTAAATTGACACATGGACACTGACAGAGAAAAGTCCTTGTTTCTACTGTAGTTCTGTAGATTTGTAGAAGATACAAATCTGGAGCCCTCAGTGGCCATATTCTCCACCACACTGAGAAAATCTGTTATAGAATGAAGCTAACATAGGAAGAAGCAAAGATTACATGGGAAGAGAGAGACAGAGAAGGGGGGAAAGGGGAAAAAAAGCAATCTTTCTGTATATTTAAAGTTATCCATATCTCTAGCCTTTTCCTTGCCTCATCCCCCACAGGCAAATCTGAATAACTTGGAACTGAAGGTGTAGACTACAGTGAGGCAGTGTGAGTACAACGGATACAGTTTTTATTGGGAGGAGGTATAAGAAGAAGGGGAAATGTTAGTTTGTAACAATAAGTTCCATTCATTTAAATTAAGGTGCTTAACAAACCAAAAGTTTCCAAAGAAATTGGGAATATTTATGCTAGAAGGGAAAAAATGGGGGTGAAGGTAAATATAAGACAGCTGAATTCAAATAATATATTGAAGGGGGAAGAGTCCAGAAAGCCTAATTAGGATCTATGACCAGAAATAACAGGACGCAGAGCATAGTGCAATATAACCATTAAAACTATCAAGGTTGGGTGCAGTGGCTAACACCTGTAATCCCAACACTTTGGGAGGCCAAGGTGGGTGGATCATTTGAGGTCAGGAGTTCGAGACCAGCTTGGCCAACATGGTGAAACCCCATCTCTACTAAAAAACACAAAAAGTAGCCGGGCATAGTGGCGGGCGCCTATAATCCCAGCTACTCAGGTGGCTGAGGCACGATAATCACTTGAACCCAGGAGGTAGAGGTTGCGGCGAGCCAAAATCGTACCACTGCATTCCAGCCTGGGTGACAGAGCGAGATACTGCCACAAACAAACAAACAAAAACCCTGAACTTTTACCTATCCAGCAAGGTAAAAGTTTGTCATGAGAGACTGGGCTCATCACTGGAAGTATTAAAGAGACTGGATTGTTACAGTTGATCCTCATTACTTGTGGAGTCTCTCTACTTGAAATCTCTCTACTTGCTAAAATTTATTTGTAACTCTAAAGTCAATACTCCCAGTGCTTTCATAGACATGCGCAAAGCAGTGAGATATTTGAGTCGCCTAATGCATGCACCTCTCCAACTGAGGTTGAACAGTGAAGCTTTCTCTTGCCTTCTTGTTTCAATTTTCATACTATAAACAAGTATCCTGGGCAGAGCCTATTTGGTGCCACTTTTTTCTCACTTTTGTGCTTTTTGTTGATGATTCTACTGTTTAAAATAATCCCTAAGCATAGTGCTCAAGTGCTGTTTAGGGCTGGTAAGCATAAAAAGGCTATAATGTCCCTGGCAGAGTAAGTACATGTGTTAGGCCAGCTTCCTTCAGGCATGAGTTATAGTAATGTCAGCCGTGAGTTCAATGTTAATGAATCAACGACATGTCTTTAAACAGAAACACACACAAAACAAGGTTACGTATTGACTGATTGATGAAAATGTGACTAGAGGCGGGTAGGAACCTAACTGTATTTTAAATTGGAGGGATTTGGGGTCTGATCAAGGAAAAAGATATGACCACGAGGTGGCAGTAGCATGCATAGCTTTATTGGGTGACATTGACAGATCTGCAGGCAGAGGATGTCCTTAAAGCATACTGTCCAGAGGCTAAGGCAGAGTGACCACTACCCAAACAGGACTGGCCAGAAGCTGAGGTAGAGTGGCTATCACCCAGAAGAGGAGGGCTAGGGGACTCTCAGAGGAGAGGGGAATAGGAGAGGGAGCTTATATGTCTAGCTGACAATGTTAGACAATCCAGCAGGGAGTCTATGTATCAAAGAGCTCCAAAGGGCAACAGCAGCTTGGAATCTTTATAGCCTTGGGGATTTGATCTTATTTATACCTAACAGATGTTGAGTACAAAGCAGTTTTGTGGGGACTGCAAAGTAGGCAGGCTCTCAGTGGCTAAAAATCTGCTTATCAGGATTATGTTTAAAACAATTAGATGTACAAAAAATTCAGTTTGGTGCAAGCACACTTTTAAGCCAATAGGTCTCAACCTGTTGTAATGGAAGAAACAACCCAGAGGCCAATATACAGAGGGTTTTTTTGGGCTCATCTAAATAATAATAATCTTTGTACTTCCCCTAGGAGCAAGGTTCAGTGTTCACTAATTGTTTGTAGTGAATTTATAGAACGTAACTACTACGAACAATGAGAACTGGTTGTAACCTTTCAGAAATAATAAACTGAAGTGAAAGCTCACTTTTCCTTGTGCCACTCATCTTCTGCCTATACTAATGCCAAAATTTCCTGACTGGTGACCGATCTTTAGCTTTAAACTCCATCCAATGTATCCTATCCTATGTTGCCACAGAAATCTTTCTAAAGAAGGCATTCTTTTTTTCTTTTTTATCTTTGTTTTTAATTTTTTACTTTTAAGAAGGTATTCTTAACTTCTGGGCATGCATGTGCATGCACACCTGTGTGTGTGTGTGTGTGTGTGAGGGTGGCAGGGGGAGAGAGAGAGAGACTTCTGAGAATCTAATGAAAGCCTCAAATGTGCTCTCTGAAACAAAATTTCATAGGGTTTGTGGAATCTGAAGACCATGCTGAGTTCACTAAACTCAGCATTTAACCCATTCTAAAATATAATTTTACATTTCACTAGTTTGCTTAAAATTTTCCCATTATTTGTAAGACAAAATTCCAATTCCATAATGTGTCATAAAAGGCCACCAATGACTTGGAGCTATCTATCCTTCAGCCTCTTCGGTAATTTCCCTCAGGCACTCCAGTAATGCACTTCAAATATGGCTATGCTCCCTCATGCTTCTCTACATATGCTGATCCTAAGTTGCATATATATTTCATCAACAGGCAAAAATTTGGTTTTCTGCTCTATTACCAAGGCAAGCCATCCATCAGTCCTTCTTAATTCCACTTTTGTAGGCTGAATTTTTATACTATTTGTTCTTTCATGATAGTACCTGTGCAACAGATGAAGAAATCAATGGAACAAAACAGAAAGACCAAAATAGACCCTAACACATAAAGGAAGTGCGAATAAGATAAAGGCAACATCTGAAATGGGGTAAAGATGAACTTTTAAATAATTGATGCTGGGACAACTGGAACTAATCTAGAAAAAAAAGTTCATCCATACTTCATATTGTATACCAGAATAAACTACCAATGGATCAAATATTTAAATGCTGGAAGGAAGAAAGGGAAGGAGAGTGAAACAAACCATAAAAGAACTAGAAGAAAGCATGGCACCTTCAAATCTTCAAATGAAAAAGGCTTTTATAACTCTGATGCAAAATCTACAAGTCATAAAGAAAAAAATATTAAATTCACCTACATAAAACTAAAAAAAAACTTTTGGATGGCAAAACAAACACATTAAAAGTGAAGTAAAAAGACAGTACAAATGGTGAAAAATATATTTGCAACTCATTTAGCAGATACGTTAGCTTCCTGATACACAAAGAGCTCCTGAAAAACTGAAATGAAGACCAACAACCCAAAAGAAAAAGGGAAAAAGATATGAGAGACAGGTCCCAGAAACAGAAGTAGAAATGGCCTTCAAACATATGAAAACATGTTCAGTCTCACTCAGAGGAAAGCAAACCCAAACTTGTGAAGTTATTTTCATTTATCAGATTGGCAAAAATCCAAAAGTTTGATAACATATTCTACTGGTATGAAGCTATAGGTAAACAGACATCTCATAATTAAGCAAGATCCATGAAGTGAAATTTGTAGCTATCAAAGTCACAAATGCAAATTTCTCTTTGACCTAGTCAAGCGTACTTCTGGGAATCTATCTCACAGATAATGCCTGCAATACATAAGAATAATGTATGTGCAACATTATTCACTACAGTACTGATTGTATATCAAAAGTCTAGAAAGAATCTGAATGCCCATAAACACATCACTGGTTAAATACACTATAGTAAATCTATACAATGGAATTGTAGTTGTATATATATAAAAAATTATGTATGGAAACAAAATTTCCAGAATGGCCTATATAAACATTAAAAACAAAATACAGAATGATATATACAGTATTATGTATCTTATGTATGAAGAGTGGTGAAATAAATGTATTTGTACTTACGTCTATATTTTAAAAACCATGAAAATCCATACAATCCATACAAATCCATAAAATCCAATTATGTATCTTATGTATGAAGAGTGGGGAAACAAATGTATTTGTACTTATGTCTGTATTTTAAAAACCGTGAAAATCCATACACGTGTGTACACGTATGCACACGCATGTGGACACATAAACACACACACACACACACACCCCTCCTTAAAAAAGAGTTACCTAAAAGGTGCAGAGAAAATTGGATGTATATTTAGGCCAGGGTGAAAACAAGATTTCTTTATGCAAATACCATATGAAAGTATAACCTGTGTAAAGGGAGGGAGGTTGTCTCCTATTTTAAGGCTAGGAAAACTAAAAAGAGGTGTTTTTGTAATAAACTAGGTTTATGCCTTTCCTCCAAATTCCAAAATTAAATATCTTTGATTAGCTCATCAGAGCAATAATTTTTCTCTTAAAAAAATAAAAAAGCATCCTATCTTAAAAAGAAGCCAGAGTCAATGGAATCATGTGAATATTTGCCAAGGAAACTTTAGACCAAAACAAAATGTATGAGTCCAAACTTTCACACGTCAATTTTTAAAGTGAACGGAAATTATCTTTTGTTAACGAGCTCACGATGATTCATATACTACTCTACTTTTATGTATGTTTAAAATTTTCCATAGTTGGCCGGACATGGTGGCTCATGCCTGTAATCCCAGCATTTTGGGAGGCCAAGGCAGGCAGATCACCTGAGGTCTGGAGTTCGAGACCAGCCTGGCCAACATGGTGAAACCCCATCTCTATTAAAAACACAAAAATTAGCCAGGCATGGTGGCAGGCTCCTGTCATCCTGGCTACTAGGGAGGCTGAGGCAGGAGAATCACTTGAACTTAGGAGACGGAGGTTGTAGTGAGCCAAGACTGTGCCACTGCACTCCAGCCTGGGTGACAGAGTGAGACTCCATCTCAAAAAAATAAATATATATATAAAATTTATATAATTTATACGTTATATATAATGTATATAATTTATATATATTATATAACATACATAATTTATATATGTTATATATAACATATATAATTTATATATAATCTATAACATATAATTTATATATAATCTATAACATATAATTTATATATAATCTATGTAACATATATAATTTATATATATATAATATATATAAAAGTTTCCATAGTAAAAAGTTTTTTTAAAAAATAGTTCTAAAATTTAGGTGGTCATCAAAATTGTTATATGTTTAATTCTTTGAGATAGTACATTAATTTGGTAGTTTGTTTTACAGTGCAGATGATTATATGCTTTAAGTCAACTTCATGATACAGTAACATCTTAAATAAACTGGCACAGAATATACATGCCAATATACAGATTTTGAACACAAACTTAAATTACATAGCTTTCTGATTTTATAATTTAACTTAATGCCAAGTTCTTTTTTGGGACTATTACATCAATTACATTTTTTTTTTTTTTTGAGACGGAGTCTCGCTCTGTCGCCCAGGCTGGAGTGCAATGGCGTGATGTCAGCTCACTGCAAGCTCCACCTCCCGGGCTCACGCCATTCTCCTGCCTCAGCCTTCTGAGTAGCTGGGACTACAGGCGTCTGCCACCATGCCTGGCTAATTTTTTTTTTTTTTTTTTTTTGTATTTTTAGTAGAGGCGGGGTTTCGCCTTGTTAGCCAGGATGGTCTCGATCTCCTGACCTCATGATCCGCCCACCTTAGCCTCCCAAAGTGCTGGGACTACAGGCGTGAGCCACCGTGCCTGGCCTTTTTTTTTTTTTTTTTTTTTTTGAGACAGGGTCTTGCTCTGCTACCCAGGCTTGTGCAATGGTGCGACCTAGAATCACCGCAAACTCCACTTCACAGGTTCAAGGGATTCTCATGCCTCAGCTTCCAGAGTAGCTGGGATTACAGGCATGTGCCAGCACACCCGGCTAATTTTTTTGTATTGTTAGTAAAGATGGGGTTTTACTATGTTCGTCAGGCTGGTCTTGAACTCGTTACCTCAAGTGACCCACCTGCCTCGGCCTCCCAAAGTGCTGGGATTACAGGTGTGAGCCACTGCAGCTGGCCTAATTACAATATTGTTTTATAGAAAAAAAAATGTTATGATCTGCTTATAACATGCTTTCATTAAAGTACAAAAAGGAGGATGTCTATACCACAAAAACTTCAGAAGGTAAAAGCAATTTTAGAATTAAGCGTGCCTCCTGGTCAGATTGAATTTAACTGGCCAAGAACCAGAAACCACAGGATTTATAAAGGTGACATCTTTTACTGCTAAATTGTTGTCCCAATCAAATCAAAATAAAAATGAAAGTTAATCAATTACCTTATTAGTATTCTAAGGGGAAAAAACTTACCAAGCAACAGAGAAGCACTTTCACTGTTGGCAAGGAATACGGTTTATTAGGCGCCAAGAATGTCCTGGATTCCATAGCTGTTTTATTGAAATTTAAACACAGTAATTTACGTACCAACCTGAGCTAATACTGCTTTCTATAGTATTCTACCTCATCAAGTTGCTATGAAGATTAAATGAGAGTAAGTGAAAGTGTTTTTACACACTGTACCAATATGTAAAAGGTATTATTATTATTCCTGTCTACACAGAAATTGAATGGATCACCCTCTTTTATCACTTGTAGATCTTAGTTTCTGCTGTGCTGTTGCCAAAAATAAAAGGGGAGGGAAGGTCTAGCATTTACTCTAGTGATGTCCCTTTACTTTCGACCTATTCCATTGAAACTATTTATTTGTACTGGTGAAAGTTAAAAGTTTCTGGTATTAGTTTTATTCCTAAACTGGCTAAAATAGAACATACCTTTTCCTTAATCTTTCCATTCCATAAACATTTCTTGCTTGATTATAGCATAACTAGGGCATGATTTTGAAGCATCAGTCAGTATTGCCCTATCTTTTCCCTTTGCCATTCCTGCACCTTGGATACCATCAGGATTAATGCCAATCAACAGATATTTGTTTACAAACCCCAGGGTATGGTAAACCCAAAGACTCATTCTTTCAAAAATACTGACAGTACATTTACTCAGTATTAGACACTACTCTACTCACTGAGTAAACCAAAATAGATATGCTCTTCTCACAGAACTAAAAACAACTCAAAGATGTTAAAATTAATTTAGTAGTTTTAGGTACCGTTTCAGACTTTTCATCAGACAACAGACCCACAGCTAGAATCATAATTAATGAAAAAAATCTGAAAGTCTTTCCTCTAAGACCTGGAACAAGAAAAGGATGCCCACTTTCACCACTGTTATTTGACACACTATTGGAAGTCCTAGCTAGAGCAACTGGATAAGAGAAAAAAAAAAAAAGGGTATCCAAATTGGAAAGAATAAGTCAAATTATCCTTGTTTGTGGATAATATGATCTTATATTTGGAAAAACCTAGACTCCACCAAAAAACAATTATAACTGACAAATTCAGTAAAGTTGCAGGATACAAAATTAACATAAAAAAGTCAGCAGCATTTCTACATGCCAACAGCAAACAATCTGAAACAAAAATCAAGAAAGTAACTCCATTTACAACAGCTACAAATAAAATACCTAGGAATAAACTTAAAAACAAAGAAGTGAAAGATTTCTACAATGAAAACTATAAAACACTGATGCAAGAAATTGGAGAGAACACATGAAAAAATGGAAAGACTGGCCACGTTCATGGACTGGAAGAATCAATATTGCTAAAATGTCCATACTACCCAAAGTAATCTACAGATTCAGTATAATCCCTATGAAAACACCAAAGACATTCCTCATAGAAATAGAAAAATAATCCTAAAATTTATATGGAACTACCAAAGGCCCAGAATAGCCAAAGCAAAAAGAACAAAACTGGAAGAATCACATTACCTCACTTCAAATTATACTACAAAGCTATAGTAACCAAAACAGCATGGTACTGGCATAAAAACAGACATATAGACCAATGGAACAGAATAGAGAACAATGAAATAATTCCATACATCTACAGTGAACTCATTTTTGACAAAGGTGCCAAGAACATACACTGGGGAAAGGACAGTCTCTTCAAATGATACTCCCTGTCCCAGGAATTCCACTTTCAGGTTTGTGACACCTTGTTATATGTGTACAAGGAGACAAGCACAAGAATGTTCTTATTACAGCACTGTTTGTCATAACAAAAAAATCCAAATATAACCTAAATGCTCATCAGTGGAGAAAAAGATAAACTGTGGTATATTAAGAAGCTAGAATACTTGATAATAGCATTGAATGAAATAGATGTGTATGTGTTAACATATAAATACATACACCTTGAAATCATAATTTTGAATAAAAAGGACAAGATGCTGACCATTACATACATACAGTATCATATCACCTTACAAATTAAAAAAAACCAAAAACATTGGCTTATGGCTACACATATATATAACAAAATATAAAAATATGATTGAAGGTATCTCACATTTATCATAGTGACTGTCTTTTTGGGGACAAGATGGGATGATGGGTGTTCAGTAGAGGAATGGGACTGGTAGTGGAACCTAAATTAGTACTTCTATGTATAATATGAAGCAAATATAACAAAAAATTAGTATTTGTTCATTGTAGGTGACTAAACACAGCTGTTTAATATATTGTCCTTTATATTTTTCCATATAGGTATTTTAATTTTTTTTTTTTTTTTTTTGAGATGGAGTCTTGCTCTGTCGCCCAGCCTGGAGTGCAGTGGCACGATATCGGCTCACTGCAACCTCTGCCTCCCAGGTTCAAGCAATTCTCCCGTCTCAGCCTCCCGAGTAGCCGGGATTACAGGTGTGCGCCACAATGCCTGGCTAATTTTTATATTTTTAATAGAAATAGGGTTTCACCATGTTGGCCAGGCTGGTCTCGAACTCCTGACCTCAGGTGATCCGCCTGCCTTGGCCTCCCAAGGTGCTAGGATTACAGGCATGAGCCAACATGCCAGCACTGGCCAAGTGTTTTAAATTTTCTAAAGAAAAAGTTAAAAAAATCTTATGAACAATATTTTCTAAATGCTAAACCAAAGTCACCAATTTTGAAATACCTAAAACAGGCAATTTTCTTTACAATACTATATACAACTTATAAGTATGGTTTTCATTTAGTAATGTAAAAGACCACATCCAGGGTCTATCACATTTCTTGATATTACAATCCTTTGACTTAGTCTACCTTATTTTGAAGATAGTTTATCTAGTCTACCTTATACTGAAGACAGCTTACCTATCTTACGCAGTCTACCTTACACTGAAGACAGCTTACCTAGGAATAAACTTAAAAACAAAGAAGATACTGAAGATAGGTAAGCTATCTTCAGTATTTCCCTTTTGTGTCCCTAGAGCATTCAGTTTTATTCTTGTTATCTCCACTTCTTTCTCCTGTTGTGTCATAGATCCTCGGAGAACTTGTACATTTTCCCATCTCTAGAGGAAATAATCTTGGCTACTTTCTCTTTTCTGTACGATTTCTATTATTAGAGCATTGTTCAAAAACCTTTGTAATTTTTCTTGTCTCAGGTCATTGGTATTTATCTATGAATTGCATGTAAAACTATTTATAAAAGCAAATCCTTTCTCCACAAAGATATATAAAAAGCAACAATCACACAAAAAGATGCTTCACATTATTAGTCATAAGGGAAATGCAAATAAAACCCAAAATGAGATACCATTTCATACCCATTAGGAAGGCTATAATAAAAAAGACAAATAATAAACAAGTTTGGCAGTGATGTGAAAAAAACAGAACCCTCATGCTCAAGGGAAAGTAAAATGGTGTAGCCATTTTGAAAAACATTCTGCCAGTCTCTTAAAAGGTTACTAGAGACATAAATGAAATCATATGTCCACACAAAACCTTGAACACGAATGTTCACAGCAGCATTGTTCATAACAGCTAAAAAGTAGGAACAACACAGATGTCCATCAGCTGATAAATATGTAAACAAAATGTGGTATATACAGCCAATGGAATATTATTGAGCCATAAGAAGGCATGAAGGACTGACACAGGGTACAATGTGGATGGACTTTGAAAACATTATGCTAAGTAAAAGTCAGTCAGTCACAAACACATATTGTATGATTTCATTTATTTGAAATGCCAGAGAATAGGCAAATCTATAGAGAGGGAGCAAATGGGTGGTTACATAGGGATGGGAGGAATGGGAAGTGACTGCTAATAGGTACAGTGTTTCTTTTTGGGATGAAAAAATATTTTTAAATGAATTACCACGGCCACAGAACTTTGTGAATATACAAAAATCATTTTATACTTTAAATGGGTAAATTGTATGGCTTTTGAATTATATCTCAATAAACTGTCAAATAAAATTTTTTTAAAGAAATTTTCTTTTGACTTATAAGCCTAAACAGGCTTAGAACACAAGCCAACTTTTGGGGTAATCAGGTGAGTCTAATATTTTTTGGTTAATTTTTTGTCATATAATACAAACAACTGTCATACAGACAAACAATACACACAGGACTCAAGTCAAATATACTTTAAATTTTATTAGATTGGTAATACTTTTAAAAATCTGTTGACATACCACGTTGGCCAGGATCTTGTGGGAAAAGGAAGTTTCATACACTTGTTGAGAATCAAAATCTTTTCTGATATTAAGTTATAGCAAAGTTTTCAGTGTGTATATTCTATGACCCCATAATTATTTCAAGGTATTTATCTTCCCCAATAAAAATATTCCCACAGTGTTTCAGGATATATGTATTTAAATATATACTGCAACATTACCTAATTATCCATGAAGAAAGAAATAGTTAAATGAGATATAACCACTCTAAACAATAATACATGAATAAATATATAATCACCCTGAACAATCATAAAAAACGGACACCTTGGCATTATGTGAAATAAGGATATCAAGTATAAAGTAAAAGGTCAGTCCCTTTTTCTTGTCCCAGGGAATATCCCCATCCCTCCAATAACCCCAATTAACAGATTTTTACAAATTATTCAAATATACCTCAGGGCCAGGTGCAGTGGTTCATGCCTGTAATTCCAGCACTATGGGAGGCCACAGAGGGAAGACTGCTTGAGCCCAAGAGTTTGAGACCAGCCTGGGCAACATAGCAAGGCCCTACCTCTACAAAAAAAGTTAAAAATTAGGCATGGCACACGCCTGTGGTCTCAGCTACTTGGAGGGTGAGATGGGAGGATCACCTGAGCCTGAGAAGTCAAGGCTGCAGTTAGCTGTGATTATACCACTGCATTCCATTCTGGGCAAGACTCAGTCTCAAAAAATAAAATTAAAAATAAAAATCTCAAGGGACATATACGCTTATTCTTTTTAGTTACTGCACATACTCCAGGATCTAGAAAGTCTTTTTTTCCTTTAAGGCAGGGACTCACTCAGTTGCTCAGGCTGGAGTGCAGCAGCACAATCATACCTTACTGAGGCCTCAAAATCCTGGATTCTTCCGCCTCAGTCTCCCAAGTAGCTGGGACTACAAACTCATGCTAGCACACCTGGCTAATTTTTTGTAGAGACAGGGTCTGGTTACATTGCCCAGGCTGGTCTTGAACTCCTGGGCTCAAGCAATCTTTCTGCCTTGGCCTCCCAAAGTGTTGGGATTACAGGCGCAAGCCACTACACCCAGTGTCTGAATTACATTTTTTTTTTAAGACAGAGTCTCGCTCTGTCACCCAGGCTGGAATGCAGTGGTGGGATCTCAGCTCATTGCAACCTCTGCCTCCCAGGTTCAAGCAATTCTCCTGCCTCAGCCCCAAGTAACTGGGATTACAGGTGCGCACCACCATGCCTGGCTAATTTTTTTTTGTATTTTTAGTAGAGATGAGGTTTCACCACGTTGGCCAGGCTGGTCTCGAACTCCTGACCTCAAGTGATCCTCCTGCCTCAACCTCCCAAAGTGCTGGCAAAAAACAACAGACGCTGGCAAAGCTGCAGAGAAAAGGGAAAGCTTATACACTGTTGGTGGGAATGTAAATTGGTTAGGCAGTGTGGAAAGCAATTTGGAAATTTCTCAAAGAACTTAAAATAGAACTACCATTCGACCCAGCAATCTCATTGCTTGGTATATATCCAAAAGAAAATGAATCATTCTACAAAAAAACCACATATTTAACACAGCACTATTCACAATAGCAAAGGCATGGAATCAACCTGGTTGCCCATCAATGGTGGTTTGCATAAAGAAAATGTATATACACCATGGAATACTACGCAGCCACAAAAATGAATGAAATCATGTCCTTTGCAGCAACCTGGATGCAGCTGGAAGCCATTATCCTAAGCAAATTAACACAGGAAGAGAAACCCAAATACTAAATGTTCTCATTTCTAAGTAGGAGCTAAACTTTGGGTACTCATGGACATAAAGACAGCAATAACAGAAACTGGAGGCTACTAGAGGGGGGAGGGCAAAGGTTGAAAAACTACTGGGTACTACGCTCAGTACTTGGATGATGGGATCATTTGTACATCAAACCTCAGCATCATGCAATATACCCAGATAACAAAGCTGCGCATGTACCTCCTGAATCTAAAATAAAAGTTGAAAAAAAATTTCTAATAATAATTCTTTCTCCCAAAGTCTATTTCATATATTTCCACAGTACTATCAGCTTTCTTAAAGGCTCTTAATTAAAAAAAACAAACAAACAGATTTATCTAGGTACAACTGACATACAATAAACTGCAATGATTTAGAGTACACAATTTGATATATTTTGAGATTACGTATATACCCATGCAACCATCATCACATTCAAGATAATGAACATACCCATCACTTTCTGAAAGGTTCCTTGTGCTCCTATGTAAACCTTCCATCCTGCCATAGTCCTGTGCCCAGGCAAATATGAATCTGTTGTCACTACAGAAGAGTTTGCATTTTCTAGAATTTTATGTAAATTGAATTTTAAAACGTGTAATCATTTTTTGTCTGACTTCTTTCACTCAGCATGATTATTTTGAGATTCATCTATGTTGTGTGCATTAGCAGTTCATTCCTTTCTACTGAGTAGTATTCCCTTTTATAGATATACCACAATTCAACCATTCACCTGTTTATGGACATTTGGGTTATTTCCAGTTTGGGGCTATGACAAAGCAACTAAGAACATTCATATACAAATCCTTCTATGAACATACGCTCCCTTTTCTCTTGGGTAAATACCGAGGAGTAGAAGGGCTGTGTGATACGCTAAGTGTACATCTGACTTTTTGTGGGGGTGGACAGGGTCTTGCTCTTTCACCCAGGCTGGAGTGCAATGGTGCACATAGCACAATGTAGCTTTTAACTCCTGGGCACAAGTGATCCTCCTGCTTCAGCCTCCCAGGTAGCTAGGACTACAGATGTACACCACCACGCCTGGCTAATTAAAAATTTTTTTTGTAGACATGGGGTCTCACTATGTTGCCCTGGCTGGTATGGAACTCCTGGTCTCAAGTGATTCTCTCGCCTTGACTTCCCAAAGCACTGGGATTACAGGTGTGAGTCACCGTGTCCAGCCTAACGTTTTATATAACTACCATACTATTATTTCACAAAATTATGGTAAAATATACCTAACATAAAGCTTAACATTTCAACCATTTTTAAGTGTACAATTCAGTAGTGTTAAGTACATTCACAATGTTGTGCAACCAATCTCCAGAACTCTTTTCATCCTGCAAAACTAAAACTCTATAACCATTAAACAACTCCCCAGCACCCCTTCCCCCAGCCCCTGGGCAAACACCATTCTACTCTGTGTCTCTGTGAGTCTGAACACTCTAGGTACTTCAATAAGTAGAATCATACAGTATTTGTCATTTTATGACTGGCTCATTTCACTTAACATAATGTCCTTGAGATTTACTCATGTTGTAGTATGTGTTAGAATGTCCTGTTTTAAGGCTGAATAATATTCCAATGTATATACATACCATATTTTGTTCATCCACTCCTCCATCAACAGAAATCTGGGTTGCTTCTGCCTTCGGCTACTATAGTGAATAATGCTGCTATGAACATGAGTGTACAAATATCTCTTTGAGATCCTGCTTTCAATTATTTTGGGTATATACACAGAAGGAGAATTGCTGGATTATATGGTAATTCTATTTTTAGTTTTTTGAGGAACCTCTATACTGTTTTCCACAGCAGTTGCTCCATTTTACATTTCCACCAACAGTGCACCAGGGGTCCAATTTCTCCACACCCTTGCCAACTCTTGTTATCTTCTTTTTTGTCTGATAGCCGACATCCTAATGGGTGTGAGGTGGTATCTCACTGTGGTTTTGATTTGCATGTTCCTAATAATTAGCAATGTTGGGCATCTTTTCATATGCTGGTGGCCATCTGGATATCTTCACTAAAGAAATGTCTGTTCAAGTCCTCTGCCCATTTTTTAACAAGGTTGTATGCTATTATAAGAGTTATTTATATTCTGGATATTAACCCCTTATCAGATACATGATTTGCAAATATTTTTCCCATTCCAGGTTGGCTTTTCACTCTGTTGATTATATCCTTTGATGATCAGAAGTTTTAAATTCTGATAATAGTACAATTTTTCCATTTTTTCTTGTGTTGCCTGGGCTTTTGGCATCACGGCCAAGAAATAATTGACAAATCCAAAGTTATGATGCTTTTCTCCTATGTTTTCTTGTAGTAAAAGTTTTATGGCTTTAACTGTTATGTTCAAGTCTTTGATCCATTTTGGGTTATTCTTTGTACATGGTATAAGGGAAGGGTGCCACTTCATTCTTTTTTGCATGTGGATATTCAGTTGCCAACAGCATTTGCTGAAGAGATTCTCTTTACTTCATGGAGTGGTCCTGGTACCCCTGTCAAAGATCATTTGACCATAAATGTGAAGATTTAGTTCAGGACTCTCATCTGTCTGCATGCCAGTACCACTCAGTTTTGATTACTCTAACTTTGTAGTAAGTTTTGAGATCAGGAAGCATGATGCTCCCAACTTTGTACTTTTTTGAGACTGTTTTAGCTATACGGGATTCCTTGAGATACTGTATGAATTTTAGGACGGACTTTCTATTTCTGGAAAAAAAAAAAAAAAAAAAGCCCGTTGGGATTTTGAAAAGGTTTCATTAAATAAAACTGCCAAATTTTATTCCAAAGTGGTTGTACCAATTAAACACTCCTATCAGCAGTGAAAGGAAATTCTAGTTCTTTCACATCCCCACTAATACTTGGTATGGCCACTCTAATTTCAGCCATTCTAGGAGGCACGTAAGGGTATCATGTGCCTATTTAATTTGCATTTTCCTAATGACTAATGTTGAGTGTCTTCTCATGTGTTTATTACCATCCATATATCTCTTTGATGAAACTGTTCAAATCCTTTGTCCATTTTTAATTGGGTTGTTTTTTCTTTTTTTTTTTTTTTTGAGATGGAGTCTCACTCTGTCGCCCAGGCTGGAGTGCAGTGGCACAATCTCGGCTCACTTAAACCTCTGCCTCCCGAGTTCAAGCAATTTTCTGCCTCAGCCTCCCGAGTAGCTGGGGTAACAGGCGCCTGCCACCACGCCCAGCTAATTTTTGCATTTTTAGTAGAGACGGGGTTTCACCATCTTGGCCAGGCTGGTCTTGAACTCCCGACCTCATGATCCACCTGCCTCAGCCTCCCAAAGTGCTGGGATTACAGGCATGAGCCTCCGCGCCTGGCCGTTTGTTTTCTTATTATTGAGTTTTCAGAGTTCTTTATATATTCTACATGTCCTTGATCAGATATATGGCTTACAAAGACTATCAATCTGTGGTTTTTCTTTTTATATTCTCTTAATACTGTCTTTTGAAGAGCAGAAGTTTTACATTTTGATTAATCCAATAAATTAATAGGTTCATTATAGACTGTGCTTCTGGTGTCATATTTAAGAAATCTTTGCCAAACCCCAGGTCACAAAAATTTTCTGTCGTGTTTTCTTCTGCAAATTTTAGGTTTAATTTTTACTTTTCATTCCTTCTGTGTTCAATTTCCTTTATACGGTAAACCTTCTTGGACAATTCCTTCAAGCAGAACCTATGACAAGTAAACTTCTCTGGAAAGGACTTTATGGTGCATTTGCTCAAGCCAACCTAATTAAATTTATAGCTTAGCTTAGCTGAGAGATTTACAGGTACCTCTCAGTACTTTGAGTATATTATTCTATTGTCTTCTGATTTCTACAACTGCCATAAAAAAATTTCCTAGTCTAATTATAATTATTTTCTATATAATTTTTTTCCCTGAGTGCTTTTAAAACAATATTCTTTGGTTTTATTATGTCTATACTGGATTCAAATTGTTTGTCCAACTCAGAGATTGTGCTCCCCAAATCGTTAGATTTATGTCATTTGTAAATGTTAGCCCTAATTTATTTGAATTTTTCTCTACTCATTTATTTCTATTTTTACCTTTTGGAACTCCTTTGAGGCATATAATGCTCATTCCATTTTTCATACTGCTTAACCTCTCTATTTTCTATAACTCTCTTTTGTTACTTTCCAGAGTTCACTAATTCATTCTTTGGCTGGGTTTAATCTAGCTTTACCTTATTCACTGAGTTTTTAAAATAAATATTTCAATTTCTATATGACATTTAAACACTTCCTATGTAATTTGCTGTAACTAACTTGACATACTGAAATTTTACTTAAAGTGTTATCTTGCTACATCCTCAAATGAGTATCAGTATGTTCACTCTTTTTTCCTAGAGATAACTGTTTCTTTTGAACTTTCTACATTTCTTTTTTTCTATGTTGTTTCAATTTTTCCAACTCTTATTATAAAAAATTTCAGACAGAAAATCTGAACAAATGGTACAATTAACATCAAAATTCTTTCTTAGAGTCTAAGATTATCTTTTCATATTTGCTTTTTCTCTTTCTCTGCATGTTGATTTCCATCACACCATTTGAAGTTAAGTTTCAAAGTAACTGACAGAGATAGAAATGAAATAGTGGTTAGTTTTAGTGAATTGGAAGGGGCACAGGAGAACCCTCTAAAGCATCAGGAAATGTTCTACATCTTAATCTACATGGTAGTTACACATGTAAAAACTCTGAGCGATACACTTCAGATTTGTACCCTCTACTGTGTATAAGTTCCATCTCAAAAAAGCGTGGGTTTGAGGGGGAAGTTGCAGTCATCCTAACACTTTACTCCTAAATACTTATGCATGTAATTCCTAAGAACAAGGACATTCTCCTATATAATTACATTACCATCCTCACATTTAAGAACATTAACAATAATTCCATAACAATATCTAGTATTCAATCAATGTTAAAAATTTCCCAAGTCCCAAGAATGATTCTTCCCCCCTCAGGATTACACACTGCATTTGGTTGTTATGTGCACTTGGTCTTGTACAGTGTGGAATAATCCCCAACCTTTTCATTGTCCATGACATTAACTTATCAAGGAGTCCAGGCCTATTGTCTTACAGGAAGTCAACATTCTGAACTGTCTAATTGTTTCCTCATGATGCTTACCTTTTTCCTCTATCCCCTGTGTTTCTTATAAAATAGAAGGTCCTAATCCAAGCAAGAATACTTCATAGATGATGAGGTTTAAATCAAGACTACCTAAAAGTTCTACTTGGTTCTTTCTTAGGAGTCTAACCCTGCTGTTTTTAAGTCTGCTAACTCACTGATTGTAGACTGTTTCCTTGCATGTCTTACAACTTGAGATCTTGAGATAGTCAGTAAAGCATTATTTCTGTTAATTCTGTGAGACCTAGACAGGCCGAGGGAGGGTTTCCATTGCTTCTGTGCAGTACCTGAGTGCTATTGCCACTCCAAGACCAGTCATTATGTCCACTTCATGGCTTGAGGGTTCCTGGACAATGCAGGCAGTATAAATTTGAATCCCACACAATGATGAGAATACATCCATAGTTAAAAAGTCACAGGGGAAACTTTATTTAGAGTACTGTCAAAGACAGTCAAGTTTATTGTTATCTTTATGTATTCTGGTAATAGATTTCACCCTTTCACTGAAGGTAATGTCCTTCAAAGGGTCAGCTTTATGTGAGAATCTGGGTTCCAACTACCTTTGTGACACAGGCTGAAGGCCCAGTGTTGTACCCCCACACACTGATACTCACAACCTTTGTTCCAGAGTGACAAACTGGCCCACCTGAGGCCACTACAGCAGAGGTCAGCAAACTTCTTCCATAAAGAACCAGAGGTTCTGTAGATTACACCGTGATGTACAACTGCTCAACACCGCTGCTAAAGCATGAAACCAGCCACAGACAACATATAAACAGATTAGCATTGCTGTGTTCCAGTAACATTTTACTGATGGACACTGACATTTTATTTTATTTATTTATTTTTTTTTGAGATGGAGTTTCGCTGTTGTTGCCCAGGCTGGAGTGCAATGGCGCAATCTCGGCTCACTGCAACCTCCACCTCCCAGGTTCAAGCGATTATCCTGCCTCAGCCTCCCAAGTAGCTGGGTTACAGGCATGCGGCACCACACCCGGCCAATTTTGTATTTATAGTAGAGATGTGGGTTTCACCATGTTGGCCAGGCTGGTCTAGAACTCCTGACCTCAGGTGATCCACTCCTCTCAGCCTCCTGTGCTGGGATTACAGGCATGAGCCACCGTACCTGGCCAAAATTTGTATTTCGTGTGATTTTCATAGATTATGAAATACTATTATTCCTTTAACTTTTTTCAAGCATTTAAAAATGTAAAATCCATTCTTAGTTTGTAGGCCATACAAAAATAGATAGTGGGTTAGATTCGTTGAAGGTTATAGTTCAGCGATACCTTCACATATCAGCTCCTATACTTTTCTGGTTTTTTCAACTCCCTATTTGTTTTCACCCTCTATAGGTTTTTCTATTGAGCTCAGCTATACATTTAAATAAACACATTTTATTCAGCATTTCTAGTTGAGAGAGATATTTCTAGACCTACTAGAATACTGCAATGTGGTATATATAAAGAATAAGTAAGTAATATCAGAGTTTCCTACAGCTTTCCTTTTCTCAATTATAATACTTCTCAGAAAAACCTTCAAGTACAAGTCTTTTCACAGGCTGCATTGTACTACACGGTGTGGCTGTACCATGATTTATACAACCATTTCTCTACTGATGACATTCTATATTTTTTTTCTCGTTATGATTTAACAAATATCCTTGTATAAATATTGGTGCTTTTATGTGCTAAATTCCCAATAGTTGGAGTACTGGCTTGGAAGATATAGTTCTTGTAAATTTTGACAGATATTATCAAAGTGCTTTCCAATAAGCTGTGATACTTCACATTTCTATCCTTAACTAAGGGAGCAGTTTTCTTACTACACCCCTGCCAATAATAATTTATATTTTGCCAGACAGATGAAATGATCTCATAGTTTTAATGTGTACACTCACAATTGACTGCATCTGAACAGTGTTCACATGCTTTACTATTCATTTGGATTTAATCTTATATGAACTGCCTATTTATATCTTTTCCCTATTTTTCTACTGAGTTTTGTCTTTTTCTTGCCAATTTTGAAGTGTTCTTTGTATATACAGAAGACTATTTACTTCTTGCTATCTGGGCACCAATGCTGTTTCCAAATTTATAGACTATTGATTTTGTTAAGGTTTTTTTTTTTTTTGTGGGGGGGCATACATAATTTCAAAATTGTATTTAATCAATCTATCTCCTACAGCTTTTGAGCTAATTAAGTTTTGATTAAGATAGTGACCTCAACTCCTAGATTTTACATGCAGCCTACTAGATTTTTCTTGAAAGATTTACTTTTTTTTTTTTTTGGTATTTAATCTCTTGATTCTGATAGAATTTACTTTTGTAAGCAGTCTAAGATGTGGGCCCAATTTTATTTTCTTCTACATATGCCAGCACCAAAAATTAAATAATTCACTTTCTTCTTACTGATTGAACCATTTTTTTCATATTACATTTTCTGAAATTCTGGGATCTATTTCTAGATACTTATTATATTCTACTGAAATAATTTTCAGTCTATTTCTAGATACTTATTATATTCTACCGAAATAATTTTCAGTCCCTAGATACCCAAAGAGTCTTACTTTTAATATTAGCTTGGCTATTAACTTCCATCAGATCTTTAATGGCCGTGATCCACTGCCTTCTAGCCCTCAGTTTGCCAATGAGAAAACAATGCAATTTTCATTCTCCTGTAGATTACCAGTTTATCTTTCTGAAAAGGTTCTCTTTCAACTTTCGAATTATACAGCAAGTATCCAGGTCAATCTCTGTTTTTGTTTTCCTGTTGACAGTCAGTTGCCCCTATCTATCTGAAGGCTGGTTTTTGTTCAACACAGGAAAATTTTCTTGTATTATGTCTGTGAATACATCTTCCCTCTATTTTTGTTTGCTTCTTTATTAAACAGAAGTTGGAACTGTTGCTCTCTCCATGTCTCTTACCTTTTCTCTCATATTTGCCCCCTTTATCTCATATCTTAAAAGGTATGTCTTTAGCTTTACTTTCCAAAATACTTATTAATTCTAGCTATCCTAATATTTGGCCTTTCTGTTTAACAAAGGTCAACAATCATACTTTCAATTTTCACAAACTCTGTGGTCCTCTGAATGACTCAATTTTTATATCAAACTGATTTGGCTTCAAGAATGAAGTACATCCTGAGCTATAATATTTTTACATCTTCTCGTTGCCTTATTTCTTTTCTTGAGTTTTCTCTGTTGCTGTTGGTGTTCTAGTCATATTTATAAATAAAAATTAGGTTGATTTGGTGTGGACTTACTCCTGTACAGTTGTATAGGTCCAATAAATGGCAAGTGGTTTATTATGTTGACAAACTCTGATATTGTGGTTTATAATAATATATACTTTGGTCTTCAACCCTTTGGCCTTCAACCCCAGTTCTAGGCACAGAGCTCCTAAAACTCTTGTAATTTCCTGAGTGATCAGGGTGCCAGGTGCATCTTTTGTTCTCATTATTTGTCTTTGACCTTGGTTCCTGACACAGAGCTCTGATTCCCTTGAAATTTCCTAGGTGATAGGAGCATCTTTTGTTCTAACGAGGTGACTTTTGGTGGGTTCCTGAATGGAAGGTGGTCAAAAGAAAGACCAAGCCATAATGTGAACTTTCAGCCCCATCCACCAACCTCTGAGAAGTGGGGAGGTCCTGGAGATTGGCCTAATAAATATCACACCTATATGATGAAGCTTCCATAAAAATCACTGAAATGCAATGTTCCTAGAGCTTCCAGGGTGCTGAACATCTGGAGGTAGTGGAAGGTGATGCTCCTAAAGAGAGCACAAAAGCTCTGCATCCCTTCCCACATACCTTTCTCTATGCATTTCTTCCATCTGGCTGTTCGTCTTTTACCTCTTGTAACATCCTTTATAGCAAACCAGTAAATGTAAGTGTTTCTTGAAGTTCTGTGAGCTATTCTAGCAAATGATTAAAGATTAGAAGATGTGGGGATCCTTGATTTATAGCCAGCTGGTCAGAAGTGTAAGTCACAACCTGGAACTTGGGACTAGCATCTCAAGAGGGGACAGTCTTGTGGGACTGAGCTCTTAACCTGTGGGGTCTACGCTATCCCTGGGTAGATAGTGTCAGAATTGAGTTAAATTGAAGGCAACTTAACAACAATTGCAGACAATTGGGTAGAGACACTCAGTTGATTATCTACAGAGAACTGGAGATTGCTTGGTGGGGGAAAAACATCCCCACACATCTAGTCACAAAAATTTGTTGTGTTGACAGTATAGTAGGAGAAAGCAGTTTGTTTTCCAAACAGATTACTAATGGGTACAGAGGTGAGAATAAGTCTGGTATATTCCAGATGGAAGAAGAGTATTATTTTACTCCTGGGTAGATTAACCTTTACTTTTTACCCCACTGGATTTCTCTGAGGTTCAGGGACATCTGATGTTCAGTTCCACCATTTAAACACACACAGCAGTCACACAGAACTCTCCAGGCAGAAATTTTGTTTAGAAAACGACTTTTAGAGCTTTTTCATGGAATAAATGCTATAAATTATTTGTTCCATATATACAGAAGAGGAACTAACAGGATCCCCTTGTTGTACAACTCCAGTAGGCAACATTCACATCTCTATGGACATGTGCAATGTAAGGCCATACTGGGAACTCAGGACTCAGCAACCCATTAACAGATGTCTCAAAATATCAGGCCATGACCTTTAAAAAAATTTTTTTGAATTCAGAATTTCAATGTTTTTAGTTGAGTCTGGTTTGTTTTGGTTCTCCACAGGACTCACAACTAACACACACCTTCAAAATATTCATATTTACATCACCAGCTCGATTTATGAAGACACATGACTTTGTCTTCCTGCCAGAGCAAGACCTTAGACTAATTACTCTGACGACTACCCAAGAGGTAAATCTACTTCTTTGTAATCTGCTGACTACGCTATCTGCTTCACCAGGATTTTGCTAAGAATGGCTCCCTTCATGTAAGAATCTAGCTCCTAGTATTTTGTTTGGTTTTCTATTTTGGCTTATTTACGTAACCATTCATATATTTTCCATCTTCCAGGAATTCTTAAAAATTTCTAGTTCTCTGACAGAATCCTATCCTGTTTTATTATTCTTTTTACATATCTTTACTATCATTTCAATGAAATTTTTGGAGAGGAACAAAGATATAAAGGCAAGTGTTTAGTGTGCTATCTTGGACTACAAATCTAAGTCCACTTTAAGAAAACATAATTTCATTCTTGGTACTTGATTTCATTTGCTGCTAGTAGGTTCTATTGCCCTTTGTTCCTGAGTGTTCAGGACAAACAGAAACATGTATTTTGATGGAGGAGCTGTCATTCACTACCACAAGCAATTTTACTTAGAATGTGAATTATCCTGGCTGAGAAGATATATGTAAAGTCCTTAGCACAGAACTTGGAACACAGGATGGCAAATGCTCAAATAGTAACTATTAATGTTAATAAGAATTGAGGGAAGAAAAGGAGAGGAAAAGAGGTAGTTAAGAAAAGGGTTAACAGATTCAGATAAAAGAGAGAATGGCAAAATAATGTTCTTGAAAGAGTTTAATACCACAAACCCATTTATTGATGATTCATAAGGCCTTTTAAGTTCATGATATACAGTTTTTCTGAGTATTGAATATGAATTGTTAAACTGGGAGTATGATGGACAAGAACAAGTTACTTATTTAATCTAAGCCTAGCCAGAATAATTAAGGTAAGCCTGGTCAGTTGCCTGATAGTTATTCATTTATGATCATTTTACATCTTTGAAGAGTCTCAGTTGTTTTTATTTCTTTTTAAAAGGGAAATTATAAGCTTTAGTGATACTTGTAAATTTCTCTTGGCCTCTCTCATAAATATGAGGAGGCTAGTTAAACTTTTTTTTTTTTGAGATGGAGTCTCGCTCTGTCACCCAGGCTGGAGTGCAGTGGCGCAATCTCGGCTCACTGCAAGCTCCGCCTCCCGGGTTCACAGCACTATCCTGCCTGAGCCTCCAAATTAGCTGGGACTACAGGCACCTGCCACCATGCCCGGCTAATTTTTTTGTATTTTTAGTAGAGCCAAGGTTTCACCGTGTGTTAGCCAGGATTGTCTCGATCTCCTGACCTCCTGACCTCGTGATCTGCCCGCCTCAGCCTTCCAAAGTGCTGGGATTACAGGTGTGAGCCACTGCGCCCGGCCGGAGGCTAGTTAAACTTAATCATTAGGTTGAGAAATGTGAAAGGCTCCAACAACCCCAATTTTACATTTGTATATAGAAACTCACAAAATTACTAAGTTTGGTGGAACCTGGAAGGAACAATACCGTGATGAAGAGAAGGGAAACGCCTGGGACTGAAGAACACATTTCCTACTTTCTGCTCATGAATACAGATAATAAAGAATTAATTTAAGATCTACTGGGGATGGGATGTTTGCCACAGTTTTGTTAGGCTGCTTCGAAGATTATCTATTCACAGATAATTCATATGTTGATATTCCCCTTTTAAGTGGGGCATCCCTGGAAACATATGCTTAGTAATTCCCCATCTTAATGTGGGAAAAATAATTTTAATTTCATTCTACCCAACAGAATAAAGAGAAAGGGTAGGAGAACTGGATTTGTTTTACAAATTGATTTGTAATTCTGTACAATGAAAAATTAGAGTCCATTTTTTACAACCAACTTTTGTCTGTACACGGAAAAAGGGCAGAAAAAGTATGACTTTTTATTTTATTACTTTTTATTCCCTGACAATAAATGATGCCTTTAGAAAGCCATATTTCCTAAGATAAAAACTTACAGGCTGGTAACTCGTAACTCCATTAGTTTTCTAAACTCATATGCAGGAATTCTTAACTTCTGAGAGTAAAATGCCTCTATAATAACATTGTTTTCTTAAGTCAGAAAGGAATTTTTGGAACATTAAACAATGATCAATTGCACTTTTGATTTCTGTTGTCAGAGAAAAAAAATGAAAAATTTTGACTTCAGTTGTATTTGGAATTTTTATTGTCAAAAGTAACCACAGACATTTAAAAAGTAGTGATGTATACAGACGGGTTACTTATTAAGTCTACTAACAATATTCGTTGCACTTAAGGATTATAGACCACCCACAATAATTTCACAGATTTCTCTTTAAATGATTCAAATGTTACTTACAGGGTACGCTGTTCCTAAGGTAATACTAATATTCAACAACCAAAAATTAAGTAGATGAAGGGAAACATATCAATCACACTGAACGTTCAACATCTGATAATATAACTCAGAAAGGAGATTTCTCAAGGGTGAAGAATGAATCTTACCTGACACACATTAGATAATGAACAAGCTCAAGTCTTAAAATCTTGATTTATTTTAAACTAGTGCTTAGACATGACTGTGGTTCAAGTTTGGCAGACAGGTTTAAATGTCAAATCCAACACTAGAGACAATACCATTTATTTCAGTTAAGGAATATAGACTTTGCCACCAAATAATTATATATTTTTCATTCCTGCATGACATGGATGCCTCTATTTGCATGATCTCTGAGTATGAAGTAATAATATATTAATTTTCAACAACTGATCTGTCTGAAAAATACAAAGAAACAGCAAAATGGTGATATTAAAACTGACTCACCACTGTCCTCTGTTTGTTGGGCAGGAAGACTCTAACGATAGGTTTTTGTGGTGACTTGGGGTTGCTCCGTGCCACATCTGTGGGATTTTGAAAAACTGAAAGAGATGAAGGTAGCACTGAAAGGCTAGAAGAGGAAGAAGATGTAACGGTATCCATTGATGCAGAGCTAGAAACAGAAAAATCAGTTCCGTTCCCCAGAGATTCCAATAACTGTTGTTCTCTTTGTTGGAGTGCATCTAGCTTGCTGGTGTATTCTTCATAGGCCTATAAAATAAAGCATACTTACATTCAATCCGGACTTTGTCCTGACATTAACAAAAGAGAATATAAAATTTTAGCCTTTGATTATAATCTTTTCACCAGTTGATAGGGTTTTAAGTTTCAAATTACAAAATAAGTGCCAGAAATACTATAAATGAATACTTTCACCTTTAAATTGATAAATTCTTTGTTATTAGACACTACACTATATTACACCTGATAAATCTGACCTATACATATGTGATATCTAGACGGTCCATGAATAATAAAAAAGCACAGTATTTCCAATTTTCTGGTCCACTTATATTTACCTTCCAAATCATGTCTAACATAAGATAAAACACTGTATCAAGGATAAGTGTTCCTCCCATTAAAAGAATTATTTTGTCCCGGAAAAGTTGTAGGCATATGAATTCCATTCGTTCTCTCTCTCTCTCAACAGAAAAAGAAGTTGAAAATGACATGAGGTATTGAAGATTTGTCCAAAAAAACCCCAAAATTTAGGACACAGTACCAGATCTCACTGTTAGCACCAAAACTTCCTTAATAGGGTTTAGAAGATGTGTAATTGCCACATTCTTTCTGAAATAGTTATCAGTTAAAATACTTTATTCTTCTCAGTATGGCTGTTTGATGACTTCTTTCCCCACCAAATGCTGCTTAGAGATTGGAACTTGCATGCAAAGCCGTAAGCCTTGTGGGAAAAAAAAACAAACAAACAAACAAAAAAAAACAAACAGAATTGTATTTGAAAATGTGGCTTATACCCTACAGCCAAGAAATTCTGGGGCTACTATCCATCAGAGTATCTTCCTAGAAGTTTCATTTGATGAAGGCTATGAAGTCAAGCAACCATACAAGATATCAAATTTTAAAAGAACAGAATGACATTGAACGAATCGGAATATACAAGTCCATAGTTCTTTTAGGCACTGGTAATCCCCTCACTCACACCGTGCTCTACTATTTCTACCTACCATCTCAAATAGATGCAACACTACAAACATTCATGAAAGAGAGAAGCAAAGATTTTAAAATGGCCTTTCCCGTCTCTCAAGGAGTTTACTGTTGGGCAGTGGAGTAGGATAGGTGTATTTTTATTTGTGTAACTGCTGTACATGAGAAATAAACAATATTCTTGACGCAAAGTAATAATGAGGAAGGAGGACAGCCTTGAAAGGCTGGCATTTAGATGGACGAAGAAAGTAGGGAGGAAGGAGTCCTGTATATGGGAAAAATTCTGTAACAAAGAGTGTTTTTTCTGTAACAAAGGCGAGAAAGTTTAAGACACAGGAAAAACTATAGATTGGTATAGCTCAATGTCATACAATACCTGGGACATAGCAAAAGATCAATATATGTTTGTGAAATTTAAATGAAGCTTTAGCAGCATCCCTGTTTTCTTAAAAAAGAAAGAAAGAAATTTAAATGAAAAATAGGTAGAGAAACAATAAGGCTGAAAAGGTGAAAGGGATTAGATTGTAGAGAGTATATATGCCATGCTATAAAG
Organism: Pongo pygmaeus; assembly: GCF_028885625.2. Lineage (NCBI taxonomy): Eukaryota > Metazoa > Chordata > Mammalia > Primates > Hominidae > Pongo > Pongo pygmaeus. The sequence continues at coordinate 139,785,879 of NC_072379.2, forward strand.
TCTGAACGTAAGGGAGCAAGGGAGAATTATAAAATGTAGAGAATGAAAGAGAAATTTCATTTCAATAAGGGCCACAGGACCCTGCTATGCTGCATCTTACCACATAATTTCAAAGAAATAAGGGGGGCGGGGAATAGTAACAAGAGCTACTGAGGTAAGAGATTTAAACTTCATCAAAAGGTCTTCTCTGTTTACAGCTTGCTAGTTGCCCTACCCAGACCCTGTTTCATAGTAGATCAGGGCATTATAAACAAATAGATTCCAAATTTTCTGAGCTACAATTTGGTTTAGCTTTCAGTACCAAGGCCTAATTACTTAAGCGTACTTCTCTCAATACAATTTATTTATTGAGCCTTCAATCACTCAGTAAATATACACTGATACATGTGTTTGGCACTGTTAGGGCTCAGACTACAACCACAAATAAGACAAACACAATTCCTACTCTTTGAAGATCACATAAATGCAGTCTGGAACACAAAGGTTCCTCCTGCATGGATAAAATATTCTTATTTACTGTCACCTGAGCAAGTACAGTTACTAGACAAAATAAACCTTAGGAAAAGTAATGAACAGAACAATTTTCCAAACATATTTCCTTACCAAAATGTTAGCTTTAATTTTTGAAAGTATACTGATCCCTCCATGACAGATTATAAACTATCACTTCACCACATCTATCAATAGCTTTTCCTTTTGTTAAGTACAAAACATCTACTTATTCCATCTCTCCCTATCCTCAAAGCTGCAATCTACCAAGGCCTCTGGCTCATTTTACCTACTACCCTTGCTGCATTCAATATGAACTTCAATTACTCTTTTAACACTCTGCCATAGATTTCTCTAAACCTCTCACCTCTAAAGGCATTTATTTCCATTCTACCTTCAAGACCCGGAGAAGCATCACAGTCTTTACAAAAGCAATAAAAAGGATGAAAAGATCTCAATTTAGAACCTCACACACCCCTGGGGCACACATACTTATCCCAGTTTCTTAAATGTCTATCTCATTACATTAATCTGTTCAAGGTCAACATTAATCTCTCAAACAGTTGCTAAGATTTGGCCACTGTTGTCTTCCTTCACATACTTTGCGGCTCACAACTGCAACAATGCCATTGGTGATATCTTAGATTTTCTGGCTAATTCTTGTTATTTTATCAACTAGCTTGCCAGATACAAATTTTGGGTAAGTCTGACCATTCAATTGTTCTATTTTTTCCTGTCAGGTTACCACACACTATTGGAGAAAATAATAAAACTGGTCTAATTAGTTCTATGATCAATTTATGGAACTTAGATTTGCCTGGTCCTTCACACTACTGCCTGAAAATCATGCTTGTTTTTAACATCATATTATAGTCACAACAGTTATTCTAATCTTCCTAATTCTTCTCTGGATCTTAACTTCATCCCTCAACTTTTAATTCACTCTGAAAATAACATTACCTTCAAATCCACTCTGAAGTTCAAAGTCATCAAATGAAAAGTTTACTCTACTTCTTTATCTACATAATTCTCCACATCTTTCCCCATTCTTCTTCTACTCTCACTTCAGTGCTAATATTGGGTGTTTAGGGCCTTAGTCTACCACTCCCTCAGTTTTCTCTCATATCATCTACTTTTCCCTTTTCCTCTGTTTTCTCACTCTACTAATATGAGCAAGCCACTCCAACGTATGTGCAAACCTCAACCACAACCACCACCACCAAAATTCTTTTGGTTATTCAAGATGCTGCAGATACCAGATACCACTTCTTCAGGAGACAATTTTTCAAAAACCCTATTCCTTCTCATCAAAACTCTAAATATTTTTCAAAAAGTCTAATTCTAAGCTCTCTTTGCGAAAACCCAGAAGAGGTATCCTTTCTCTTTATTTCCTTTAGAATATTTTATCATACTCTTCTTTATATGGCAAATTTTTCCCAACTTCAAAATAATTTTGTGAGGATTAAATGAGATAATACAAGTAAAACAAATTATTGTAGAGACTACCACATAGCAAAAATCCAATAAATATTTGTATTAGTAATAATTGATAACCTGGGAGGCGGAGGTTGCAGTGAGTTGAGATCACGCCACTGCACTCCAGCCTGCAACAAGAGCAAGACTCCATCTCAAAAAAAAAAAAAAAAAAAAAAAAGAATCTAAGAAGACTTAATATCATTAAAATGACAACGCTTCCCAAGTTGATCTACAGATTCAACGCAATCCTTATCAAAATCTCAATTTTTCTTTTGTAGAAACTGACAAGCTGATCTTAAAATTCATATGGAAATACAACAGACTTGAAATTATCAAAACAATCTTATAAAAGAAGAAAGAAGTTGGAGGACTTATACTTCCTGATTCCAAAACTTAACTACAAAACTATAGTAATCAAGACAGCATAATAATTTTGGAATAAGAACACACATATAGAACAGAATAGAACAAGGTGCAACTAGTAAATCCATAAAGGCAAAAAGTAGATCAGTGGTTGTCAGGGGCTGGAGGGAATGACTTCCAATGCATAAAGGGTTTCTTTGTGGGAATGATAAAAATATTTTAGAATCAGATAGTGGTGACAGTTGTCCATCGTGTAAATACACAAGAACCACTGAATTACACACTTTAAAAAAGTGAATAATATAGTATGTGAATTATTTTTCAATAGAACAAGAAATAAAACCTTACATTTACAGTCAATTGATTTTTTTTTTACAATGCCGGCAAGACAATTCAATGAAGAAAGAATGGTCTCTTCAACAACTGGCGCTGGTACAACTGAATATCCACAAACAGAAGAATGAAGTTGGGCTACTACCTCACAACATATCCAAAAACTAACTCGAAATAGGCCAGGCATGTTTGCTCACGCCTGTAATCCCAGCACTTTGGGAGGTCAAGGCAGGAGGATCACTCGAGGCCAGGAGTTCAAGACCTGACTGGGCAACATAGACTCCATCTTTACAAAAATTAAAAATAAAACAAGATGGGTCACATACCTATTATATAATTGAGCACCCCCATTTTTCTAAGAAAGAGTTTAATTATTTTTTTCTTTCCTCCTCCTCCCCACTTCCTACTTAGCTCTTTAGAAATGCAATTATATGCCAGGGGTGGTGGCTCACACCAGTAATCCCAGTACTTTGGGAGGCCAAGGCAGGCAGATCACTTGAGCCCAGGAGTTTGAGGCTAGCCTGGGCAACATGGTGAAACCCCATCTCTACAAAAAATACAAAACTTGGCTGGGCATGGTGGCATGCACATATTGTCCCAGCCACCCAGAAGGCTGAAGCGGGAGGATCACCTGAGCTCAGGAGGTAGAGGCTGCAATGAGCCGAGATCACGCCACTACACTCCAACCTGAGTGACAGAATGAGATTCTGTTTCAAAAAGAAAAAGATAGAAGAATAAAATAAATGCAATTATGGCCTTTTATCTCCTTTTCACCAGACATTCCCTACAAGGCAAGTTGATCTAATTATGTGCTTAGACAATCCTGAGTGGAACTCTCACCCATCAGGAGGTCGCCTCAAGAGGTAATAGTCGATCTACAACCAAAAGCACGCCTGCTAGAGTTTTCAGCCACCTCTGAGGTATTTTTGCCCATGAAGCCACCAACTTGACTGCCTGAGAGAGAAGGCACCAAAGGGAATATGCAGATCTTCCATCTGCTGAATTCTGCCCCCGTGTAGGCACCTTCTTTAAAAGCACCCACTTTCTGCTCCAACAGGGAAGCAGTACCCTTAAGGCAGGAAGCCTGTACTTCTTCTTCCTTTAAGCTAACTTTGGAATAAAAAAGCCACTTTATACTAGACTTTGCTCTTACTAATTGGACTCTGCAGGCAGCAAGCAACTAAACCTGTTTTGGCTATATAACTAATACTATAAAACTCTTAGGAAAAAACACAGGAGTAAATCATCCTGACCTTTGATTAGGCAATGGTCTCTCATATATGATACACCAAAAGCATAGCAACCACAGAAAATAGATAAATTGGAATTCCATCCACATTTAAACTTTTGTACTTCAAAAGACAAAATTGAAAGAGTGGGAAAAAATACCACAGAATGGGAGAAAATATTTGCAAGTCATGGATCTACTATCTAGAATATATAAAGAACTCCTGGCCAGGTGCGGTGGCTCACACCTGTAATCCCAGCACTTAGGGAGGCCGAGGCAGGCGGATTGCTTGAGTCCAGGTGTTCGAGACCAGCCTGGGCAACATGACAAAACCCCATCTCTACAAAAAATACAAAAATTATCCGGGTGCAGTGACGCACGCCTGTAGTCCCAGCTGCCCGGGAGGCTGAGGTGGGAGGATGGCTTGAGCCTGGGAGGCGGAGGTTGCAGTCAGTCGAGATGGCGCCCCTGCATTCCAGCCTGGGTAACTCTGCCATCTTGGCTCACTGCAACCTCCACCTCCCAGGCTCAAGCGATCCTCCCATCTCAGCCTCCCAGGCAGCTGGGATTACAGGCATGCACCACCGTGCCTGGATAATTTTTGTATTTTTTGTAGAGACGAGGTTTTGCCATGTTGCCCAGGCTTATCTTGAACTCCCGGACTCAAGCGATCCACCCACCTCGGCCTCCCAAAGTGCTGGGATTACAGGTGTGAGCCACCATGCCTGGCCTAAAGAATTCTTACAACTCAGTAATAAAAGGACAAACCCAGTTTTTTTAAGTGGGCAAAGGATTTGAATAGACATTTCTCCAAAGAAGAGATACAAATGGCTAACAAGAACACGAAAATATGTTCTATATTATTAGTCATTAGGAAACTGCAAACGAAAACCAAATGAAATACCAATTCACACGTACTAAGATGGCTTTAATTAAAAAACAAATAGATAATAACAAGTGTTGATGAAGATGGAGAGAAACTGTAACCCTCATACATTGCTGTTAGGAATACAAAATAGTGCAGCAACTTTGAAAAACTGTCTGGCAGTTAGTTCCTCAAAGTGTAAAACAGAGTTACCACAAGACCCAGCAATTCTATTCCTAGGCATACAGCCAGGAAAAATGAAAATATATCTACACAAAAACTTGCACATGAATGTTCATGGTGGCATTATTCATAATGGCTAAAACATATAAGTAGCCCAAATGTTTATCACTTGATGAATGGATAAACAAAACATGATATATGTGTATGATGAAATATTCAGCCATAACAAGAAATGAAGTACTGATACATACTACTACATAAACAAACTTTGGAAACATTACATTAAGTAAAAGCAGCCAGTCACAAAAGGCCACATAATGTAATTCTATTTATATGAAATATTTCAACCAGCAAATCCATAAAGGCAAAAAGTAGATCAGTGGTTGTCAGGGGCTGCAGGGAATGACTACTAATGCATAAAGGGTTTCTTTTGGGGAGTGATAAAAATGTTTTGGAATAAGATAGTGGTGAGTATAGTAAAAACCACTGAATTACACAGTTTTAAAAAGTTAATCGTATAGTATGTGAATTATTTCTCAATTAAAATAGAAGGGAAAAAATCTAAGGATCTATCTAATTTCAATGTAATGAGAAAAAGCAGTGAAATAAAAATTTTATTTTTTATCATTTAGTTAATTAAATTTAGTCTAATTATTCTTACTCTCACAAGATACAATGAAATCTTACAAACTGCCCATAAATGATATATAATGGACTGTTATGCATTCCACAGGAAGCATCCAGCTTCCAGTATTCATTTCACTGAAGGGTTTGACACAATGCCTCTGCATTATTCTAGGTTCTATATAGACTAAAAATCAGAAAGGCCGCCAAGCATAAGAATGATACGGTGATTAAACGCATGGGCTGTAAATTCAGAACATCTGGGATTCAAACCTTGGCTACCATTTACAAGTTGTGTAACCTTGGCCATATTATTAAATCCCTCTGTGCCTGAATTGCTTCATTTATAAAATGAAAATGAGAATAGTTAAGTGTAACTCAAAGGGTAGGCTGAAGATTAAATGAACTAATATATGATTAGTCCCTGATACATAGTAAGTACTCAGTAAAGGTCAGGAGCTGTTACTGTCTTCATCAGTCTACAGGGGACTGTAGGATTCAACCATAAATTCTGAAGTAGTTAGGACTCAGCTGTAGGGTGATTACAGAGACAGTATCCCTTCACCTCTGGGCTCCAATAAATCAAGTACAGAAAGAAGAATCTACTACTAGAAAAGCATCTAGCATTATATCTTACACATAGAAGGTATTCCAATAATTTGTTGGATAAATGAATATGGAAACACTGAGAGGAAATGAAGAAACTCTGGGGAACAACTTTTCAGAGTAAACTTATCTTTTCTTCCTTTGGATGATGGTAGAAAAAAGGGAACCAAAGATCGAATGAGAAGACAAATTAGAAATTCTTTAGAGTACTGCATCTCATATTTCACTGTAGTTATCATCAAGGGAATCAATAGAATGTTAACTGTTATCTGCCAGTAGAAGAACATCTAGAACTGAAAAGATGGCTTTTAAATAAATTAGTACATGGGAAAAAGAAAATCAAGGGGATTTCTGATGGTGGTGTAACCAATTTCTCTGTTTTGCTAGAATGAAGAGAAGAAGCAAGAATAAGTAGTTGAAGATTTATCTTCCTACAGAAACTTAAAAGGGGTTTCTGTTGAAATGTTATAGAATAAAATAATCATAGCACAACTTCTACTTGACAGCATACAAACTAATCTGAAGAAAAACTGTGAACACTGGAAATTTTTGACTTATTAGACTCTTATTTCAGGAAATGTAAGCATAGTCACTGGTATAAGGGTGATATGTGACCTCATTCTAGTCAATGAGATATAAAAGGAAGAGTTATAGAGGATTTTTGAGAAAGATTTTCCTCCTAGCAAGAGCTTGGTATACAAGAGAACTTCTCTGTTCTCTGCTTTCTGCTTTGAGGAGTTGTATGAGGGAAAGATCTTAAAAATCTGCTGTGGTCTTGACAGAAAAGCGAAAGGGACTATAGAGATTCAACCAAGTATCTGACAACTGAGCTGTAGAACTAGTCTTACAATAATTTACTTCTATGCTTCTTGCTATGTGAAAGGAAATGAAAATCCCTATTTGTTCCAGAAACTTATTCTTGAAGGGTTCTGTTTCTTGCAGTTAAACGCATTTATAATTTTTATGGATCTGGATTTATTCCTTAATTTTTCTCATGTTTCCTCTAAAATTTCCCATCTCTCTGCTTTTACTCTGCTTTCTAGAACATTTATCTTCCAATATTTATTTTTCAACATTTATTTATATATACCTATATGTCTGTATATACATATATTTTTAAAAATTTCTGGGCTGGGCACGGTGGCTCATGCCTGTAATCCCAGCCCTTTGGGAGGCCGAGGAGGGTGGATCACAAGGTCAGGAGATGGAGAACATCCTGGCTAACACGGTGAAACCCCGTCTCTACTAAAAATACAAAAACAAAATTAGCTGGGTGTGGTGGTAGGTGCCTGTAGTCCCAGCTACTCGGGAGACTGAGGCAGGAGAATGGCGTGAACCCGGGAGGTGGAGCTTGAAGTGAGCCGAGATCGCACCACTGCACTCCAGCCTGGATGACAGAGCAAGACTCCGTCTCAAAAAAAAAAAAAAAAAAAAAAAAATTCTAGCTATTAATCGGAATTAGTTTAGCCTGTGCAGTCTAACCCTGGCCAACAGGGGAATGACACAGCAGCAAGGGCCACATGCATACGGGATAAGAACCCCTTCCCCTCCCTTGTCCAAGTGTGCGCTCACCATTGCTCCATCTGTAAGGGCACACCCTTCTATAGAAGTAACTTGCCTTGCTGAGAATTAAAAAGAAAATTAAAAAAAATAAAAATAAAAATAAATTTCTGGCTATTGTATTTTTAATTTCCAAGAGGTCTTTCTTGTTCTCTGTTACTTTTGCTTCTTTAGTATTGCTACAAAGCAAGACTGGACTAATAGATCTTATCTCTGATGTTAATTATAGTTATTTTTAAGTTTTATTCTGTTTTCTGCACTGTTTCTGAGTTTCTGTTGACCATTTCTGCTGTTGTCTTTCCTGCTGACAGCTTTCTTTAAATATCTCGTTATTCTTAACTGTCCACTCATATTTCAGAGTTAAGAAGTCTTAAGATGTCAGTATTAACCAAAGCAATCTACAGATTCAATCCAATCCCTATCAAAATCCTGATGACCTATTTGTAGAAAGAGAAACATCCTTTATAAAAGTCACATGGAGGCCGAGCACAGTGGCTTGCACCTGTAATCCCACCACTTTGGGAAGCCAAGGCAGGTGGATCACTTGAGGTCAGGAGTTTGAGACTGGCCTGGTCAACATGGTGAAACTCTGTCTCCATTAAAAATACAAAAGCTAGGCATGGTGGCAGGTGCCTGTAATCCCAGCTACTCAGGAGGCTGAGGCAGAAGAATCACTTGAACCTGGGAGGTGAAGGTTGCAGTGAGCCAAGATCACACCACTGCACTCCAGCCTGGGTGACAAAGCGAGACTCCATCTCAAAAAAAAAAAAAGGAATCTCAAGGGATCCTGAATAGTCAAAACAATTTTGACAAAGAACAAAGTTGGAGAACTCACATTTCCTGATTTCAAAACTTACTACAAAGCTAGTGTAATCAAAACAGTACGATGACAGCATAAAGACAGACATATAGACCAATGGAATAGAAAGCCCAGAAATAAACTCTTGCATATATAGTCAAATGGTTTTCGACAAGGGTGCCAAGGCCATTCAGTCTTTTCAACAAATGATGCTGAGAAAACTGGGTATCCATATGCAAAAGAACGAAGTTGGACCCTTACCTTACATCATATATAAAAATTAACTCAAAATGGATCAAAGACCCAAATGCAAGAGCATTTGGGAGAAGAATGTCATGGCATTGGATTTGGTGATGATTTCTTGGATATGGTATCAAAGGCGAGAGCAACCAAAAGAAAAATAGATAATTTGGACTCAAAAACTATAAGCAGAGTAAAAAGGGAAACCACATAATGGGAAAAATATTTGCAAATTAAATATCCAATAAGAACTGATATCTAGAATATATAAAGAACTATGCTCAATAACAAGAACAAAACAAACAATCCAATTAAAAAATGGACCAAGAACTTAAATCAGACATTTCTCAAAAAAGAAATACAAATGGCCAATAAGCACATAATAAAAGGCTCAACATTGTTAGTCATCAGGAAAATGCAAATCAGCACCATAATAAGGTATCACTCCACACACATGAGGCTGTGTTTTTTTTGTTTTGTATTGTTTTGTTTTGTTTGAGACGGAGTCTTATTCTGTCCCCCAGGTTGGAGTGCAGTGGCATGATCTTGGCTCACTGCAACCTCTTCTCCCAGATTCAAGCGATTCTCCTGCCTCAGCCTCCTGAATTGTTGGGATTACAGGCACGCACCACTACGCACACCTGTAATTTTTTATTTTTTAGTAGAGACAGGATTTCATCATGTTGGTCAGGCTGGTCTCAAACTCCTGACCTCGTGATCTGCCCACCTTAGCCTCCCAAAGTGCTGGGATTACAGGTGTCAGCCACCGCGCTCAGCCTAGGCTATGGTTTTTTTAATCAACCGAAAATAGTAAGTGTTGGTAAGGATGTAAAAAATTAGAACCCCATGCGATGCCAGCAGGAATATAAAACAGGGCAGGTGCTACAGAAAAAGGTGTGGCAACTCCAGAAAAAATAATCATAAAGTCACCATGTGATCCTGCAATTCTACTCCTGGTATATACCCCAAAGAAGTAAAAGGAACTCAGATACTCGTACACCCATGTTCACAGCATTATTGATAATAGCCAAAACGTAGAAGCAACCCAAGTGTCCACTGATGGACAAATGGATAATCAAAATGTGGTAAATACATACAATGAATGGATTATTATTCAGCCTTAAAAAGGAAAAAAATTTTGATAGATGCATTATCCTTGTTGCAACATGGATAAACCTCAAAGACATTAAGCTAAATGAAATAAGCCAGTCACAAAAGGACAAATATTATATGATTCCATTAATATGAAGTTCCTAGAGTAGTCCAATTCATAGATCATAGAGAAAGTAGAATGGTGGTTGCTATGAACTAGGGAAAGAAGGAAATAGAGATTTAGTGTTTAATGGCTAGAGAGTTTCAGTTTTGGATAAAATTTCTAGAAATGTATGGTGGTGAAGGATACACAAAAACATGAATGGACTTAATGCCACAGAACCATATACTTAAAAATGGTTAAAATGGTAAATTTTGTTAGGCATATTTTACCCCAGTTAAAAAAAAAAGCATTAAGGAATCTTAAATGGCAGATGAGAAACCTGCAGAACCGTGAGTCTCAATGAGTAATCAGTAGATCTGGCTCTTCACTGATGGGCCTTCAAATATCAGTATGTACAGGTCTTTTCTCTTGGGCTGGTTACAGTCCATTCATAGTATATAAAATGGTGATGGCCAGGCACGGTGGCTCACGCCTATAATCCTAGCACTTAGGGAGGCCGAGGCAGGTGGATGACTTCAGGTCAGGAGTTTGAGACAAGCCTGGCCAACATGGTGAAACCTGTCTCCACTAAAAATACAAAAATCAGTCGGGAGTCATAGCACACACCTGTAATCCCAGCTACTTGGGAGGCTGACGCAGGAGAATCACTTGAACCCAGGAGAGGAGGTTGCAGTGAGCTGAGATCATGCTACTGCACGCCAGACTGGGCAACAGAGTGAGACTCCATCTCAACAAAAATAAAAAAATAAAATGGTGATAAGTGCAATGTTCTAAAACTCATTTATATGTTCATTGTCTATATATCCATCCCCTCATTAAAACATAAGCTTAAAAAGGCAGAGATTGTTGGCCATTTTTAAAAAAATTGCTATTCCCGGCCAGGCACGGTGGCTCACGCCTGTAATCCCAGCACTGTGAGAGGCCAAGGCAGGCAGATCACCTGAGGTCAGGAGTTTGAGACCAGACTGGCCAACATGCTGAAACCCCGTCTGTACTAAAAATACAAAAATTAGCTGGGTGTGGTGGTGCATGCCTGTAATCCCAGCTACTTGGGAGGCTGAGGTAGGAAAATTGCTTGAACCCGGGAGGTAGAGCTTGCAGTGAGCCAAGATCGTGCCACTGCACTCCAGCCCAGGAGACAGCAAGACTCCATCTCAGGGGAAAAAAAAAGACAGACAATTGCTATTCCCCAAGGCCTAGAACAGTACAAGATAAATCAACTATTTATAGAATTCTTAATATTTGAATTAGGAACTATGTTATTTCATAATTATAAACTCAATTAATCCTTAAATTACCCAAGGTGTGATATTATTCCCACTTTACTAATGAGGTGGGGTATAAGAAGGCTGGATATCTTGAGTACAGAAACTAAGCCAGAGTTGGGATTCAAACATGGAGTCTGTATGACTCCATGGCTCATCGTAATCATTACACTATACTGCTGCCTTCGGTGTGTGTGTATGTACATGTGTATACGCATACCTTTGCATACTACATACACACAATACACACATATCGTATACCACAAGTCCCCAAGATAAGAATCTGTTTTACCACAAGCTAATAATATAACCTGTGAGTTATGGTCTGATGTATGCTGTCCTACTCAGATTTAATTTTAATTAGTAGTTCAACTTTGTGTGTCTAATTCTAAAAGAACCAACCCAAAAGACTATCTAATAAAAGGTCCATAAATTATGTTACAAAGAGTGGCTGAAGGGAATAGAAATATTTGGCCCAAATAAGAAAAGCTGTCTGGGGGGTAGGGTGGGAAAGAGAGAGACAATGTCACGATAAAGGTAGAATAAGATAGAGATCAAGAGCACAGATTTCTGACTTAGATATCTGCCTTCTTCCCTAACTAGCAGTGTCCCCTTAGTTAAGTTACTTAACCTCTGTTTTTTCACTTGTAAAACAGGAATAACAAAAATATCTAGTACCTAGTATCTTGCTCAAAGTAACTATAAGAAATGAATTAAGCAATAAAATGCATTTAACACAGTACTGGGCGCAGAATAAGAAGCTCTAAGGTTTGTTGTTAGTGATCGGTCTTCAAATAGTAAAAAGCCTGAAGAGATATGTGAGGAGTGGGCAGTGAATCACTGCTATAGTGGGACATAGTTATTGATGCAAATGAATTACATCTCAGCATGGGTTCAAAGTCTCCAAGACATAGAAATGGTTGGAAGAAAAATTGCTGGTTATATTGTCTAATTCTGATTAATAAAAAATTGCCATTCTCATTAGCAGTACTTGCTTCCTTATGACACCTTTGATCAGCCTCCTAATAATATATGTATAGAAGACAGTACAGGATATTAGGAAGTACACTAACTAGTAATGAGAAATAAGAATTCTAGTCCTAGCTTTGATATTAACTAGGAGTGTGATCTGGGATGAGCCACATGAAGAAGAGGAGAAAGAAAACAGCATATTAGCTGTTATTTCCAAACTTCCAAGTTTACTTCAGAAATATAAACCTAACTTTCTCATAAAATACTTAAGACTTAACTTGCCCTTCAAAAAGTAATTAAATTACTAAGTTACAAATTTAGTTTAGAAGTCTTTCAATCCATGCTTAAAAATCTCTGGTATTTGGAGCCAAATGGCAACCTGATCATTTCTAATTTAGAGTTCTCCATCTCCTTGCCTCACTAGTGATGACAGCTGAGCCAGCTTTTATAAAGAAAGGGTGTGTAGGGTAGTGGTGAGCAGTGTGGGCTGTAGAGCCTTACCACCTAGATTCTGTAACACCTTGTTGGCTGTGGAGTCTGACTGACTACTTAAGAAAACTAATGCTAAGAAAGCTCATCTGTGATTATAACAGCACCTACTAACTTATAGGATTAATGAATATAAATTTACAATTATGCTCAAGGCTTGACACAAACCCCAAGGCATTATTAAACAGTAAAGCTAAACAATGTCGAGCTATTTAAAAATCACAAATTCTACCTATAAGGAAGCAGAAACCAATTTTGGGGAGACTCATTCTGGAAAAAACATTTTAAAAAATTACCCCATTTTCCAATATGGTAACTGGTTTGCTAAGCTCCAAAACTGTGTGCTTTCTCTTTAAAAAAAAAAAAATTGGCTGGGCACAGTGGCTCACACCTGTAATCCCAGCACTTTGGGAGGCCGAGTGGGTGGATCACAAAGTCAGGAGTTCAAGACCAGCGTGGCCAATATGGTGAAACCCCATCTCTACTAAAAATACAAAAATTAGGTGGACGTGGTAATGTGCGCCTGTAGTCCCAGCTGCTCAGGAGGCTGAGGCAGGACAATCGCCTGAAGCTGGGAGGTGGAGGTTGTAGTGAGCCGAGATTGTGCCACTGCACTCCAGCCTGGGTGACAGAGCGAGACTCCGTCTCAAAAAAAAATAAACAAAATAAAAATAAAAATTTAATTCAGAGTAATACCTTGAAATTTATATGACTTCCCCCTTAGTTCTGATGTTTTCTAAATTATAAAATACATGTTTATTATAACAAGTGACACAAAACAAGATTAAGAAGTATAATACAGGCAAAGCTAATTCTCTCTTCCCAAATCTATTCCTAATCCCACCTCCTAAAATAATCAAGATTATCAGTACAAATGTTTTTATAAGTTCATTTTTTTCCTTTCAAAATTACTACAGATGATACTCAAAAGCTTACCTCCAGATATATTGATGGTGGATTATGCTCCCCACCAAATTTGTCCAATAGGGCCTCTATATGTTCCTGTGTCAACTTAATCATTTGTCTGATATTCCACACCTAAAAAATATTTTAAAAGAATTTAAATAAAAATCACTTAGGATATGAATTAGAAATATTTTAACGTAGACAACTACATCACAGTAACTGCCAGTGTTCCTCAAATTTTGAGCTTAGAGATCATTTAGTATAGTGGTTTTTCTATTTTATTATTAAACATCTTTAAATTTTTTCTACACTAGTAATACAACATATTCTCAACTATAAAAGATTCAAATAATACATGAATATTCAGAATAAACCATGAAATCTCTCTTCATCTTCCTCACACTCCCAGGCCCCCTTTCAAAAAGGTTAAGTTCTGTTTATGGTTTGGTGAGCAGCCTTCCATGTCTCCCTTTTACTCATGGAAAAAACATTAAGACATACATATATGAAATGTACAAATATAATTAAATACTATATATAAAATACTTTTAACACTTGCTTTTTTCACGGAGTAATGTCTCAGAAATCTCTCCACGTCAATATGCATATATTTTACTCCCTAATGGTTATATAGCATTCATTTCATAGCATTGCACTGCTTATTTCAACAGCCTCTAAACTTCAGTGGTATCCAGGGGTTAGGTGGGCACAGACAATTTTAAGAGAATTTCCAGATCCTCAAGTTTTATCTGTATGCTCCCTGATTGATCTGCTTAAGAACTGGTTCTCCTTGCCTACTTCCTCTTTTAAAATAATTATTTTCCACTTTATAAAAGAAAGGCAAAGTTCTTTTCCACCTCAAATACTACTAAGATGCACCATTCTGAGACGTATAAATTCCAAAGTACCTAACAAATAGACAATTAAATAGGGAAATTCCTTGAGAGAAAAGGGGGAAAAATTAAGAGCAGGACCATATTTTATCAATGAAACAAATTTGTGGTGAGGCTCCAAGCCTTACCCATCTATCCAGCCAGCCAGACTAGAATCCAGAAGTGTAGTGGTTATTGAAAGGCACATATTAGTTTATCTGTTTGAAGATAAATAAGTAATCAGGTTTTTTTTTTTCTTAACAAAAAAGAAAAACAGTCCAATTTGTCTGGTTTGATAGTGAGAACTGGCTATTAGGTTGTATGGAAGATTCTATTTCTAAGTTGAATGATCTAAATCTGCAGCTTTAAGGCTTGTCCAAAAAATGTATTTAACATAAATATAACACATAGTAGAAATTATGGCCTTTTAAACTATTCAGAGTTATAATGAAAAGATGTCAGATATCAATTTTTAAATGTATAGGGAAATAAATGAAAAAAAAGAGTTCCAAATCTCTTGGTTTATTTAATAATTTCCTTACTAAAGGACATTTAGATTATTCCGTTTCCTCAACATCAAACAATACTCCAACAAATAGTTCTGAACTGCTTTTCAGAGTAAAGGTGCAAGTTTTATTTTTTGGTATCTAGGTATAGGATTCCAGGATTGAAGGATATACCTATTTTAAAATTTAATAAATATGCCAAATGGTCTTCCAAAAGAAGAAATGTATCAAGTCAAGTCCCTATCTGCAGGGTATAAGTCCATTCTTTTCCCCACAATCTCACCAACACCCAACACAATCACACTTCTAAACTTTTGCCAGTCTGAAAGGGAAAAGGCAATCATGTTTTAATTTGTATTTCTTACAAAGTTGAGCACTTTTTATGCTTAGTGGCCATGTGAGATTTTGGAAAATTCCCTATACTGTGCTCCCTTTTATTCTACTAAGTTGTTTTTTCCATATTCATTTATAGATAGTCTTTATTCTGGATATTAATCTTTATTCTTCTACAAATGTTAAGGTCTTTCAATTGTTTTGCATGACGCTTGTCATATAAAGTCTTGCTACTCAAAGTGTGGGTCCACAGACCAGAAGCAGCAGCATCTTCTGAAAGATTGTGAGAACAGCAGAAGCTGGCCTAGCATAGTGGCTCACATCTGTAATCCCAACACTTTGGGAGGCCGAGGCAGGCGGATCACTTGAGCCCAGGAGTTCACAACCAGCCTGGGCAACATAGCAAAACCCCATCTCTACAAAAAATACAAAAATTAGCCAGGCATGGTGGTGCATGCCTGTAGTCCCAGGTACTCAGAAGGCTGATGTGGGAGGATTACCTGAGCTCAGGAGGTTGAGGCTGCGGTGAGCCGTGAGTGCATCACTACACTCCAGTCTAGGCAACACAGTGAGACTCAGTTTCTACCGCCGCCCCACAACCTGCCAAAAAAAAAAAAAAAAAAAAAACCACAAAACAAACAAACAAAAAAACACACAGCAGAAGCTCAAGCTCCATCTTAGATCTACTGAACTTTAACAAAATGATTCATATGCATATTAAAGTCTGAGAAGCAATGATAGAGGTTCCAAATTGTTTTTCCAGTCAGGTATTTCAATATTTTCTTTCATGATGCCTTTGCTAATTTTTCATATCTCCAAAAAGTGTCAGATGGCTTCTTTTACCAAGCTACACTTACTCCCTAGGTGATCTCATCCAATCTTGTATCTTTATATGCCAACTATGAACTGATGAAGCCCAAAACTTAAAATCCAACTCTACCTTTTCTTCTCAACACCAGTTTCCTAAATGCCTGCTGAATATGTCTACTAGTATACCTAATAGGCATTTCAAACTTAACGTGTTCAAAGACTAACTTCTGATCTCCCCCATCACCCCCACAAAACTTGTTTTTCCTAGTCTTTACCTCAGAAAATAAGCTCCATTCTTTGAGTAAACCAAAAACTTCAGCATCATCCCTGACTCTTTTCTCACATCTGACAATCCATTTCAATCCATCTCCAAATCAAAATATATGTAGATATTAGTCACCTTCTCTACCATTACCACCCTGGTCTAAGCCACCTTCATTTCTCTCTTAGTTTATTAACAACAACAGTTTCTGAAATGGCCTTTCCTGTTTCATGCCTAGAATGGCACAGTAGCTATTCTTCAAAAACTATAACTGCAGGCCGTGCATGGTGGCTCATGCCTGTAATCCCGGCACTTTGGGAGGCTGAGACGGGAGGATTGCACCATAGTAGGACCCCGTCTCTACAAAAAAAAATAAAAAAAAAAAATAAAAAAAATTGCCAGATGTGGTGGTGTGTGCCTGTGGTCCCAGAGGCTGAGGTTGGGAGGATTGCTTGAGCCTGGGAAGCTGAGGCTGCAATGAGCTGTGATCACGCCACCCCAACCTAGGCAACACAGTGAACCCCATCTCAAAAACAAAACTATAACTGCAGATCACATGTCATTCTCTTGCTCAAAACCCTCCACTGGCTTCCCCACTAAAAATCACCAAAGCCATGACCTGGCCCTCTGCTATTTGTCTAGCTTCATTTCTTATTGTTCTCCCCGTCACTCAACCCTCTCCAATCACACTTGGCCTCACTGAACGTGCCAAGTATACTCCCAGCGCAGGACTTGTGAATTTACTATTCCTTCTGCCTGGAATGCTCTTCCCCTAAGATGTCTATAAAGTTTGCTATCTTACCAAGTTCATTCATCTCTTTATCCCAATGTCACCTTATCAATGACACATTCTCTTACCTTCTCATTTAGAAAGGCTCTATCCCTCCCATTCCTTAAAGGCACAGAGTCAGTTTCTATACCCTTTGTTAATTTTATTTGTTCCGTAGCATATGTGACCACCTTACTATATATATTTTACGTGTTCATTTTGTTATTGGTGTGTGTCTTCCCACTCCCCAACAGAATGAAGTCCAGGAGGGCATGGGTTTTTGTCTTATTTGTTCTGATTTATCCCCAGAGCCTAGAACAGTGCCTAGCATACAATAAGCACTCAAACATATATTTGTTTAAAAAAAAAGAATACTTTATTTATTTTTAAAACAGGGTCTCCGTCTCCCAGGCTGGAGTGCAGTGGCACAATCTTGGTTTACTGCAGCCTCAGCCTCCCTGGCATCAATCCTCCCACCCCAGACTCCCAAGTAGTTGGGACTACAGGCGCGCAGCAGCACACCTGGCTAATTTTTGTATTTTTAGTAGAGATGGGGTTTTGCCACACTGTCCAGGATGGATCTTTCCTTAGAGCATCCCTCTATGATGTGTTCACTGATCAACTGGGCAAAACTGTTTTCTAAGTCATAATTTGATAACATAAAGTTGATTATGTTTTCCATGTCTATTAGCTACTTTAAGATCAGAAACATTTTCTTTTTTTGTCCCCTCATGATTTATTTTGGTGTCTTAGTCATAATAGGTATGCAATTAAAGCTGAAGATTTAAGCTGGTTTCAGAATAGGGTAAGAAAGAAAACAGGTCATCCTAGTTCAGTGATTCTTTCTTAGGTCCAGTAAATTCAGAACAATATTACCCACACTCCCTTTTTTTTTTTTTCAATGTTCCATAAAAACTCATATGCAGTTAGCATAAAGAACTATTTCTCCCAAAGGATGGGAGAGAGAAAGTGGGGGAAAATAATCAGAGATGATAGATGAAGAGAATGAGCTGATTAGAATAAAATTTTCTTGCTGGGGTATAAAAAACGGTTAAGATTGGGCTGGGAGTGGTGGCTCACACCTGTAATCCCAGCACTTTGGGAGGATGAGGCGGGTGGATCACTTGAGGCCAGGAGTTCGAGACCAGCTGGCCAACATGGTGAAACCCCGTCTCTACTAAAAATACAAAAATTAGCCGGGCATGGTGGTGTGTGCCTGTAATCCCAGCTACCCAGGAGGCTGAGGCAGGAGAATCACTGGAACCCAGGAGGTGGAGGTTGCAGTGAGCCGAGATTCCGCCACTGCACTCCAGCCTGGGTGACAAGAGCAAGACTTCGTTTCAAAAAAAAAAAAAGGAAAAGAAAATGATAAGACTGGCTAGGTATAGTGGGGCCAGACCATAAGTGTCTGGAAGTCAGGTTTTTTATCTCCCCAAAGAAGAGTAATTTTATATCCGAAGAATAAACAAAAGTCACAATGACCCTTGTTGGAATTTTAAACAATGTGTTTGGGAGAGGAAGTCTTTCAGAATCTCCAGAAGAGTCAGAGAAAGAACTTTGATGACTCTTATAAAATAGAGATATATTAAAAAGTAGAATAAGACACTGAAAAGCTAACAGTAGGTACATAGTTAAAACATCTTCTTGGGAAAAAAAAGAAAAATCTGTTACCACAATCCTAAAAGGGAGATGAAAACATTAAAAACAAAACTAAAAACTTCAAGAAAGTTACTAAAAGATCTCCTCTCCTGTTTTAATCTCTTCAGTAGACCACAGCTATTACAGCCAAGCAAGCTTAGTAAATAACTGATCATTTTTAGTGACTTTACAAATGGCAAAACTCCTTCTCCAAAAAAAAGACCGAGAATTTAAAAAAAAAAAATCCTAGAAGATGCCCATGTTAAAATATAAATGCAGACAAACTGCTATGGAAATACATGAAGGGGAGCTATGGCACAAAAAAAAAAAAAAAACTACAGCCATTGGCTCCCCTCATCCCTTAAAGAAAATTAATTAAAATATCAATTAGTAACAGGTGATTTTATATATATATATTCATATATATTCTTATATATCTTCTAAATTACTTTAAGAAGCTAGCAAAACCTAGATGTCAAAACTCAACGAAGATAACATAAAAAAAAAAAAAAAATAGGCCAGGTGCAATGGCTCATTCCTGTAATCCCAGCACTTTGGGAGGCCAAGGCAGGTGGATAACCTGAGGCCAGGAGTTTGAGACCAGCCTGGCCAACAAGGCAAAACGCTTTCTCTACTGAAACTACAAAAATTAGCTGGGTGTGGGTGCGCACCTGTAGTCCCAGCTACTTGGGAGGCTGAGGCAGGAGAATCTCTTGAACTTGGGGGGTGGAGGTTGCAGTGAGCTGAGATCACGCCACTATACTGTAGCTTGGGCAACAGAGCAAGACAAGAGTATCTCTAAACAAACAAACAAACAAACAAAACATAAAATAATCCAAACTGTGAAGAAAGGCATCAAACTCTTAAATTCATATATATGATATATAAACATGTATAATAGTATATACAAATATATATTAAAAGCAAGAATAATCATTAATTAGGAATCCAGTAACATAATACTTAATAGGTCAAAGGGGAAAACTACAAGACTAGACTAAGAGATTCCAAGAAACAAATAATTGTTACGAAAGGTGGGGTTGGGGAGGAACAGAGGGAGGGAAGGGAGAGACAGAAGTGGTCCTAAAATTTCAAGAAAATGGTTGAAAGAATCACAGTACTCAAAGCAAGGAGGCCAGGACCATCAACCATTTAGTTGGAAAAATTCAAAACATTCCTGAGAACTAGAAAACGAATATAATCAGTTTGACAAAGAAATCAAAGCTAATAAATTGCAGACCAAAACACAAAAGTAAATTTCTACTGAGATAACCCTGGAAGAACAGCAAGCCTAAAGACAACACATATAAAAAGGAAGCATGAGGAAACTATAAAGACCTGAGTTTTGAATCATGTAGTCATCAAATTAAAACCTCAGGTAATGTAAAACAGATTACTGCTGAAGAGAGAATTAAAGAACTAGAAGGTGATTCTGAGAAAATTAGCCAAAAGGCAGAGATAAATGAATGGAAAATATGAAAGACACGAAGCACAGAATGAGTTAATCTGGGAGGTAAACAGGGAATAGGGGAGATATTTGAACAGAAGCTGGCCATAAATTTTCCAAAACAGGTGAAAATAAAAAAGTTCAGTTCTTGAAGTCAACCAGAAAGTAAAGACAAGTTAGACTGATGGCATACTTCTCAACATCAGTAAAAGAAGAAGATAATGAACTGATGTTAAGGTGCAAGAAGAAAATAACTGACAACCTAGAAAAAGGAAACTGAATCAAGAAGTAATATCAAAGAAACAGTGGCATGAGAGGGCTGAATAGTGGCCCCCCACCAAGATAACTAAACATATACCAAGACCCAGAAGAACCGGTAAATGTTATCCTATGTGGCAAAAGGAACTTTGCAGATGTGATTAAGAATTGTGAAACAGGGAGATTATTCTGGATATCTGGGTAAGCCCTAAATGTAATCGACAAGCATACTTATAAGAGGGAAATAAAGGGGAATTTTACTACAGATGATTAGGTGATATAAAAACTCAGCAGAGAAAGATCTGAAGATGCTACACTGCTGACCTTGAAGATGGAGGAGGTGGCCAAGAGCCAAGAAATACAAGGAGTGCAGCTCTAGAAGCTGGAAAAGGCAAGAAATCAGATTTTTCCTTATTGTCTCTAGAGAGAGCAAAGTCTTGCTGATACCTTGATTTTTGCCCAGTAAAACAAACTCATTCTGGATTTCTGACCTCCAGAAATGTAAGAGAGTACGTTTGTGGTGTTGTAAGTGACCAAGTTTGTTGTTATTTATTATTGCAGCCATAGAAAATGAACACAGATGGAGAATCTAGGGACTAATACACATGAAAGTAAACCTAAATAAGCATTCAGGTTTTATTAATGAGTTTATTAATAAGCATATTAGGTCTTAACAAAATAAGCATATTAGATTACATAAAGTAACAACAAAACAATGACTACATTAATGGGGGAAAGGGCCAGTATTACAGCATTTCAAACCTATCTATTATTATTCAAGAAGAGAGATCTAGGAACATCTTGTGCCAGATATCAGAACATCAGAGGCCAGCTTGAAGGGACTCCTGCTGACCAAATTTGGAGATTTTCAGCAAAAAGAATAAGTACTGCAATTGACTATAACAGATGGTATGCAAAAACAAACAAATAAACAAAAAACCTTCAAAATTCCATAAAAATTAAAAGGGTGGGAGAGCATTTGCTCACACTGTACGTGACTATTACACCCTTGGAAAACTGAACTTTAAATGAAAAAAATTATGCATGTATCCTGCCTTTTTAGGAAAAATTAGTTATTCCCACTTGATATGGGGAAATGCTTCTTTACAAAAGAATGCCAGCTAATATAAAATAATTAGTTCAGGAAAGGATCAAAGGATGCTAAAAATCATTAGGAGAAAAGCTGATGGAGAACAGGATACTTACATAGTGCCAAAGTATTTTGCCACATATTAAAGATGAAGGGGAAAACATACCTTCAAGTGGCTTAGAATCATTAATAGTGGAACAACCCAACATATGCCTCTCGATGTGATGCAACATGAGATATCACCCATGAAGTATACATGCAAAACATTTAAACTGAATCTAATCAAACCTTCATACTTAGCTTCTGGATTAGAAGAAACACAGGGAATAGAGAAATACGCTAAGACTGCTACACTGAAATAATCAAATATAGATTGTGGGACATTCTCTAAGACATTTTTCTTCTTTTTGAAAGTCAAAGCCTTGGCAATTGGACTAATCCAAAATGTGGGACATTCTAAGACAACTGTCCTGGACTCTTTAATAAATCATTTCATGGGAGAATAAAGCAGTAGGTGGTCAGTTTAAGACTAAAAGATAACTACTACTAAAAGACAACAAATAATTCAGTGCATGCAGAGTGGATCTTAGTTTAGGGATGGAAGATAGCTGCAAGAGACATTCTTGGGACAACCATGGAAATTTGAACACATATCAGATGTAAGATGATGGAATTTTAACTTTCCTACATATGATATTTTGGTTAAATGAAATAATTTCCTTTTTCTTAGGAGATATACATACAGTAAAATGTTAACAAACATTGAATCTTGGTAGTATAGGTAGTGTTTATGTAAGTGTTTATATAAATATATATTTATATAAAGAGGCATAAGAATTAGAATTATAGAGACAAAAAACTTATTTGTAGGAAACATGCTATCTACAGAAAAACCCAAGAGAATCTACAAACCATCATGGCTAATACCTATTAACTATAAAAACTAACGGAAGAGTTTAACAAGGTTTGTTGGATATAACATCAAGGACATAAAATTACATGGTGTTCTAACACATTAGCCAGAGCCAATTAAAAAAAGATGCTTCTCATGATAGCAACGCTATAAAGAATCTAGAAGAAAAGTCTAACAAAAGACTCCCAAGACTTTTGTGATGGAACAACAAAATAATGTGCAGGTGCACAAAAGACTACTAAGAAGAGAGACAGAGTCAGATGACTCTAGAGGTTTCCACCCGTTTTGGTAGCTTATCAAAAAGTTGGCTCAGGAGGTCTGAGTTTGTTTAATGCAAGAAAAGGCTGATCAGCCACAGAGTACTGATGGCTTTCCCTAATAAGACCATTTCACCAACCTCAAAGCTTCAATGATTACACAGAAGCCCTTTCCACAGTACATAGTTCTAGTTGTGTCTGGCCAACGCACACATCTATACAGGGATAACAGACCTTAAGGAATTGTGTGTGCCTTAATACTTCTTTATTTTTCTCCACTAAACCTTATTTCACATTACACCAAATGACATGTATGTGCGCACGCAGATGTGTTCCCCTTCACTTGACAAAGACCTACATAAATATCCTTTTATGGGAAGATTCAATATTATAATGATGTCAATTTTCCACAAATAAATTCAGTGTAGTGCAATAAACAAAATTCCAAAAATAATTTTTCCCCCATGGAACTTGAAAAACAGATTGTAATTTTTTTTTTTTTTTTTTTGAGATAGAGTCTCGCTTTGTCACCAGGCTGGAGTGCGGTAGCATGATCTCGGCTCACTGCAACCTCCGCCTCCTGGGTTCAAGTGATTCTCCTGCCTCAGCCTCCCGAGTAGCTGGGACTACAGGTGCATGCCACCATGCCCAGCTAATTTTCTGTATTTTTAGTAGAGACAGGGTTTTACCATATTGGCCAGGATGGTCTCAATCTCTTGACCTCGTGATCCACCATGCCCAGCCTGATTCTAAAATTTTTATGGAAGCACTGTATAATAGTAGCCTTTGGCTATTTTGAATAATAAGGAGGGTAAGACTGGTGTTACCAGGAAAACAAGACTTATAGAGAAATGCTACTAGCATACAGACAGAAAGCCCAAAGTGACAGAATAAGAGGGCTCAGAAACAGAGACACAAGTATTTATTTACACAGCATATGGTTCACATTGGCATTATAATTTAGTGGCGAACAGAATGGACTATATAATAAATATTTCCAGGGTAAGTGGCCATCCTTTTGGAAAAGGTCAACTAATCCAAAAGAAAATGGGCAAAAGACTTATGAATAGGTAGTTCACTATAGGAATTCAGAATATCTAATAAAGACATAAAATAAATGACCTCATTAGTAATCAAAGAAATGCAATGAAAAACCAGGCCTGGTACAATGGCTCATCCCTGTAATCCCAGCACCTGTGCAACATAGCAAGAGCCCCATCTCTAGAAAAAAAAAAAAAAAAGAAAATTAGTTGGATGTGGTACCACATACCTGTACTCCCAGCTAACAGAGGCTGAGAGGCTGAGGTGGGAGGATTGCCTGAGCCCAGAAGTTTGAGGCTACAATAAGACAGGAATGCATTATTGCACTCCAATCTGGGCAACAGAGCAAGACCTTGTCTCAAAAAATACATACATACATACATATGAAAAATCAGTGAGATTGCAAAAAAATTGGGCCTAATAATACAAGAGTTGGTAATCATGTACATGTAGCAATAAACACTATCATATTCTACATGTGGTATAATATAAATATTTGAAAGTAAACCGGCAATATCTAGAGTAAAGCTAAGGATGAGCATATCCTATCATGTAGCTACTTATATGCACATATGTACAAGACATTTTCACTGTAGCAATGTTTATAATAGCAAAAAACTAGAACCAACTCAAATGTTCCCTAAGAGAGAAAAAATGGCAAAATGGTGTATCTGTATAACAAAATACCACATATTAAGTCAAAACAAAAAGCTAGCGCTATATTTATCAAAATGAATACATCTCAAAAACATAATATTGATGAAAAAGCAAGTTTCAGGATATATACAACTTTAAAATGTCAACAATCTACAGAAAAAGATTTTCTTTTTCAAAAAAGAAACAGGCTTTATTCCAGCAAACAGTTTGCAAACCGTGGAGACGTACCTTGGTACAAAATAAAGGCGCCTTCTGAGAGAACAAAGAAAAGGGGTTGTCATTTACAGAGAAAGTTCACAGTCAGGTTCCCACTCTGGTCCACTATACAAATGAGGGGTGCAAACTTGTTCAGTTCTGATTGGCTGAGGCAGGTCACAGAGTGTTTGTTAGGTCCAAAAGGCCAAATGGTATTTTCTGGTAGCTGTTAATTCAGGTGGCATAAATAGGAACAGACAGCTATGAAAGTCCTAAAGTTACTGGGTGTGTAGGTTTTCCAGGAATGCAGAGTACACATATGATCTCTACATGTCTGCAAATGATCGCATGGCTCTATTTTGAATTTGGACTGTTAGCCACTCAGAATCTGCCTTAAAGGGTTGGTTCTTTCAGGGTTCACAAAAACATGCAATCAACGTTCTAGATTGTTTGTGGATATACACCCACAGCAAAAATATTTGAAATGTGCATGGGCACGATAAACAGTAAATTCAGGATAATGGTTACTTCTGAAAAGGCAGAAAGGGCAGAGAAAAGTGTCAAAGTAAGACTGTAAGGTGCTATATCTGTGTCTATACTTTTTTGTTTATAAAAATCTGAAGCATATATAAGACAATTCAACAAAACTGAGTAATAGGTACATAGTTATTATATTATTCCCTACATTTTACTATATACTTGAAGCAGAAAGGAAAAGTGGGAGGGAGAGAGGGAAAGAGGGAAGATACTGAAGGAGGAGGATACTAAGTTAGCTAGCTCCTTCCAGGAATAAACATAGTAAAGCTGTCCTTACTTTTGTAACTGGGGTGGCCTTAAGCCTGCCTCTTAAAATCCCTGCACCCTGGAGGAAAGCCAGTCAATGAATACACAACACTTGTAGTCATTTCCCATTTAGAAAAGAATCCTAGACCTATGCAACTGCAAAGTTTTTAACAATTTAGTCCTTATTCAATAAACAAGAATCACAAGACACTATGAATATCCAATGGGAGGAAAGAAAAAGATCACATTGAACAAACAGAATAAATGGGCAAGGAGAAAACTGAAATATTATTATTAAGAAAACACTTGAGGAGAAGGGGTAAATAACAAAAGTAGTATTGATAAAGATCATAGTAGTGATATGTAATACAAAGAAATGTCCCAGAAGGTAGAGAGGTTAAAAAAGAGAGAGCAAGAAAGAAAGAAATGGGTGATACAAGTAAAAAGTTGAAGAGATATAAAGAATACACTTGGGAAGTTCAAAATACATTCAGTAAGAGTTCTAAATGAAGAAAATAGAAGAAATAAAGATGATGCTAAAAATATTTGGAGTTAAAAACACCAATGGTCTGAGTAAAAGGGCTCAGTGAGGCTAAGGCAGATGAATTAAAAGACTCATATCTACATAAATCCTAGTTTACATAATTAAATTCCAGAAATTCAAAACAGAAAACTCTAAAAGCTTCCTATAACTAGAATTAATTTGGCATCAGACTTTTCATCAGCAACATTAAAAGACAATGAAGACGGAAAGTAGATTACTTGTTGACTTAAGGCTGGGGGGTGGGCAAATTGGTGGGAACAGAGAATGACTGCTAATAAATCCAGGGGTTTCATTTTTGAGTGATAAAAATATTCTACAATGTACTGCGGTGATGGCTACACAACTCTATGAATATATTAAAAACCACTAAATTGCACATAGTATGGTATATGAATTATGCCTCAACAAAACTGTTATTTTTTAAAAGATAGTGGAATAATGTTTTCACTGTCTCGGCAAAAATGTGAATCTGGAATTTTACATCCAGGCAAACTACCAGTCAAGCATGAGGGTAAATGAAAACCTTTTTGGACATGTTAAGTTCTCAAAAAATTTACTTCAATAGGAATCATCCATCTGAAAACATTTCTATCTTTTGACCTAGCAATTCCACTTCTAGGAATTTTACCAATCTCTCACAAAATTGGAAAAAAGGAGTAGGCCTCTTGTCCCAGCATTTATAAACATAAAACAAATGATTCACCAGGTTAAAAAAAAAATTAACTGATTTTTTAAGGCACTATTTTTACATATAACAAAACAAACACAAAACTGACGTAAATGAGTGGGTCCCAAAACAATAAAAAGTAAAAGGAAATATATCCCACAAAAAGCCATGTTTCCAACTAGAAAGTTAAAGATAGTGATTATGGCTATATGGTAAGCAAGGGGAGAGTAGAAACAAGATGGGTATCAGAAAAATTAGGCAAGATGCCAGGTTATGAAGGGTCCTGAAAGCCACAGTAAGTAGAGTTTTAATTTTATTCTAAGAGCAATGAGAATCTAAAGTCTCAAAAACAGGCATGTGTGACATAATCTGATTTATATTTTAATTACTAACAATTTACTTCTGATATGGTTTGAATCTGTGTCCCCACCCAATCTCATGTCAAATTGTAATCCCCAACGTTGGAGGTGGGGCCTGGTTGGAGGTGACTAGATCATGGGGGTGGATCCTTCATGAATGGTTTAGCACCATCCTCTTGATGCTGTCCTTTTGATGAGTGAGTTCTCAAAAGATCTGATTGTTTAAAAGTGTGTAGCACCTGCCCCTACCCCTTGCTCCTGCAATGTAAGACGCACCTACTCCTGCTTTGCCTTCTGCCATGATTGTTAAGTTTCCTGAGGCCTCCCCAGAAGCTGAGCAGATGCCAGAATTATGCTTTCTGTACAGCCTGCAGAACCGTGAGCCAATTAAACCTCTTCTCTTTATAAACTACCCAGTCTCAGGTATTCCTTTATAGCAATCAGAGAACAGATAAATATACCATCCCATTTTATAGACGAGCACATTGTGGCACAAGTGTTAAGTATATTGCTCAAGGCCACTCAGCTAGTAAATGATAGAGTCAGGATTTAATTCTAGACAATATAACTCTAGAGCAGTATATATTATTGTACCTCTAATTATCACTTTAGTGGAGAATGGATTACGGTAGGCCAAGAATGAATGCAGGGAGGAAGACTAGTTGAAACTATGGTTGTGTTAAGCAACCATAGTTAAGCAAGAGATGATTGTTTGGACCAAGGTGGAAACAGTGGAGATAGGGTTACTGGATTAGACATGGAGGAAGAGTGAGAAAAAACTAAGAATTAAGGCTGATTCTGAAATTCTGATGTGTGCAACGGGTGGACAGTGATGCCATGAGGGAGAGAAATCAAGCATTATGTCACCAACAGGAGAGGCTGACTAAATGATCAAGAAGGCAGCTGGTTATGCAAGTTTAGAACCCTGGAGGAGAGATGAGGCTGAAGACATATTTGGGTGTCACTAGCATACTGGGAGGCAGACCTACAAGAGAGTATAGGCTAAGAAGGCTCAGCCCTGGGGGTCATAAACATTTACAAGAGAAACCAAAAATGGCTGAAAAGAAAGAAACAGACACTGAGGTAGAAGGAAAAAATATTCAGTGAAGAAAATTTATTAGATAAGAATAGGAACACATAATAGTGGCTAGAAGACATTAGGAAAGGTAGGAATTGTATATCTGTACATATTTGGTCATTCCTATTTACATACGTTTGCAGATGTATTGGGGCTGGGAGATAATAGAGCATGTTTGTGGCTGAAGGGAATTCAATAGAGGGGAGAAGAATGATATGGAAGACAGATGCAGAAAAGATGAAATCTGAGTCACAAGTAGAGAAATCAGACTGTCGGGAGTGGTCTTTGATAACAAATGAAAGGAAGACAGAACAAGAGGACCAATGCAGACAAGTTTGTAGAATTGGTGGTGAAAAGATGACAAGAGCTGCATTTAATTTCTCAGTAAAGTTTGAAGTGAATTCCACAGATAGGAGTGGGAGCTGTGAGAGGTTTGCAATGAGTGGAGGAAATGAATTTTTTTTTTTTTCCGAGACAGAGCCTCATTCTGTTGCCCAGGCCAGTGTGCAGTGATGTGATCTTGGTTAACTGCAGACTCCGCTTCCTGGGCTCAAACGATTCTCCTGCCTCAGCCTCCCAAGTAGCTGAGATTACAGGCACGTGCCACCACACTCAGCTAATTTTTGTATTTTTAGTAGAAACGGGGTTTCACCATGTTGGCCAGCCTGGTCTTGAACTCCTGGCCTCAAGTGATCCACCCGCCTCGGCCTCCCAAAGTGCTGGGATTACACACATGAGCCACTGCGCCCAGCCAGCAAACGCATTTTTAATTGGGAAAGTGAAGAAGCAGCTGCACTGCCAGACATTGTTGATGCCCTGTTGAGGGTTTTGGTATACATTTAAAGCACTACATTCAACTGCCTAGGTGCAGGCAGGTAGTGGACATTTTGTCAGGCCCATATGATGAAAAGAGAGAAGAATTAGAGAGCCAAAGGTATTAGTAATTTTTACAGTCATTTCATAATAGTATCTTGACCCTGAATTATGTGGATTGTGATGAAACGAATAGTATCACTTGAGAATGGCGAAACTGTAATCAGGAGCCAGACAAGTGTCTACATAGATAGAACCCTTTCAAGCCTTTTAAGGAAAAGGCTGATGATTTAGGGGTTTGATGATCATAGTTCCACAATTCCTTTGGCCTGGTAGAAGGTGAGAAATAGAAATAGAGAAGTGATATTCATTAAATCAATAAGCAGAAACTATTCTAACTTAGAGTTTAACTTAGAAATCATCTAAAATAATCTAAAACTGAATAAGAGGATCAAACTTTTTTTCTGGCTAATTAAAAGCAGATTAAACCCTAAAGTTTCAGGGATGGCACGGGAAAGGAGGGGAAACAGTATCAAGAATAACTGTCCATAACGTCAAACTGTCCACAAAGTCATCCACTAAATTTACGTAACATTTACAAATTCAACAATTGCTCACAATTACTATTCAAATGGGTTTTCAGTGAAACAGATCAAATTTCTGTCACATAAAACTGAATGGAAAGGAGCTGTATTTGAAGCAGGATTTAAATTGAAGGAAAATATGTGAAACAATAGATGCAGTGCAGGTTCAGGACTTTTAATTGTAAGTATTTTTATGCACCATAACAATATACATATCATGTTTCCTGTGTTTTGGTACACTCCTGGTCATAACTTTCTCTCACTGTAACCTGCTTTCCCAGGTTACTCTCAGTTCTCCAAAACCCTGGGACACCATTCCAGAGCACCACATCCTATCATTCCAAAATTAATCTGTGGGAAACATTGTCACAAATAAACAACTGAGGCATGACAGCCTGTTAGGACTGTGCGCTCTGCGAATTTGGAACCTACCCCACTTGATCAGTTTTACTCCTAGCACGTAAGTATACTACCTAGCATGAAGCAGGTAGTTTATAAGTGCTGGCTATATAAAATATTAAAAATTCTATATTCTGGGTAAGCTTAGAGGAGACTGATGAAATCACATTCAAGAAGGCTCACCTGAGGCTAGAGAAATAATAGTTAAGATCAGAGAAGCACTAGCTACCTTAGTCAAGATGTTATATTTCTGTTCTTTCTCAACTGGGGTTCCATGAGATACTTAAGTCTTAACGACCTAAGGCATGACCTAGTGTAAGTAATGAATTATCTTCTCTCCATGCATCTAGGATGGTACTTATAAGACTCTCAGAGAGTTAAGATGTATGCTCACTAGCTTTATGTACTTTTTAGTAAACCCTGAAATAAAGAACAGTATTTTTCAGAGAGCACTTTGTCAGAGAGTGTTTTAAGGATATAATGTTATGATGCATTCAATGAAAAAAAAATCACCTATTTCATTTGCTTTATGTGCTTTGTCCCTTTTGAAAAAATAGTTTTCAAAGATTTTGCAACTTCTCCATAATACAAGATTGCTCCAGCTTTCAATTCCATTTTCCCTGTGCCATATACTCCAATAACAAGTAGGTGATAAAAAATATTACGCAATACACATTGTACCAACCTTATACAGTGCCTACCTTGTGCCAGGCTCCATGAGGCTGGGACTATTATTATCCCTATTTTACAGATGAGGAAACAAGGAGGTTAAAAAAACTTGGCCCAAGTCAGACAGCTAAGTGGTAGAATTGCTCATATATTGCATGGTCTATGTCTCTATAAGAAGTAGAAGAAATATTCCATCATTAGGTATTCTAATCAAGAGAAGCTGACACTTTATACATGCCATAGCATGAAGGCAGGTTAGAACTTTAAGATAATTCGAATTCAGGAAGTGGATCAAAGTAGATTCATTTTTCATTCAACAAATATTTAATGAGTGCCAGGGTTCTAGGCAATTAAGACAGTGTAATTAAACTAAAGTCCCTGACCTCATAGAGCATACATTCTAGTTAAGGGAAGATAAGCGCTAAAAAAACCCAGAAAGTGTCAGATGGTCATAAAAAGTTATAGAGAAAAATAGAGACTGTGAGCAGGATGGGGGTGAGTGGCTATTCATTTTGTAGTATGGTAAAACTCAAAGGTCTCATTGATAAGATGATACAGGAACAGAGATAGGAAGGAAGTGAAACAAGTTCAGCACGCAGGTATGTAAGAGAAAACTAGTTCAAACAGAAGGGAAACAAATGCAAAAAGCATTAAGGTAGAAGCAAAATTGGTATGTGCAAAAGACATAGCATTAATGACCCCCAATTAATGGCTTCTCTGTAGGCACATCTTTTACCCGTAACTCTGCAATCCTCTTTCCACTCTGACCCTGGGCTTCTCCTTGCTCTTGTGATATCTTGTAATGTAGTATTAGCAAACATGACCCAAAGAGAGACTTAAAATGCAAATATGCAAGTCTTGTCCTCTTGTACAATTGAACTTGCTCACTCTCTCACCTGTGCCTTTCTATGAGAACATGCCTGGACTAGTTTACTAGAACCAAGTTGTCCACTCAAGACCATCCTAGACTAGCCATCTACCTAAAACCACCACTGGTCACAGACATGAATGAGCACACCCAAAGTTACTGCAGTGCAGAATATAGTGTGCTCATTGACCCAAGCAGTGGTTGTTTTAAGCACTATGCTTTGGAATGGCTTTTATACAAAAGAAAATTAATACGTTCTGTTAGGGAAACAGTAGTCTACGGCAGGAGGAGACACAAAAACTTGTGAATATTCATAACAGCATTATTCACAATAGCCAAAAAGTTAAAACAGTCCAAACATTCATCAGCTGATGAATAAATAAAATGTCGCATATCCATTCAGTGGAATTTTACTTGGTAATAAAAAGAAACAAAATGCTGATACGTTCTATAACATGACCAAACCTTGGAAACATTACACTAAGTAAAAGAAGCAGTCACAAAAAACCACACAGTGTATGATTCCACATAGATAAAATGGTCCAGAATAGAAAAATCCACAGAGACAGAAATTAGATTGCCTAGAAATGGGGGGAATATAAGGAGTGGGAGAGAATGGCTAAGGGTGTGGGGTTTCTTTTAGGGCTAATGAAAACATTCTAAAATTAAATTTGGTGATGGTTGTTGTGCACACTGAATACACTAAAACCTCTGCACTGTACACTTTAAATGAGTGTTTGTATGGTAGGTGAACTCAATGAAGTTACTTTTGAAAAAAAAGAAACAATATGATCAATTATATTTTTAAAATATTACTCTGGCTGCTATACTGGAAATGAACCATAGTGTAAATGCCAAGAAACCAGATGGGAAATGATGGCCAAGTGAAAGATGATGGTGGCTTTTATCAGACTGATAGTGGAAGAGATGGTAAGATGTGTCAGATGCTAAATATATTATAAAGGTACAGTCAATAGGATTTGCTGGTAAATTGGATGTGAGGTATGATAAAAGGGAGTCATCCTTGACTCTACAGTTTATAACCTAAGTCAAAGGATGTAAGAGCCAAAAATCAAAGAATGAAGAAGGAACACTGAGGTTGGGAGGACAAAGCATAGGATTCAGAATTAAAAATTATATTTAAAATATCCCGGGAGGCACATTAAACAGAGTGGAGATGTAAAACAGGAGCTGGATATACAAACCTGGAATCAAGTAAGAGATGTGGCTGGAGATAAAAGTTTGGAAGTTGACAGAAATAACATGTTCTTTTACATGTTCTAAGAGACACCTTTCCCCCATCCCCTTCTTAACATCTTTGAATTCAGATTCTACCGTACAATTGATGACATCTTAAAAATCACTGTTTTCTGGCCGGGCACAGTGACTCATGTCTGCAATCCCAGCACTTTGGGAGGCCAAGGCAGGCAGATCACTTGAGGTCAGGAATTCGAGACCTACCTGGCCAACATGGCGAAACCACGTCTCTACTAAAAATACAAAAATTAGCCAGGCATGGTGGCGGACACCCGTTAATTCCAGCTACTCAGGAGGCTGAGGCATGAGAATTGCTTGAACCTGGGAGACAGAGGGTGCAGTGAGCCGAAATCACGCCACTGCACTCCAGTCTGGAAAGCAGACTGAGACTCTGTCTCAAACAACAACAACAACAAAATCACTGTTGTCCAGACGGCAGGCATGATATACACAGCAGCTATCTGCACATGTACAACTTAATCAAGGCTATTCATGCTGTTGTCATTCAACTCAGTTATCTGCATTATTGGTATTACAAAATGTTGGAATTAACTGCCACTTTAAAATACCTTCAGAAAGATTATAAAATTATTCTGCACTAAACCAAAATTCAAGTATACATAATCAAGTTATTAAGTATATAAATAAAAGAGAAAGTCATGACTTTTAACACAAGGAAGTAACTTTCATTGAAACTTGGTATATTTGATAGATCCCATTTAAACAGGGTCAACCAAAAAAGAAAAGGAAGAAAGAAAGAGGGCAAGGGGGAAAGGAAGGAAAGAGTAATCATCATTGCATGTAGATCACATCTGAACATGGAAGGCAGTGGTGAACATGTGAATAGAGAGAAAAGAGAAATAATCAAAGGCTTTTTTCTTGTCATGAGAGTGCAGGAGAAAATACCAGATGCAGAGCACTTAGATGACATTCCCTAACAGAAATTACAAACTTGTCACAAGGGAAATGTGTATGATAGTGATGGAGAACTTCAGCTATTCTGACATCTGTTGAAAGTCTTCCTCTGATTATTTTTATGAAAAAATGAAGTTAATAATTCCTTACATGGAAGATATACATGCTTATTTTAGATAAGACTTTTAAAAGAGAAATTCAAAAATAGAAACAGATTTCAAAAATATTTTTAAAACATTTCAAAATTATATGCTAAAACTTTAAAGGAAAAACGCCAATTTCATACTTATTATTATTAATTTAGACTATTTACAATAGTTCTTATCTTTTCATAACAGTAAAATGCCCTACCTGCAGAGTAACACAGGGCATTCAGGTTCTAGGTAATCTTAGTACTTCAAGTCTTTGCAGGTAGCTCTTTTTACTTCCAAGTCTCTAGTGATATCACCCTTCTGATTTAGGTTAACTAGAAAAAAAAACAAAAAACTTAGTCTATCTTCCAACTAGTCTACTGTCAGTTTTTAGTTTCCTGAACACTAAAGCAAAAGAGGAAACAGAACCACAAAGAGCATTTCTAAGCTTCATTGTGAACCTACACGACTATCGCTCCCTAGGCAGTAATTCTGGCTCGCTTTTCTTCAAGAATTTTTTTCCTTTTACTTCTCCTAACAAAAGACATTACAAATCAAAATCACTGCCTTTTCTTACTTAAAAAAAAAAAAAAAAAAAAAGACTTTTAACAAATTTGGTTTAGATGCAAATCACATGTTCAAGAGTAACTCAGTCTGGCCGGGCACGGTGGCTCACGCCTGTAATCCCAGCACTTTGGGAGGCTGAGGCGGGCAGATCACAAGGTCAGGAGATCGAGACCATCCTGGCTCACACGGTGAAACCCCGTCTCTACTAAAAATAAAAAAAAATATTAAAAAAAAAAATTGGCCGGGCATGGTGACACGTGCCTGTAGTACCAGATACTCGGGAGGGTGACGCGGGAGAATGGCGTGAACCCAGGAGGCGGAGCTTGCAGTGAGCCGAGATCGTGCCACTACTCCAGCCTGGGGGACAGAGCAAGACTCCGCCTCAAAAAAACCCAAAAAAACAAAAAGAGTAACTCAGTCTTTGCCCCCAAATATTTGTATCTGATCTAAACCCGGTGGAAAAGGGTAACCAGCTTACAGGGATTTCTGTCTGGACACTATGGCCAGAGACAGAATTATAGTAAATTCTGGCCACCACAGGGACACAGGCTACATACATACACATATTGAGAAGAAGTACCCATATTCTCTAAAGCAAGGACTGCCTAGCTCACTTAGTAGAACTAGAAATTAATGGATTTTTATATTCAATATTCACTTTCTCCAGAAGAAACTCACTTAAGTGTTGAGGAAACGTACTCTAACTTCCAATATTTTTAATCTTTATTAACCTTTAGACACCTAAAAAAAACCAAGAGCATAAAAAACAGACATGCAATTGAATGAGGAGATGAACTAAGGCATCAGAATTATTTTGAAGCCATAAAGTATAAGGATTCTTAAATTGTAGAGTTGTGCTGTCCAATCCAGTAGTCATTAGACATGCATGGCTATTTAATTTTATATAAACTAACATTAAATAAAATATAAAATTTAGTTTCTCAGTCTCACAGGCTACATTCCCAGCCACATGCAGCTACTGGCTAATATACTGCACAGCACAGAAAATTATATTGTATATAGTGCTATTATGGAGGAGCTGCACTCACTAAAGAAAACAAAAATACTGAATTGCACAGAGGCGGGACGTGGTGGCTCATGCCTGTAATCCTAGCACTTTGGGAGGCGACGGCAGGTGGATCACTTGAAGTCAGGAGTTCGAGACTAGCCTGACCAACATGGTGAACCCTGTTTCTACTAAAAGTACAAAATTAGCCGGTTGTGGTGTCACATGCCTGTAATCCCAGCTACTTGGGAGGCTGAAGCAGGAGAATCATTTGAACCTGGAAGGCGGAGGCTGCAGTGAGCTGAGATCGCACCATTGCACTCCAGCCTGGGCAACAAGAGCGAAACTCCATCTCAAAATAAATAAATAAATAAATTGCACAGAACAAGCTTGAAATTTAAAATCTTTGTTGAAATAAACCTAAAAGAGGAGTTAACTAGCAAAATGGACAAAGCTAAAGTCCATGGTACTTTAACAAAAAGTAAAAAAAATAAAAAATATGAAGTAAAATGAAAGCTAAAATTATGAGAGTAAAGTTAATATCCCAGAATACAGATTAAATTATCCTACATACATCTAAGAGAAATTTTATGAGAATTAAAAAAAGAAGAAGAAATAACAAAGAAAATTGAAGAATTTCTCTTTGAGCCAAAAGGCAAATAAGAGTCTTCAGAACAAAGTTCCTTTTTTAACAAAAAAAGAATAAGAGCTGGGCATGGTGGCTTAGGCCTGTAAGCCCAGCACTTTGGGAGGTTAAGGTGGGAGGACTGCTTGAGCTCAGGAGCTTGAGACCAACCTGGGCAACATAGCGAGACCTCATCTCTACCAAAAATTTAAAAAAAATAAAAATTAGCCAGGTATGGTGGCATGTGGCTGTAGTCCCAGCTATTCAGGAGGCCAAAGAGGAAGAATCACTTGAGCCCATGAGGTGGAGGCTGTGGTGAGCCATGATTGTACCACTGCACTCCAGCCTGGGTGCTTGGAGGGATACAAAATTAAACAAATCCTGTTAAATTAAACTCAAAAGGAAATAAGAAAGTACCAATAAAATTCTAAGGAATAAAAAACAAGAATCAGATTGCTGCATGCCAGAAAATGAGAAAACAGTATCTTCAAAATTCTAAGATATATATAAAAAATCATATCAATACTACTACTTCCGGCATGATGAAATGAGTACATTGATAAATCCTCTCCCCCAAAAGCAACTATAAAGCTGGACAAAACCGTCAAAACAACCATTTCAGTGCTCTGGACTTCAGCCAAAGGCTGAACCTAAGTAAGAACATCACAGTCTGTGGCTTTTTTTTTTTTTTTTTTTTTTTGAGACAGAGTTCTGCTCTTGTCGCCCAGGCTGGAGTGCAATGGCACGATCTCGGCTCACTGCAACCTCTGCCTCCCAGGTTCAAGTGATTCTCCTGTCTCAGCCTCCCAGGTAGCTGGAATTACAGGCATGCGCCACCATGCCCGGCTAATTTTTGTATCTTTAGTACAGACAGGGTTTCACCATGTTGGCCAGGCTGGTCTCGAACTCCTGACCTCAGGTGATCCACCTGCCTCGGCCTCCCAAAGTGTTGAAATAAGAGGCGTGAGCCACCATGCCCAGCCATCTGTGGCATTTTTGCTTGAGGCTGCTGCCATCCCTTCTTCTGATGACTGGCCAATCTCTGTTGGTATGTGTTCAGCTAGAGACTGTGTGTGTGTGAGGGTGTTGTCAATTGATTTGGGGTGCTGTGAATTTAAGTGATAACCTCCATTGCAAGTTGGGGGCTTAATACACTTTCTACACTCCACTAGTTGAATGGACACTGCAAGCATGTGGGACAGGGCCCACACCTGCACACATCCTTGACTGACTGAGCCTCTGATGTTCATGCACACAGGAGACACAGAGGAGCCTGGAGGAAAGCAAAAGCCAGGTCAGGCAACATGGTGGCCTGAAGTTTGAATATACTCCCTGATACACAGATAGACACACAAAGAAAGAATAGAAACTTTACTGGCCTTGAAATATTTGAACAAAACCTCTGACAAATCTTTAGCTTGACATTAAGCTATGGAAAGACAGGAGCAACCCCTAAGAAGCCAAGAATAAAAATAAAAACAAGGGGGAAAAAAAATTGAGCAGAAATATTAGTAGTCACACATTACGGGGGTGGTGGGAACACAATTCAAAGATTTAGTCCAACTATAAAACTTGGACAGAACACACAGAGCAGCTAATTGAGAACACTGGAAGTAAATAGCAGTAGACAGATTGGGATAGAGGACAAGGATCTGAATCATGAAACCATCAGTGAGTTTACATTCTTTTTTTTTTTTGAAATGGAATCTCACTCTGTCGCCAGACTGGAGTGCAGTGGCGCGATCTCGACTCACTGCAACCTCCAACTCCCTGACTCAAGCAATTCTCCTGCCTCAGCCTCCCAGGTAGCTGGGATTACAGGCACGCGCCACCATGTCCAGCTAATTTTTGTATTTTCAGTAGAGACAGGGTTTCACCATGTTGGCCAGGATGGCCTCAATCTCCTGACCTTGTGATCTGCCCGCCTTGGCCTCCCAAAGTGCTGGGATTACAGGCGTGAGCCACTGTGACTGGCCTAAAAAAAGCTTACTTTTTAAAAGAAAAAAGAAAAAAAAGTAAAAAAAAAGACAAAGATATAACATTCAAAGATAGCGTCTCAGTTTTTTCCCCTCACTTTTCTCAAGTAACCCCATGGTGGCAGAAGCAACAATAGGATCTTCAAAAGAGCCAACATTCTAAGAGGGGGGAGAGAACCAGGGTCTCCAATTGATGTAGCTGTGGGGATTAAAATAAAATGAACAGAACCCAGGTGATATGGTTTGAATCTATGTCCCCACCCAAATCTCATGTTCAAATGTAATCCCCGATGTTGGAGGTGGGGCCTGATGGGAGAAAATTGGATCATGGAAGCGGTTTCTCATGGCTTAACACCATCCCCCTTAGTGCTGTCATTGTGATAGTGAGTTTTTATGAGATTCGGTCATTTAAAAGTATGTGTCACCCTCCCCATCTCTTGCTTCTGCTACAGCCATGAGAGATATGTCTGCTTCCCCTTTACACCTTTCACCACGATTTTAAGTTTCCTGAGGCCTCCCCAGAAGCACAATCTGCTATGTTTCCCGTACAGTCCGCAGAACCATGAGCCAACTGAACCTCTGTTCTTTATAAATTACCTAGTCTCAGGCATTTCTTTATAGCAATTCAAGAATAGAGTAATACATCAGGGATCTATGGGACAGTAACAAAAAGATCTAACATCTGTGTCAGTGAACTTCTAAAAGCAAAGAATAGGATGATTAAAAATATTTGAAGAAATAATGTCAAAAGCCTTCACAAATCTGACAAATGACATAAAACTACAGATTCAAAAAGGTCGGTGAATCCCAAAATGGATAAATACGTAGAATTCCACACTCTCACACATCATAAAGTGTTGAAAATGAAACACAAAAAATTACTATTATTTTTTGAGACAGCATCTTCCTCTGTCACCCAGGCTGGAGTACAATGGCGTGATCTCAGCTCAATGCAACCTCCGCCTCCCGGGCGCAAGCGATTTTCCTGCCTCAGCCTCCCTAGAAGCTGGGATTACAGGTGCCCGCGACCACGCCTGGCTAAGTTTTGTACTTTTAGTACAGACAGAGTTTCACTATGTTGGCCAGGCTGGTCTCGAACTCCCGACCTCCAGTGATCCACCCGCCTCGGCCTTCCAAAGTGCTGGGATTACAGGTGGGAGCCATTGCACCCAGCCTAGAAATTATCTTGAAAACAGAGAAAAACAATCCATAAAATATAGGGGAACACCACTTCAAATGACAACAGGTTTCTCAGCAGAAACCACGAAGGCCAGAAGGAAGTTACACATTTTAAAGTGCTGAAAGAGAAAAAAACTATCAAGCTAGAATTCTATATCCAGTTAAAGTATCTTTCAGAATGATCACAAAACAAAGATATTTTCAGATAAATGGGAACTAAGAGAATTTGCTACCAGCAGACCTGTTCTAAAAGAATTGCTCAAAGAAATTCCTCACACAGAAGAGAAATAATACCAGAAGGAAACCTGGAAGAGTAGGTTGAGGAGTAAGCAAAATGGTAAACATGCAGACAAAAATACATTAACCCTCTCCTCTTAGTTTCCTTAAATATGTTTAATGGTTGAAAGTAAAAACAATAGCATTGCCCAATGAAGCTTTCAATTAATGGAAACATAACATACAGCCAACAATAAGAGAAAAGGGAGTGAGAGGATAAAGAAACCTATGTAGTTTTTTTTTTCTTTCTTTCCTTTTTATTATTATTATTATACTTTAAGTTTTAGGGTACATGTGCACAATGTGCAGGTTAGTTACATATGTATACATGTGCCATGCTGGTGTGCTGCACCCGTTAACTCGCCATTTAGCATTAGGTATATCTCCTAATGCTATCCCTCTCCCCACCCCCCACCCCACATCAGTCCCCAGAGTGTGATGTTCCCCTTCCTGTGTCCATGTGTTCTCACTGTTCAATTCCCATCTATGAGTGAGAACATGCGGTGTTTGGTTTTTTGTCCTTGCGATAGTTTACTGAGAATGATGATTTCAATTTCATCCATATCCCTACAAAGGACATGAACTCATCATTTTTTATGGCTGCATAGTATTCCATGGTGTATATATGCCACATTTTCTTTATCCAGTCTATCGTTGTTGGACATTTGGGTTGGTTCCAAGTCTTTGCTATTGTGAATAGTGCCACAATAAACATACGTGTGCATGTGTCTTTATAGCAGCATGATTTATAATCCTTTGGGTATATACCCAGTAATGGGATGGCTGGGTCAAATGGTATTTCTAGTTCTAGATCCCTGAGGAATCGCCACACTGACTTCCACAATGGTTGAACTAGTTTACAGTCCCACCAACAGTGTAAAAGTGTTCCTATTTCTCCATATCCTCTCCAGCACCTGTTGTTTCCTGACTTTTTAATGATTGCCATTCTAACTGGTGTGAGATGGTATCTCATTGTGGTTTTGATTTGCATTTCTCTGATGGGAATCCAACTTACAAGGGACGTGAAGGACCTCTTCAAGGAGAACTATAAACCACTGCTCAATGAAATAAAAGAGGATACAAACAAATGGAAGAACATCCTATGCTCATGGGTAGGAAGCATCAATATCGTGAAAATGGCCATACTGCCCAAGGTAATTTATAGATTCAATGCCATCCCCATCAAGCTACCAATGACTTTCTTCACAGAATTGGAAAAAACTACTTTAAAGTTCATATGGAACCAAAAAAGAGCCCGCATCGCCAAGTCAATCCTAAGCCAAAAGAACAAAGCTGGAGACATCACGCTACCTGACTTCAAACTATACTACAAGGCTACAGTAACCAAAACAGCATGGTACTGGTACCAAAACAGAGATATAGATCAATAGAACAGAACAGAGCCCTCAGAAATAATGCCGCATATCTACAACTATCTGATCTTTGACAAACCTGACAAAAACAAGCAACGGGGAAAGGATTCCCTATTTAATAAATGGTGCTGGGAAAACTGGCTAGCCATATGGAGAAAGCTGAAACTGGATCCCTTCCTTACACCTTATACAAAAATTAATTCAAGATGGATTAAAGACTTAAACGTCAGACCTAAAACCATAAAAACCCTAGAAGAAAACCTAGGCATTACCATTCAGGACATAGGCATGGGCAAGGACTTCATGTCTAAAACACCAAAAGCAATGGCAACAAAAGCCAAAATTGACAATGGGATATAATTAAACTAAAGAGCTTCTGCACAGCAAAAGAAACTACCATCAGAGTGAACAGGCAACCTACAAAATGGGAGAAAATTTTTGCAACCTACTCATCTGACAAAGGGCTAATATCCAGAATCTACAATGAACTCAAACTAATTTACAAGAAAAAAACAAACAACCCCATCAAAAAGTGGGCAAAGGGTATGAACAGACACTTCTCAAAAGAAGACATTTATGCAGCCAAAAGACACATGGTCTATGTAGTTTTAACATTTCTTTAAGTGGACCATAATCCATTTAAATAAATGAATTTATTTTAAAGCAGGTGGTGAAAATGTTAAGTTTTTATAATGTAATCTCTGGAGTGATCACTAAAACTATATGGAGAGTTAAGAATTTTTAAGCCACAACAGGTAAATTAAAACAGAATGGCTAAAAATTGTTCAAACAATCTAAAAGAATGCACGAAAGACAGAGTAATGGAAAACAGAAGCAGCTAACAGAAAACAAATTACTAAACTGGTAAACCTAAATCTAAACATGCCAAAATTACATTAAATGTAAATAGTCTATAGACACAAATTAAAAGACAAGATTGTTAGAATGAATTTTTAAAATGACCCAACTATATGTACTCTACAAGTAATTCACTTCAAATATAATTTACATAATAGAAAGCATAACTAATATATATGCACCTAATAATGGAGCTTCAAAGAACATAAAGTAAAAACTTACAGAACATTACAAATAGGAAAACAAATTCTTAATTATATTTGATGACTTCAGCACTCCTTTCAGTAATAGAACTAGTAGACAGAAAATTAGTAAGAATATGGAAGAAATGAACATCATCAATCCACCTGATCTGATTGATATTTATATAACATTCTACTTAACAGCTGAATACATGTTCTTGTCAAATGCACATGGAACACTCACCAAAACAGACCATATTCTGAGTCATAAGACAAACTTTCACAAGCTTAAAAAAAAACACAAACGTTTGTTCTCTGACCATAATAGAATTAAACTGGAAATAGAAAGTTAATAGGAAACTCTCCAAACACTTGGAAATTAAACAGCACATTTCTAAATAATCTTTGGGTCAAATGGAAGCCCCAAATTACATACTAATATTCCTCATAGTCATTAGTAAAATATTAGCATACTGAATCCAGCAATTGTAAAAGGCATAATAAACATGACAATAAGATTAATCCCAAGATCACAAGGCTAGTTCAATATTCAACTGAATGAAAATACAGCATACTAAATCTGTGGGATGCAACTACAGTAGTGCTACAGTGAATTAATATCATTAAGCTTGTGCCATTTTTTTTTTGTTAGTTTTTTTTAAGAGATCGGCGGGGTGGGTCTTGCATGTTGCACAATCTAGTTTCAAACTCCTAGGCTCAAGTGATGCTACCACCTCAGCCTCCCAAATAGCTGGAATTACAGGCATGTGCCACCAAGCCCTGCTCTTAAATTGATACTATTATATCAGCAAAGAAAAACAGTTGCAAATCTATCTTAAGAAACTTGAAGAACAACTAAATAAACCTAAAGAAAGCAACACAAAAATAATAAAAAGCAGAAATCCATGAGATTCAAAACAGAAAAAAAATGATGAAAACAAAAGCTTGTTGGTTGAAAAGACCAATACAATTTATAAATCTCTAGCAAGACTGACAAAAAGGGAAGACACAAATTAACAATATCAGTAATAAAAAAAGAATGAACTACAGACTAGCCTACACACAGACATTTAAAGGTTAATAAGAATACTATGAAAAACTCTACATAAATTCAAAATGTTAGAAAAAAAATGAACCAATTCCTCAAAAACCAAAGAAAAACAAAACTCTCACAAGATGAAAGATACCTGAAGATATCTTTTATATTCACAAGATAAAACAGATAATCTGAACGATCTTGTAACTATTAAGGAAATTAAACTCATAGTTAAAAACCTTTCTAAAAATAAAACTC
The DNA here is from genome assembly GCF_028885625.2 of Pongo pygmaeus. Classification (NCBI taxonomy): domain Eukaryota; kingdom Metazoa; phylum Chordata; class Mammalia; order Primates; family Hominidae; genus Pongo; species Pongo pygmaeus. The sequence continues at coordinate 139,828,944 of NC_072379.2, forward strand.
TAGTGGCAAATTCTATCAAGTATTTAAAGAAGACATAAGACCACCTCTACAAAATGCCTTCCGTGAAACAGAAAAGGAGTAAATAATTTCCAACTCACTTTATGATGCCAGCATCACCTTTACACTAATACGATTGTACAAAAAAGAAAATTATACACCAATATCCCTCTTGAATATAGATACAAGGTCAAAGAAAGAAATCACAAGAGAAATTAGAAAATACTTTTAGACAAATGAAAACAAAAAACACACATACCAAAACTGATGGAATACAGCAAAAGCAATGCTCAAAGGACAATTCACAGCAATAAATGTCCACCCCTACTTCACATCATATTTTAAAAACCCTCAAAATGAATAAATTACATAGGAGCTAAAATAATACAACTCTTAGAAGAAAACACAGGGGTAAATCTTAATGACCTTGGATTTAGCAATGGATTCTTAGATATGACACCAAAAGTACGAGCAACAAAAAAACCTGACAAATCATTCTTCAACAAAATTAAAACCTTTTGTGCAATGAATATTCTCAAGAAAGTGAAAAAAAACTAAAGAATGCAAGAAAATAGCTGCAAGTCATGAATTTAATTAGGATCTATATCCAGAATACATAAAGGATCTCATGGAGGTAGACAGTAGAGTAGTGGTTATCAGTGTCTGGGAAGAAAAGGAGGGAGAAAGGGAGAAAGGGAAGTTGGTTAATGGATACAAACATACAACTGCATAGAAAGAGTAAGTTCTAGTATTTCATAGTACAGTAGGGAAATTACAGTTAACAATTTATTGTATATTTCAAAATAGCTAGAAGAGAACTATAATGTTTCCAGCACAAAGATAAATGTTTAAGGTGATGGGTATCCCAATCACCTTGACTTCAGCATTGCGCACTGTATACCTATATCAAAATATCACACATACCCCAGAAATATGTATAATCATTATGTATCCATTTTTTTTTTCCTTTGAGACGGAGTCTTGCTCTGTCGCCCAGGCTGGAGTGCAGTGTTGCAAATCTCAGCTCACTGCAACCTCCACCTCCCGGGTTCAAGCGATTCTCCTGCCTTAGCCTCCCAAGCAGCTGGGATTACAGGCATGCACCACCACGCCCGGCTAATTTTTTTTGTATTTTTAGTAGAGACATGGTTTCACCATGTTGGTCAGGCTAGTCTCGAACCCCTGACTTCAAGTGATCCGCCTGCCTTGGCCTCCCAAAGAGCCAGGACTACAAGCATGAGTCACCACACCTGGCCACAATTTATTTTATTTTATTTTTGAGATAGGGTCTTGCTCTGTTGCCAGGCTGGAGTGCGATGGCGCGATCTCAGCTCACTGCAACCTCCACCTCCCGGGTTCAAAAGAGTCTCCTGCCTCAGCCTCCCGAGTAGCTGAGACTACAGGCGTGCACCACCACGCCCAGCTAATTTTTGTATTCTTAGTAGAGATGGGGTTTCACCATGTTGGCCAGGATGGTCTCCATCTCTTGACTTTGTGATCTGCCTGCCTCAGCCTCCCAAAGTGCTGGGATTACAGACGTGAGCCACTGCGCCCGGCCCACAATTTTTAAATTAACAACAAAAAAGTGTAGACTATAACGTAGTCTAGTAATGTCCAATAGCATTATTCTAAAAAAAAAAAAAAGTACATATCTTAATTTTAAAATAGTGTTAAAAACCACTAACAATTACCTGGGCCTTCAAGGAGTCATCATTTTTGTGTTGGTGGGTCTTGCCTCAGTGTTGATGGCTGCTGCCTGATCAAGTCAGTGGTTGCTAAAGGTTAGGGTGACTGTGGCAATTTCTTTCTTTTTTTTTTTTTTAAGATGGAGTCTTGCTCTGTCGCCCAGGGTGGGAGTGCAGTGGCGCGATTTTGGCTCACTGCAACCTCTGCCTCCTGGGTTCAAGTAATTCTCCTGCCTCAGCCTCCCGAGTAGCTGGGATTACAGATGCGTGCCACCACGACTTGCTAATTTTTGTATTTTTAGTAAAGACAGGTTTTCACCATGTTGTCCAGGCTGGTCTCAATCTCCTGACCTCAGGTGATCTGCCTGCCTTGGTCTCCCAAAGTGCTGAGATTACAGGTGTGAGCTACCGTGGCCGGCCGGCAATTTCTTAAAACAAGACAACAATGAAGTCTGCTGTGCCAATTGACTTCTTTTCACAAAAGATTTCTCTGAACCAGGCAATATGGTCTGATAGCATCTGAACCACAGTAGAACTACTTTCAAACTTGGAGTCAGTCCTCTCAAATCTGCCAGTGCTTCATCAACTCATTTTATGTAAAATTCTAAATCTTTTGCTGTCATTTTATCAGTGTTCACAGCATCTTCAGCAGGAGTAAACCCCATCTCAAAAAATCACTTTCTTTGCTCATCTATAAGAAGCCACTTCTCATTTGTTCAAGTTTTACCATGACATTGTGGCAATTCGGTCACATCTTCAGGCTCCACTTCTAATTCTAGTTATTTTGCTATTTCTATCACACCTGCAATTCCTTCCTCCATGAAGTTTTGAACCCCTCAAAGTCATCCACGAGCATTAGAATGAATTTCTTCCAAACTCCTGTTAATGGTGCTATTTTGACCTCCTCTCATGAATCACAAACATTCTTAATGGCATCTAGAAAGGTGAATAATTTGCAGAAGGTTTTCAATTAATGTTGCCCAGATTAATCCATGGGCTGCAGAATGAATGTTGTGTTAGTGGTTGAGAAAAACATTACTGAGGCAAGAGGATCACTTGAGACCAGGAGCTTGTGAGACTAGCCTGGGAAACATAGACCTCATCTCTATTAAAAAAAAAAAAATTAGCTGGGCATGGTGGTACGTGCCTGTAGTCCCACCTACTCAGGCAGCTGAGGCAGGAGGATTGCTTGAGCTCAGGGGTTCAAGGCTGCAGAGAGCTATGATCACACCACTGCACACCAGCCTGGGCAAGAGTGAGACCCTGTCTCAAAACAAAAAAAGCACACATACACAGAAAACAAAAGAGAACATTAATCTTCCTTGTACATCATCAGAGCTCTTGGGTGATCAGGTACATTATCAATGAGTAGTAATATGTTGGAAGGGATTTTTTTTCTTCTGAGCAGTGGGTCTCAACAGTGGGCTTAAAATATTCAGTAAATCATACTGTAAAAGAACGTGCTGTCATCCAGGCTTCATTGTTCCATTTACAGAGCACAGACAGAGTAAATTTTGCAGAATTCCAAAGGGCCCTAGGATTTTTGGAATGATAAATGAGCACTGACTTCAACTTAAAGTCACCAGCTGCATTAGCCTCTAATAAGAGTCAGCCTGTCCTTTGAAGCTTTAAAGCCTGTCATTGACTTAAGGAAATGTTGTGGCTGGTTTGATCTTCTATCCAGATCACTAAAACTTTCTCCATCTCAGTAATTAGGCTGTTTTGCTTGCTTGCTTTTTTTAAATTAATAGAGACGACGTCTCACTATGATGGCCAGGCTGGTCTCGAACTCCTAGCCTCAAATGATCCTCCCACCTTGGCCTCTTAAAAGGGCTGGGATTACAGGCATGAGCCTGTTTTGCTTTCTTATCATTCGTGTATTCACTGGAGCAGCACTTGTAGTTTCCTTCCAAAATTTTGCCTTTACATTGACAATCTAGCTGTTTGGCACAAAAGGCATAGGTTTTTGACATGCCTTCTTCACTAAGCTTAATCATTTCTAGCTTTTGATTTCAAGAGACATGTGACTCTTGGTTTCACTTGAATACTTAGAGGCCATTGTAGAGTTATTAATTGGCCTAACTTCAATATTGTTGTGTCTCAGGGCATGGGGAGGCTGGAGAAGAGTTGGGGGAACAGCCAGTCAGTGGAGCAGTGAGATCACACACAATATTTACTGATTAAGTTCACTGCCTTATTATGGGTGTGGTTTGTGGCACCCCAAAACAATTACAATAGTAACATGCAAGATCACAGAACACCAAAACAGACAAAGTTTGAAATATTGCAAGAATTACTAAAATGTGACACAGAGACACAAAGTGAGCATGTGCTGTTGGAAAAATGGTGCTAACAGACTTGCTTGATGTAGGGCTGCCACCAACCTTCAATTTTTTAAAAAATCACATTATCTGTGTAGTACAATAAAATGAAACACAACAAAACAAAGTAAGCCTATAATTCTACATATAATTCCTGCAATGCTTTACAGTTGTCAAATAAAAAAAATGTCTACAATCCTTTCTATTGGGTGGCAAAAACCACAATTAATTTGGCACCAACCTAATATTTAAAATGTAAGCAAGTTATAGGTCCAAACCTGTGTGTCGCTTTAGCCAACTTTGAGTTCATCTTAAACGAGAAATAAGATGAGAAATAACTATTATTTCTTTATCAATGTATCTTTTTTTTTTTTTTTGTGAGATGGAGTCTTGCTCTGTTGCCCAGGTTGGAGGGCAGTGGCGTGATCTCGGCTCACTGCAACCTCTGCCTCCCGGGGGTTCAAGCAATTCCCCTGTCTCAGCCGCCCAAGTAGCTGGGACTACAGGCGCATGCCACCACACCCAGCTAATTTTTGTATTTTTAGTAGAGACTGGGTTTCACCATATTGGTCAGGCTGGTCTCAAACACCAGACCTTAGGTGATCTACCTGCCTCGGCCTCCCAAAGTGCTGGGATTATAGGCATGAGCCACAGCACCCAGCCCTAAGTATCTGTCTTAAAAAAGGACCTATTTTTGGCTGGGCGCCGTGAGAATCACTCCCAAGATGCTCCACCTTGTCTTATCTTACTGGATCCTATTTAGTCACACCATATGACACCACATGTTCTCCCCACAGGGCAATTTTGTTTTTCCTCTGTGGTACCTTTATTTATTTTTCTAGTTAGCCATGTAAGCTTTCTCAGGCTTGGCCTTTAATCTGTCATATACATCTTTTTCAAGGCTTCTAAAAATGTGTTTTCAAGAATCTCTAGTTAATTAATATTATTCAAACATTTAGTAAATGTGAGGCACTGCTGTAGTGCCAGACACATAAAACTCTACTCCATCCCTAAATCATCTACATTGTAACATAGAACTACTTATTTAAAATATTCTAAGCCCACATTTTCTGTTCCTTTTTCTAAAGATGAATAACCATACAATAGATCATTCTGGCTTTCTGCCTTCTGATAAACTGTTTGAATGGTGAATATATCCTTGAATGATGATTGTTATATCCTGATTTATCCACAGAGCTCTCTGCTCACTAACTGAAACTAACCCCAGTATGTATGTGCTGTGTATATAAAATAAAAAGAGTTACCATTTTATGGATTGTCTCTGTTCTGGTCACTTATTAATCAGGTCACATACATTAGTTCATTAAATCATTACACCACAGTAAGATAATATGTATTCCATGTTACAGATAAATAATGGTAAGGTTTAGCAGGTTAAGTAATCTTCCCAGCTTCATACCAAGAGGAATTTGAATCCAGATCTATTTCCTATAGTAATCAGAAATAAGATGGTATTTCCAACAAAGGTTTCAACCAAACCACAAATCAAAGAAAGAACGGCCATCTACAGTAGACTTTGATAACAAAATTTGGTGCTTGCTTCAGCAGCACATATACTAAAATTAAAATTAAAAATTTTTTAAATTAAAAAAAATTTTTTTTAAATTAGATTCAACCAACACACTCATTATATAAAAAGACTTGCAGTTTTTGGAAATATGGAGAAAACCACACTCCTAATTTTTAGAAGAACATAAGTGTTTAACAGAGACATAAGATATCTTTTACTTCTCTAGAAGCCCCCAATTTAAATCAGCTCCCCATTACAGGGATTCTGATTTTGGGGTGTGTGTGTGTGTGTGTGTGTGTGTGTGTGTGTGTAAAAATATAATTTTTTTTTTTGAGATAGGGTCTCACTCTGTAGCCCAGGCAGGAATGTAGAGCATGACCACAGCTCCCCACAATCTCAAACTCTGGGCTCAAGGGATCCTCTCACCTCAGCCTCCCAAGTAACTAGGACTACAGGCACACACCATCACGCCTGGCTAATTTTTAAATTTTTTTGTAGAGATAGGGTCTTGCTATGTTGGATCTTCCTGCATTGGCCTCCCAAAGTGTTGGGATTACAGGTGTTAGCCACCACACTTGGCCCCTTTATACTCTTAAAAATTATGGAGGACCATAGAAAGCTTTTATCTATGTAGTTTATCGCTATCAGTATTTACCACATTAAATATTATAACCAAGAAATGTTTAAAATTGATTTTAAAATGACAAAAAAACTAATTAACAAAAGTGATCTATTTTTTAATGAAAAAAAAAACCACATTTTCCAAAACAACAAAAAACAATGAGAGGGCAAAGTGGCTTATTTATTTTTATTTATTTATTTATTTATTTATTCATTTATTTTGAGACACAGTCTTGCTCTTGTAGCCCAGACTGGAGTGCAATGGCACAATCTCAGCTCACTTCAACCTCGGCCTCCCAGGTTCAAGCAATTCTCCCACCTCTCAGCCTTCCCATTACAGGGACGGATTACAGGCGTGTGCCACCACACCCGGCTACCATATTTTTGGTAAAGACGAGCTTTCATCACGTTGGCCAGGCTGGTCTTGAACTCCTGACCTCAAGTGATCTGCCCACCTCGGACTCCCAGAGTGCTGGGATTACAGGTGTGAGCCACCGCACCTGGCCCCAAAGTGGCTTAAAAAAAATTTTTTTTTTTTTTTGCCAATTTCTTTAATGTCTGCCTTAACAAAAGATATCTGGATTCTCCCAGCTTCTGTATTCAATTTGTTGGACTATCATACATCCTATTACTACTATATACTCACAAGAATGAGAATGAAAAGGCAGATAGTATCTTAGTAGGATTATGAAAATAATTTTGACCTTAAGGGCCTTATTAGGGTTTCAGAAACCTGCAGGCACCCTTTACTATTCCTTCATACCTCTTATTAACATTTAGTTACATATTTGTGCCCAGATTTTGTTCAAGGTCTATGTTACAATGTAGTTTCCACAAATGCGGCAACTGTGTCTATTTTTGTATGTGGATATATCCATAATGTCTACACACAGTACCTGGCACATAATCAATTACATAGACATCTGTTGAATAATATACTATAATGTGATAGTAATATGAACTGCTATGGTTAAAAGAAGATAAATGGGCAATATCAATCTGGAGGCAAATTTGGAAGGCTTCATTCGTATTTGATCTGGATCCTAAACAATGAGTAGGGTTTTGTTAAGTGTATGTGGGAGTAGGAGTATTCCAGCCATAGTAAACAAATCGTCAGTGGCATCAAGGTACAGGAAATGTTCATGATACTCACTGCAATAGTTTGGTATGATTATAGCATAGGTGAGTAAGAGTTTAGGAGAAGACAAAGATAATAAGAGTAGGCTGAAAAGTCTTCAACAGAGTTTGGATTTTATTTTAGAGACAAGGACCAAATGTCCTGAAACACCCATTGTTTCAGTTCCTCACACCACCCTTTATTAGATGGGCTTGGAATAAGCTTATTCTAAATCTTATTCTGCTCATACTTCCTTCACAGGGTAATGGTGATAGTTCATGACATAATCACTTCATGTGTTACCTTGTTTACTGTCATGACTCTAGTCAAAATTATCATTCTTTCTCTCTGACCTACTACTTACAAAGGCATTCTAACTGGTTTCCTCATTTCTTTTGCTCTAACTCCCATTCTGCTCCATCCATTCTGTAGTCAGAGCAGAATCTGTAAAACACATAACTGATTCACAACACTCCCCTTCCTTAAACCCTTTAATGGCTCTCCAGTAACTCAGAATACAACCTAAGCTTCTTAGTATAGAGTGCAAGATCTGAAAAGATCTCATCCCAGCCTACCTCCTGCCTCATCAGGCACTATTCATTCTATGCCATACTCAATAAGCTCAACCACAATTTCAGCAGCAGAGCAGAGCCTTCACACATGCTATTCCTTCTTCCTGGAATACTCTTTGCCTAGCACTTTTCTAAACTAAGCACAGCTTCTTCAGATAGTTTAAATCTCACTTTCTCAAAGAAGTCTTTCCTCATCACCCTTCTCCCAATCTATATTTGATCCTCACTGAGCTCTCACATCACCCCATATTTTTTCTTTTGGCACATATCACAATTCAGAATTCGTGTGTGTGTATGTATGTATTTTTAAAATAATTTGTTTAATGAACATCTGATTGCAGAGACCACATCTAAGCCCAGGACATAAGTAATTTTTTAATGCAGTTTTTATTGTTATAAATGGCTTTTGATCTGATTACACATTATACTTTAGGATGTTTAATCTCGCAATAATGTTTATGTTAACCAACAAGCCAGAGAGGTACTGGAGGCAGGGAATCCCATTAAAAGCATGCTACAATTATAGGCAAGAAGTAATGAGAGTCTGAACTGTTGAGGAATACTCTCACAACAACCCTGTAAGGTAGCAAGGAGGAAGCCACGGTTTTGAGTAATTGACCATTCCAAAACAGAAAGTTTGAAAACTTTGTATAATAATTCAGCTACAAGTTTAAACAACCAGATAAGTAGGCTGCTAAGAGAAACTGTAGTTCCAACTCCACAAACTAATCAACACAATTCCAACACTGGTGTGGCACAAAAGAAGCCCCTATAGTCAATGTAATTATGTCTAGTGGCTAGTTAACTGACAAGGTCAGTTAAATCAGGGAATCATGAGCAATGGTAAACACTGACCTTAAACATTTTAACTTAAAACTGTAAAATGAACATTCATTCTCTAATCTTTCATATAGGACCAACAATCTTTCTTTAAATATGATTCACACCTAATCTGACCACAAATATTTTTTGAAATGGAGAACATCAGTTAACCTGATGAGTTGGTTAGGTGGAGGTCAGTTCAGAGAGCTAAAATTACTTTTCCCTTTTGGGTAATATGGCTGCAGTGACACAAATTGAACAATAAGTTACAATGTGATGGTCAAACGAGTGGTTTACAAAATAGATATGTACATACACCTGAGGGCCCATAGGAAGACTCTTTGTTGGGGATATAGGTAGGCTACATTATTTAGTTAATGTGTTCATCTAGAAAATTAGAAAAAGTCAGCATTTAATATTTATTTTTTGAGATGTAGGGTTTCACTCTGTGCCCAGGCTGGAGTGCAGTAGTGTGATCACAGCTCACTGCAGGCTCAAACTTTTGGGTTCAAGCAATCCTCCCACCTTGGCCTCCCAAGTAGCTGGGACTACAGATGCATGCCACCATGCTCATTTAATTTTTTTCTTTTTTTTTTTTTTTGAGACAGAGTCTCGCTCTGTCATCCAGGCTAGAGTGCAGTGGCATGATTTCAGCTCACTGCAACCTCCTGGGTTCAAGCGATTCTCCTGCCTCAGCCTCCCAAGTAGCTGGGACTACAGGCACATGCCACCACGTCTGGCTAATTTTTTGTGTTTTTAATAGAGACGGGGTTTCACTGTGTTTAGCCAGGATGGTCTTGATCTCCTGACCTTGTGATCCGTCCACCTCGGCCTTCCAAAGTGCTGGGATCACAGGTGTAAGCCATTGTGCCTGGCCTCAGCATTTAATATTTACATAGGCACCCTAACTTAGGGTTAGTATCAGAGATGTGACACATATAGTCAAGAAGTCTGCTGAAGGCTGGGCATTCCATACTGCAGAACACTTGACAGTGGCTCTCCTCTTGCATTTATCTCATTGTGACATACTATGACTCATATATATTGATTTAAGTAAATGTATGGATTATGTTACCAAGTTTTAACTAAACCTTATAGAATGGACAAGTGACTTAAAAGAATTCCTACAAACAGATCTCAAACTTCATACTGAAGAAAACATTATTGCTGCTAGAGAGGAAAAAATCAAAGTTAACACTTTCCCTACTCTACTACAAGCTGCTTGTCATCCGTAATACAGGATAAAAACAATGATCTAGCGGGCACGGTGGCTCACACCTGTAATCCCAGCACTTTGGGAGGCTGAGGCGGGCAGATCACCTGAGGTTGGGAGTTCGAGACCAGCCTGACCAATGCGGAGAAACCCTGTCTCTACTAAAAGTACAAAATTAGCAGGGTGTGGTGGCGGGCACCTGTAATCCTAGCTACTCAGGAGGCTGTGGCAGGAGAATCGCTTGAGTCCGGGAGGTGGAGGTTGCAGTGGGCCGAGATTGCACCATTGCACTATAGCCTGGGCAACAAAAGCAAAACTCCACCTTGGAAAAAAAAAAAAAAAAAAAATTCTAATCTAGTGGTTCTTAACCAGAAGCAATTTTGCCCCTCAAGACATTTGGAAATGTCTCCCGGCATTTTTAATGTTTCTACTTGGGGGTACTACTGGAATCTTGTGAGCAGAGGCCAGGCAAGCTGCTAAACATCCTACAATACATAGTATTATTGTCCCACCCAAAATGCCACTTTTACAGTGGCCGTCCATATCTGCAAGTTCTACATAGTAGGATTCACTCAACTGCAGATCATAACCCCACAAGCAAGAATTATATCCATTTCAAAACATCAACAGTGCCAATGTTGAGAAACCCTAATCTAATAATCTCTGACAAGAAACTGGCTTTTAAAAAATTATCCAGGTTACTTAATCTCTGACAAGAAACTGGCTATTTTAAAAAAATTATCCAGGCTACTTAAAATATGAATTTGTATACACTATTATAATAATGAGCCTTGGCCTAATGGTATGTTGTAACTTGAAACATTTGCTAAACTTGAAACATCAGCAAAAACCCTTCATAATTTTAAACTCACTTCATTTTTAGCTTAACTTTAAAAAAATTCATGTTAACAAGTTCATATTTTATAAAATATTACCATTTCTTCAGTGGTACACATACAGCATAAATAAAACAGATATCTACTAGGGGTAATGTGCTCAGATTTTTTTTATGATAGAGAACAAAATTTTTAAGTCTGGAGACTACTGACTTAAAATAACAGAAGCTAACAGATATCAGTGTATTAATACAAGCAAGTTTATTAAAATTCTAATTTAAAATCTTAACTAAAAGAAAAAAGAAATGAAGAAAAAGAACCTAGTAAAGAAATGTTTTATTTTCTAGGACTACCACAGCCCAGGGTACTAAGGATATTCAAGACAATAATCCAAATTCAAACCATCATTCAAAAGTCAGTGAGGATGCCAAAAGGTATAAGGAGAGCAACACAAGCTCTCAACTGTGGTTAATAATCTCATGAAAACAGATGGTTGCACATTATACAGTAGGAAGCGAGGGGGCTCCAATAGCATGGTAGTTAACAGCATGGACTCCAGTGTCACAATGTCTGGGTCCAAGTCCCAAATCTTCCACTCAAGCAATGGGCCCTTAGGCAAGCTACATAGCCTTTCTAAACCATATCTAACTCTTAGGGTTGTGGTGAAGATTTATGGTAAGGCACAGTAGTTAAGAGTACAGACTTTAAGAATTCCAGCTCTTGTCACTTAGCTTTGTAACCTTAGGCAAATTACTTAACCTCCAAGTGTCAGTTTCTTGACATATCCCTACTATTTGAATGATACAAACTTCATAGATTTGACCAGAGAATCAAATGGAATCCTCAGTGACTGGCGCAAAGTAAATAATAAACTGAAATAATAAATGAATTAAATATCCAGTTCATTATTTTTAATCATAAAATTAAGTGGCACATTATTACTATAAAACTTTTTTGGGGATAATCTCTGTAGTTCTACAATGACTATCTTTTAAACACCTAATGATAGATATTCTTCTGTCAGCCAATAAATATCTACCAAATCCCTATATGTGCTCAGGCTCATGCTAGGAGTTGAGGATACAGTGGTGAGCAAGACTGACACATTCCTATAGCCCTTAGAGAACTCACATACTCCATCTAGATTTTTTTTTCTAAGCTAAAAATCCCTACTCTTTTCACTGTTCTTCAATGATTTAGTAACTTCTCACTCTTAAGTTTACTGACTTCCCAAAATGCTACATATCAGTGTCTCACTAAATGACTTTTCAATCTTGACTTCAGATTAAAAATCACCTTGGAAGCTTTTAAAAATCCAGATACCAAGGCCTCACCCTCAAAAACCTCTGGGGAAGGGCCCCAGGCATCTGTACCTTCTGAAGTTCTCCAGGTGCTTCTGATGTACAGGCAAGGTCAAAACCCAAATAAAACACTACTCTAACAGCTGTCACCCATACCTGAGCAAAAGGAAGTATATTTTAATTTTCTATTATGAGAGTAAAATGAGATTATTTCCCACAATTGCACAAATTAATGCAGTCTAAGCAACAGTTTTTTAAGAGTCATACCACAATTCTGATTTAAAGTAAAAGTACAACTTATTTATTAATGTATTCATGTAACATGCATTTTTTAAAAGACTATATATCATATACCAAGGATACAAAATGTCTTTGCCCTCAAAGACTTGAACTTACAGCACAGTAAAGGTATATAGTTATAGACTCCTATACTACAAAGCGGTTACTTCAAATAATCAAGATGTGCCTAAAATACTCTGAGAGTACCACACAGAGAAAATGAGAGGGTGTGGGGTAGAGGGGGAAAACAAAAGTACTTAGAGAAAGCTTCTGGAAAAGATAACCAGAACCAGAACTAAATTCTAAAGGATGAGTAAAAGTTGCTGAGTTCAGTGTTCTCCAAAGGAGTATACAGTCATTCCTCCATATCCACAAGGATTGGTTCCAGGACTCTCCCCTACAATACCATGATCCTTGGATGCTGAAGTCTCTTATATAAAAAGGGAAGGTATTTGTATATAACTTACTTTCCATATACTTTAAATCATCTCTAGATTACTTATAATGACTAATATAATGTAAATGTTATATAAATAGTTGTTATACTGTATTATCTTGTATTTGTATTATTGTATTACTTTTTACTGTTTTCCTAATACTTTTGATCGGCAGTTGGGTGAATCCTAGGATGCAGAACTTGCAGATATGGAGGGCCACTGTAAAAGAGGCATTTTGGGTAGGGCAATTCTTTGATGTATAGGACTTTTAGTGCATTGTGTTCCTTGATTTGCAGGCATTAAATCCCAAATAGCATCCTCCAGTCATGACAATCAAAATATTTCCAAATGCCTCCCAGCAGGGCAAGTATCACCTCAGAAACCATTGAAAAAAAAAATTGGGTGGTACGGAGAAAATGAAGGAAAAGAGCATTCTAGGACAAAGGGCCAGAAACAACAGGAAACAACCCTGAAAAATGCAAGGGATTGGTTTTAAACAGCATTTCCCTAAAATGTTTCAAAGAATATTAGCATATACTACACACAAGCAATGTTCCATAGTCAAGGAAGTTTATACAATTCTAATTTAGACAAAGGTAAGGCCAGGTGCAGTGGCTAATGCTATAATCCCAGCACTTTTGGAGGCCGAGGCAGGTGGATCATTTGAGGTCAGGAGTTCAAGACCAGCCTGGCCAACATGGTGAAACCCCATCTCTACTAAAAATATTTAAAAACAATTAGCCAGGTGTGGTGGCACACACCTGTAATCCCAACTACTTGGAAGGGTGAGGCAAGAGAATTGCTTGAGCCCAGGAGGTGGAGGTTGCAGTGAGCCGAGATTGTGCCACTGTACTCCAGCCTGGGTGACAGAGTGAAACTCTGTGTCAAAAAAAAAAAAATAATAAATCAACAAAGGTAAGCTTCTTTACTACAGTTCTTCTCAACCATTACTATGCTAATATACAATTATGAAATCCCAAAAGGGGAGCTATATAATATAGTACAGGGTATCACCTGCTTGCCAAATCAATTCAGATACTTTTTAGATGAATCCCTTAATATGTGAAATACAGAAATCAAATAAGATTTAGATACAGTATCCCCCCTCATTTGAGCTTAGAAACTCAACAGGTTAGACGAAGAGGAACATTTAAAATTTCCCAAAATTGTAAACTATGGAAACTATCTTTGGAAGAACACTTTGAATATTCAGTATCCACAATATAAACTTTAGGAAATACTGTGCTAGAGCATCTAGTACACAGCAAGGATGGCTGATAGACGTGGGCAGGGGTAGAGAGGTAGGAAAGGGCAAGATCACAGAGGACCTGAAATATGACATTTTACGAGTTTTTATCTGGTTTAGATTTTGTTTTTAAAGTGAAACACAGACCTCCCTGTCTTTACTTCCCCACCCCCAAATGATCCAGGGAACAAAACAATACATCAGATCAAGTCACATAAAATAAAAGTAGTTACAGTTTGCTAGAGGAGAGAACTGATCATTTTTAATTTTAAATTTATGTTGAGAACCAGTTCCTTTGTGAGAATAACTATTGAACATAAGATATAAAAGGTTAAAAGCTAAAGGCAGCTGAGCAAAACAAGTTAAAAATCAAATCATTGAACAGGAATCTATTTGATGCCCAACTTCACTATAAGCCTCACCCATCTCCTGCCTGGATGGAGTCTTCATCCTGACTGAATGATTGGCTTGGCCCAAAATGGCAGGAAGGGGAAAAAAGACATTAAAAATGGAGGAGTGATGTATTCCCAGGGTAGAGAACACAACAGATTTGGTGAACGAGCTTTCTGAGACAAGATGTCTGAGAAAAAAGTTATACCTGCTTAGGCTTATTCTCCCTGCTTCCCTGCCGTTCCCCATAACATTCTTGTTTTTTTTTTTTTTTTTTTTTTTTTTTTTTTGAGACAGAGTCTTGCTCTGTCGCCCAGGCTGGAGTGCAGTGGCGATCTTGGCTCACTGCAAGCTCCGCCCCCAGGGTTCCCGCCATTCTCCTGCCACAGCCTCCCGAGTAGCTGGGGCTACAGGCGCCCGCCACTACACCCGGCTAATTTTTTGTATTTTTAGTAGAGATGGGGTTTCACCATGTTAGCCAGGATGGTCTCGATCTCTTGACCTCGTGATCCGCCCACCTCGGCCTCCCAAAGTGCTGTGATTACAGGCGTGAGCCACTGCGCCCAGCCCCTCATAACATTCTTAAGCAAAGAGCAGGCTCAAATAGAAGTACTCTACTCAAAGACAACAAGGATGAGTAATAAAAAGAAACAATCCAACAAAGTGCCTATGAGAAGAAATGTTAACAACCCCACCCCCCACACCACCAATAAAACAGGGAGCGGGGGATGAGAGAAGAAACATAATAGGCAAAGACAGATAAACACCAGAAGTTAGTCAAGGAAACAAAAGAACTCTCTGATATATCCCCATCTATCACTATCAAATGTATTTTAGGGGAAAAAAATGACTGAAAAAACAAAATTGAAGAACAGATGAAATGGGAGATGAGGCAGGAGGCAGTGGCTCACTCCTGTAATCCCAGCACTTTGGGAGGCCAAGGCGAATTTGAGACCAGCCTGGTCAACATGATGAAACCCTGCCTGCCTCTACAAAAAAATGCAAAAAATTAGCCAGGTGTAGTAGCACATGCCTGTAGTCCCAGCTAATTGAGAGGCCGAGATGGGAGGATGGCTTGAGCCCAGGAAGCAGAGGTTGCAGTGAGCCAAGATCACAACACTGCACTCCAGCCTGAGTGACAGACCCAGACCCTGTCTCAAAAAAAAGAAACAGGAAATGAAAAGTGAGTTAGCAGGGTTCAAGAAAGAAATGGAAGGTAATAAAAAGACCACTTCAGAAACAAAGGCCACAGTGGAAACAGAAAGAAATGGCTGAAGAAGAAAAAAGGAAGCCATTCTTGGCAGAAAAAAACAGAACTACTTGATAGGAAAATCAAGCTGATGAAAAGATAAATAAAACAGCAGAATTAGAAATCAAGAAGTCATGGTTTTAAAGAATTAAAGGTGAATATTAATCCCATTCAAGCATGTAACTCTGAGACTTAAGGATAAAGTAAAAAATAAATGCATTTTTTTCAATGACAAGGTTTATATCTCATATGAAGAGATGGAAAAAAACTTTTTTAATGGTAGCTGGGGAAAGGGAGGTATAAGTGCACTGATTTTCTTATCTTTATTAGCAAGGAGTTAAAATAGTACTGATTATTTTCACAAATCAAGAAATGGAGGCTTACAGATATTAAATCTATGAAGGTAGTAAGAGAATAAGATTTATAAAAAACCATCAAAAACTATTAGATGGGAAACACACACATATCCATAAGAGACAAAGCCCCCAAAGAAAAATATAATTAATAATGTGGAAGAACTGCCTTATCAACAAAATATAAATGAGATAAGCTCATCTATTAAAAAAATAAAAAAAGAAACTTGGCTCACAAACCAAAGCCCTGAACAAATGCTGTATATAACATCCACATCTAAAACTCACTCAGAAAAGTTGAAAGTAAAAGAATGGGCCCAGTGGTTACTTAAAGCCTAATGAACTTACTTTCAAGAAACATTTTCTCTGGTCTGATATAAAAACTGGCCAAAATCACAGAAAACTCTAGAAAACGAATCAGGTCTTGATACCAAAACCATGAACAGCTCAGAGAGCTACAGACTAAGCTCACTTGTAAACACAGTCATAAAATCCCTAAATAAAAACCTGCATTAGGCAAACCTAATTCAACAATCAATTAAAGAATATACAATAAAATGTATCCAGTGACACAAGAGTTGCTTACTCAAAACTAAGAAGTCTACCAATACAATTACTTACCTAAATAGATCAATGTAGGAAAAAAACATGATCACCTCAATAAACGTAGGAAAAAAATCTGACAAAATTCAACAACCATTTATGATTTTAAAAAATGCCCAACTGTCAGTAAACTAGAAATGAAAGAAACATTCTTAAACTTCATATAGGGTATCTATAAAAAGTCTCTAAGTCACCAAGCATAACAGAAGCATTCTCACTAAAGACAGGAGAAACATTTGTCATTTCTTTGTGTTGGGAATATTCAATATCCTCCTCCTAGCTATACGAAACTATATACTATTAACTATAGTCATCATATACTACTACAGAACACTAGAACTTATTCCTCCTATCTAGTTGTAATTTTGTATCCATTAATAAATCTCCCCAGAGCTTCCACTCTACCCCTACTATTCCCAGCCCGAGTATCCTCTGTTATACTTTTTACTTCTATGAAATCAACTCTTTTTAGCTTCCACATAAGAGTGAGAACATGCAGGGTTTAACTTTCTTTTGCTGGCTCATTTCACTTAACTTGATGTCCTCCAGTTCCAATCATGTTGCTGCAAATGACAGGATTTTTCCTTTTTACGGCTGAATAGCATTCCATCAAATATACAACCACATTGTCTTTACCCACTCTTCTGTTGTTGAACTGATTCCATATTTTGGCTACTGTGAATAGTGTGCTGCAATAAACATGGGGATGCAGATGTCTCTTCGATGTACTTACTTCCCTTCCTTTGGGTAAACGGCCAGTAGTGGGATTGCTAGATCACAGGAACCTCCATACTAATACAGTGGCTGTAACTAGTTTACATTCCCACCAAAAGCGTCCAAGAGTTCTCTTTCCTCTGTATCTTCACCAGCATTTTAAATTTTTTGTCTTTTTTATAACAGCCACCCTAACTGGGGTGAGACAATACCTCACTGTGGTTTTGATTTGCATTTCCCAAGTCTTCTTCTAACAGTTTTATAGCAGCCATCCTACCTGGGGCCAGATGATACCACACTGTGGTTTCACCTTGTAGTTTTGGGTCTTACAGGTAGGTCTCTGATCCATTTTGAGTTGATTTTTGTATAGGGTGAGAGGTGGGGGTCTAGTTTCGTTCTTCTGTATATGAATATCCAGTAAAAAATATATATATTTTTCTAAACATCTCATTCACAATAGCACAAAAAGATTCTCACAAATAATACCAACCCTCCACATCCAAAAGGATGAAAACATTATGTAGAAAACTACAAACCTTTTAAGGAAAAAAAAAAACAGAGCTGGGAGTAGTAGCTCACGCCTGTAATCCCAACACGTTGGGAGGCTGAGGCGGGTGGATCACCTGAGGTCAGGAGTTCGAGATCAGCCTGGCCAACATGGTGAAATCCTGTCTCTACTAAAAATACAAACACGTGGCCCAGGCGCAGTGGCTCACGTCTGTAATCCCAGCACTTTGGGAGGCCGAGGGAGGTGGATCACCTGAGGTCAGGAGTTCCAGACCAGCCTGACCAATATGGTGAAACTCCGTCTCTACTAAAAACACAAAAATAAGCCAGGCATGGTGGTGTGCACCTATAGTCCCAGCTACTTGGGAGGCTGAGAGGAGAACTGCTTGAACCTGAGAGGCAGAGATTGCAATAAGCCAAGATTGTGCCACTGCACTCCAGCCTGGGTGACAGAGCGAGACTCCACCTCAAAAAAAAAAAAAAAAAGGAAAAAAAGAGACCTAAACAAATGAAGATAAAAACCATGTTCATGAATTGGAAAACTCAATAAATATTGTGATTATAAATCTCTAATATATATGTCCCTACATTAACATATAAACTTAATGCAATCACAATGAAAATCCCAATAGTACTTTTTACAGAATTTGACAACCTAATTCTTTTTTTTTTTTTTTTAACCAAATACCTAGACTTAAAGGACACTGACAATATAATTCTAATGGTCACATGGAAGAGTGAATGAGCACATGTTTGCCACAAATAAACAAAGAGAAGAGACTGGCATTACCAAAACCAAAGATACAAAGTAGTAATGTGGACAAACAGGTTATAGACAAACAGGTTAAGAAGTAGCCCAGAAATCGGTCCATGGGAATCTGGTAGAAATGAGAGGTTGCTTTACAAATAAGTGAGAAAAAGACTGTGCACATATGTACAAATGGTGTTGGGAAAATAACATCCCCCAAGATATCTTCATATAACAAATATTAGACTGCTTAAATACCTAAACAAAATTTTTTTAATTTTAAATTTATCAGAAGACAATATAAAGAATATGCTTTTAACTCTGGATAGGAAAGATTTCTTTTTTTTTTTTTTTTTTTTTTTTTGGAGACAGAGTCTTGCTCTGTCGCCAGGCTGGAGTGCAGTGGCACAATCTCAGCTCATGCAAACTCTGCCTCCCGGGTTCAAGCAATTCTCCTGCCTCAGTCTATCGAGTATCTGGGACTACAGGCGCACACCACCACGTCCAGCTAATTTTTGTATTTTTAGTAGAGATGGGGTTTCACCATGTTGGCCAGGATGGTCTCGATCTCTTGACCTCATGATCTGCTCACCTTGGCCTCCCAAGGTGCTGGGATTACAGGTGTGAGCCACCCCAGCCAGGAAAGATTTCTTAAAAAAATCAAAATCAAAATCAAAATAAATAAATAAATAAATGAAAAGACTGCTAAATCTGACCACATAAACAGTAACAACAACAAACTTCTTTATAAGGAAAGGCTAGGGCAGGAACAGTGTCTCAAGTCCGTAATCCCAGCACTTTGGGAGGCCAAGGCAGGAGAATCACTTGAAGCCAGGAGTTCGAGACCAGCCTGGGCAACATAGCAAGACTCCATCTCTACAAATTTTTTTTTTTCAAATTAGTTGGGCACAGTGGTGTGCATTTGTCCCAGTTACTTAGGCTGAGGCTAGAAGACTGCTTGAGCCCAGGAGGCTGCAGTGAGCTATGATCACACTACTGCACTCCAGCCTGGGTCTCAACAGAGTGGGAGGCCTGCCTCTTAAAAAAAAAAAATTATAAATAAATAAAAATACAAATAAAAAAGGACTAGAAGGAAATATTTGACATATGATGGATAAAGAAGACTATCCATAGCCTAGGCCTCAACAGAGTGGGAGGCCTGCCTCTTAAAAAAGAAATAAAAATAAATAAAAATACAAATAAAAAAGGACTAGAAGGAAATATTTGACATATGATGGATAAAGAAGACTATCCATAACAGAATACCTAAAAATAATTTTTAAAATCAAATAGCATAATCTACAAATGGCATGTCTACAAACAATTTAAGAAAAAACCCAAAGGCTAACATATGAAAACATACTCAACCTCACTAGTAATCAGAGATGAAAATTAAAATGAGATAAATTTTCCCTTTATTATAAAGCTATGTAGAGAAGAGTTTGCAAAACATCGTTCCATTAAAGCATAACTGTAAAGCAAACCCCACAACCCAAGGTAAGAAATAGCATTGCCAATTATCTTAAAAGTCTCCCATTTGTCCTTCTTCAATCACATCCACTTTCTCTCCTCCCTGAGGTAGTCACTATCACTCACTTTTATCATCATTATTCCCTTGATTTTTCTTATAATTCTAGTATCTCTACTTATAATTCTAGTACCTATATTTGTATTCCTAAACAATACAGTTAACTGCATTTGTTTTTAAACTATTTACAAATAGAATCATGTTGCACGTAATCTTTTGTGACTTGGTTCTAAGGTATGACTAATGTATTTGTGAGATTCATACATATTGATGGAGGCAGGAGCTGTTTGTAGCGTGGTTTTTTCCCTTAGCTATTTGAACTAGTTTTTTGTTCCATAAGTAAACACACAATGATATCTACTGCACTACTGAGGATACTTGAACTTTTTTTCTATCTTGGGGTTAATATGAATAATCTTATATATATGCTTCCTACTTCACATAGTCACACATTTCTCTATGTCTAAAGCAATGGCTGACCCTCAAAGTATGATTCCTGGACAAGCAGCACCAACATCCCACCCCCCCACCCCTCAGCCCACTCCTGGCCGGAACTTGTTAAAAATGCAAAGCAAACTATCAGGCTCCACCCCATTCCTATTTAATCAGAAACTCTAAGGGTGGCCCCAACAGTTGGGTTTAACAAGCCCTCCAGATGACTTTGATGCATACTCAAGAACCATTAGTCTAGGGTAAACGCCTAAGAGTGAGTGGTATTGCTGGTTACAGGATATCCTATTATTTTCCAAAGGATTTTCCCCCCAATTTACATTCCCATCCATCAGTGGAAGACAGTTCAGACTGCTTCATAGCCTCACCAACGTTTAATATTGTCAGATGTTTTCATTTCTGCCAATCTACTTTATATGAAATGGTCTCTCATTGTATTTTTAATTTCTATTCCCCTAATTGTTAACAAGATTAAGGGTCATTTCATATGTTTATTAATCATTTAAATTTTTTTTTAATTCAAATGCCTGCTCAGGATTTTTTGCCCTTTTTCCAATTTGGTGTTCTGTCTTTGTCTTAGTAATCCATAGGAATTCTTTATGTATATTTTTCATACCAGTTCCTTCTTTACATATTGTAGTAGGTAGCCTCTAAACTGGCTCCCAGTGATCCTCACCCTCCTAGTAGTAGTGCCTTGTACAAACTCCCCTTGAATGTAAGCTGGAGTTATTGCCTTGCTTCTAACAAAAAGAATATGGCAGAAGTGATGGGGTGCCACTTCCAAGACTAAAATACTGTGGTTTCCATCTTGGGTGTTTTCTCTTACTCCCTTCTAGAAAGCCAGCTCTGAGGCCTGCTACATCCACATGAGGGAGCACAAAGCAGTCAAGCCTTCAAATGACTGCAGCCATTGACTGATTACAGCCTCAAGGCCCTAAGCCAGAACAATCCAATTAAGCCACTCTCAGATTCCTGACCCACAGAACTGTGAGAGAAATGTTATTTCAAACTGCTAAGTCTTAGGTAATTACACAACAATAGATAACTAATAGTGTGTTATAAATGTCTTCTATTCCTTGCCTTGCCTTTTCAGTGTCTTAATGGGGCTTAATGAATAGAAGTTTCTATTTTCAATGTAGTCAAATTTGTCCATTTTTTATGGCTAGTTTTTTGAGTCTTAAGAAATTCTTCTCTGCCTTAAATAATGCCCCTTTATTTTTCTAAAAGCTTTCAGGGTTTCCCCTTTTGTATTTAATCTTTAACCTACAAGAAATTGATTTTTATGCATAACAGATGGGGAAGTCTAGCTTCATTTATTTAATATGGTAGGTATTGTTCCAGCAAGTGTATCCTTTCCCAGCTAATCTGCCACAAGAGCAGGTGTCCCTCCACCTACCCCTATGTAAGAATATAAAATTCATCCACATTATTTAGTATTACCTGCCATTTTGTTATTCATCTCCTCTTTCTGTTGTTGTTTTTTGTTTGCTTGTTTGTTTAAGACTAAGACTTGCTCTGTCGCCCAGGCTAGAACGCAATGGCACAATCTCAGCTCACATTCATCTCCCGGATTCAAGTGATTCTTGGGCCTCAACCTCCCGAGTACCTGGGATTACAGGCGTGCACCACCACAGCCAGCTGATTTTGGTATTTTTAGTAGAGACGGGGTTTCACCATGTTGGCCAGGCTGGTCTCGAACTCCCGGCCTCAAGTGATCCACCCGCCTTGGCCTCCCAAAGTGCTGAGATTACAGCCATGAGCCACTGCACCCGGGTCCCTTTTCCTTTTATAAGTCCCTCAGACGCTCCACAGGCTGGGCCTAAAAACCCATGCCTGTGAGACCCTCAAGGTCATCCTCCCTCTCTCCTCAGTTGGGTAACTGCTCTTTGGACAGCACTCAGCAGTAGATTCTCCTCCTCCTTTCTAACAAAGCCATAGTCCAACTGACATAATATTAAAGATCTATTATAAGCAAAGCCTGTCTATTTCTAAGCTTCCTATGTTAAAAGAAATTAATAGAAACTAATTAAAGTTTGTATGAAAAAATATGATCAAGAAAAATTGTAAATACAAATATCAGTTAATAAAATTAGTGTTGTAAGTTTGTTGGTAGTCCCAGTACTTAACCTGTATTTCAGCAAGTGTTCTATTCAAAACCCTAGATACCACTATAAGCGGATCTGAATGTGAGCTTTGGCTGGGAGCCAGATCTCACATTCACCAAGGTAATAACCAGGATGAGCAGTGCCTACTACAGAACATTAAAAATTTGCCAAGTGGAAAAAGGAATTAAAGAAGTCTTCCTACCTTATTGTTTTTAAAGTATATTTTGGCTATTCTTGCCTCTTTAAAACTTCCATAGAAATTGTTGAATCAGGTTGTTAGGTTCCATAGAAAAACCTACAGGAATTTGCATTTGGATTTCAATAAATCCACTACCAATTTGAGAAATACTAACATTTTTAACATACTCAGTCTTCCAATCCACACTCAGTACATGGTGTGTACCATTTATTTAGGTGGTCTGTCTCTAAATAAGGTTTAATTACTCTTCTTTATAAATATTTTGTATATCTGAAGTATTTAAAATTCAGTTTAAGTATCTCCTTTCCTAGGAAATCTGTCTTCCATCCCCTAAAAGCATATTGAATTATGCTCCTTTTCTGTGATTCTTCTGCATCTGGGGCACACTTTCATCGCAGTACACTGTCCTTAATTCTTTATTTATTTATCTACTTCTACCACTTAACTGTAAGCTCCTTGAAGACAGACTATCATTCATTTCTATATCCCAGTGCCTAGCATACAACTCAGCACAAAGGTGCTAAATATTTATTTTTTATGCTTAAAGGAATGAGTAAATTTAACCAATGACTGTAAAGTATAAACTGTACAGGCACGCTTCATTTTATTGTGCTTTGCTTTACTGCTCTTAGCGGATAATGGTTTTTGTTTGTTTGTTTTTTACAAACTGAAGGTTGGTGGCAACCCAGCATCGAGCAAATCTGTTGGCACCATTTTTCCAACAGCATATGCTCACTTCATGTCCCTGTTACATTTCAATAATTCTCATAGTATTTCAAACTTTTGCTTTAAAAGCTGTCTATTTTGGTGTTCTGTGATCTTCGATGTTACTATTGTAATTGTTTTGGGGTGCCACAAACCACACCCATATAAGGCAGTGAACTTATTCCATAAATGTTGTGTGTGTTCTCACTGCTCCACTGACCAGCTACTGCCCTATCCCTTCTTGGGCCTCCTATTCCCTGAGATTTCAATATTAAAATCAGGCCAATTTAAAACCCTACAATGACTTCTAAGTGTGCAAGTGAAACCAAGAGTCACATGTCTCTCTCTTGAAACCAAAAGCTAGAAATGATTAAGCTTAGTGAAGTAGGCATGTTGAAAGGCAGGCCTCTTGTACCAAACAGCCAGATTGTAAATGCAAAGGCAGAGTTTTTGAAGGAAACTACAAGTACTACTCCAGTGAATACATGAATGATAAGAAAGCAAAACAGGCCGGGCACTACGGCTCATGCCTGTAATCCCAGCATTTTCAGAGGCCAAGGTGGGAGAATTGCTTGAGGCCAGAAGTTTGAGACCAGCCTAGTCAACAGAGTGAGACCCTCTAAGAATTAAAAGAAAAATAGTTTAAGAAAAGCAAGCAAGCAAAACAACCTAATTGCTTATATAAAGAAAGTTTTAGTGATCTGGATAGAAGATCAAACCAGCCACAACATTTCCCTAAGTCAATGGGTTGGCTTCAAAGCTTCAAAGGACAGGATGACTGTTTTTTTTTTGTTTTGTTTTTGTTTTTTTGAGATGGAGTTTCGCTCTTTTTGCCCAAGCTGGAGTACAATGGCATGATCTCGACCCACCGCAACCTCTGTCTCCCGGGTTCAAGCGATTCTCCTGCCTCAGCCTCCCGAGTAGCTGGGATTACAGGCATGCACCACCACGCCTGGCTAATTTTGTATTTTTTTAGTAGAGACAGGGTTTCTCCATGTTGGCCAGGCTGGTCTGGAACTCCCGGCCTCAGGTGATCCGCCCACCTCAGCCTCCCAAAGTGCTGGGATTACAGGTGTGAGCCACCGTGCCCGGCCTAGGACAGGATGACTCTTGTTAGAGGCTGATGCAGCTGGTGACTTTAAGTTGAAGCCAATGCTCATTTATCATTCCAAAAATCCTAAGGCCTTTGGAATTCTGCAAAATTTACTGTCTGTGCTCTGTAAATGGAACAATGAAGCCTGGATGACAGCATATTCTTTTACAGCATAGTTTACTGAATATTTTAAGCCCACTGTTGAGACCCACTGCTCAGAAAAAAAGATTCCTTCTAACACATTACTACTCATTGACAATGTGCCTGGTTACCCAAGAGCTCTGATGGACAGCTACAGGAAGATTAATGTTTTCTCACCTGCTAACACATAAATCTTGCAACCCATGGATCAAGAAGTAATTGTGACTTTCAACACTCCTTATTTAAGAAGTACCTTTCATTGGGCTATAGCTGCCATAGATATCGTTATTACTCTGATGGATCTGGGCAACATTAATTGAAAGCCTTCTGCAAAGAATTCACCTTTCTCAATGCCATTAAGAACATTTGTAATTTATGGGAGGAGGTAAAACTGGCAACATTAACAGGAGTTTGGAAGAAGTTGATTCTAACCCTCATGGATGACTTTGAGTTCAAAACTTCAATGGAGGAAGGAACTGCAGGTGTGGTAGAAGCAGCAAGAGAACTACAGTTAGGAGTGGAACAAAGATGTGACTGAATTGCTACAATATCATGATGAAATTTGAACAAATGGGAAGTTACTTCTTACGGATGAGTCAAAAAAGTGGTTTCTTGACATGAACTCTACTCTTGCCGAAGATGCTGTGAGCAAACACTGTTAAAATGACAGCAAAGGATTTAGAATATTACATAGAATTAGTTGATGAAGCACGGGCAGATCTGAGAGAACTGACTCTAATTTTAAAAGTAGTTCGACTGTGGTTCAAATGCTACCAGACAGCATCACCTGGTACAGAGAAATCTTTTGTGAAAAGAAGTCAACTGATGCCGCAAACCTCACTGTTGTCTTAAGAAACTGGCATAGCCATCCTATCCTTCAGTAACCACCAGAGATGAGCCAGCAGCCATCAACATCGAGGCAAGACCATCCACAGCAAAACAATTATGACTCACTGAAGGATCAAATGATTGTGAATTTCCCAGTAGATCTAGAAGTTTAATGAAACTCTAGCTCAGTTATTTTTTTTTTCAATCAAGAATCTTTCATAGGTGGTAGGTATTTCTTTTTTGGGGGAGGCAGAGAGGGGTGTCAAGAAACTTCGTATCTAAAGACATAACATTTGATTCTCTCACTTTCAATGGTCTAAGATATATCAAGTTGTGGAATTTGATCAATCAAAAATTTTTAATCATCTAGTTCAAGGTATTTTCTAACTTCCATTGTGATTTCTTCTTTGATGCATGGATTATTATTTTTTTTTTAGAGGGAGTCTTGCTCTCTCAGACTGGAGTGCAATGGCACGATCTCGGCTCACTGCAACCTCTGCCTCCTGGGTTCAAGCAATTCTTCTGTCTCAGCCTCCCAAGTAGCTGGGACTACAGGCGTGCACCACCACGCCCAGCTAATTTTTGTATTTTTAGTGGAGACGGGGTTTCACCATGTTGGCCAGGCTAGTCTCAAACTCCAGCCCTTGTGATCCGCCCACCTTGGCCTCCCAAAGTGCTGGTATTACAGGTGTGAGCCACTGCGCCTAACCAGTATTTATACTGGTTATTATTTCCAAGTATTAATTATTTCCAAGTATTAATATTTGCTCAATTTCTAACATATGAAGCTTTAAAAATTACTCTATTGATAGAGATCTTTAATGAAAATGCATCATGGACAGAAAAAAATGCTTTTTTGGTTTCAATCCTTTGAAATTTGTTGAAACTTGTTTTACAACATATTACTCAGTCAATTTTCCCCCCAAAATCCTACATGCTTGAAAATAATGTGTAGCCTGCCACTGTTGGGTAGAATGGGTTCTATACACCCACTGGGTTAAACTTGTTCATTGTGTTACACAAATATTTTATATCCTAACTAACCTGTCTGCTTCTTATACCAGTTACTTAAAGAGCTGTTTTAAAATACCCCATTAAGACTGCAAAATTTGTCTATTTCTTGTAGTTTTGTTTAACTTTTGCTATAAATATTCTAAAGCTATATTTCAGGTTATACTAAGGCTATTAAATCTTCACAGTGAATTGGTCATTTTATCATTTGAAGTGACTCTTTTGCCAATAATGCTTTCTGCCTTACTGTCCACCTTTGATATTAACTGTACCATACTGTCTGTTAGAATATGCATGGTATGTCTTATTGTGATTACTACTTTTGATCTTCTTTATTCTTAGGTTTCAGATATGTTTCTCATAAACCCCATATAACTGAATTTTTTTGGAAATTCAGTGTAACAATCTTTGGCTTTTAACTGAATAATTTAATCCATTTTGTATTTAATGTAGCTGGTGACATGTTTAGATTTAAATCTACCCATCTTACTTTGTGCTACTTGTCCTACTGGTTCTTTCTTTTCTTCACTTCTTTGGGATTAATTTTTATTAATCATTTGTTCTCTTCTGTTGGTTTAGAAGTTAAAAGTCTGGTTTCTACATTTTTAGAAGATAACTTAGAAATTAAAACATATAATTTACCAAGGTCAAGTCAATTAATACTTTCTACCTTTCTCTCTGACAATACAAAGGTCTTAGAACCCTGCCTTCACCTGTCATATATTTTATTTTTTTGAGACAGGGTCTCAGTCTGTCGCCCAGGCTGGTGTGTGGTGGCACGACCAAGGATCACTGCAGCCTCAACCTCTTGGGCTCAAGCGATCCTCTCCTGGGCTCAAGCGATCCTCTCACCTCAGCCACCTGAGTAGCTGGGGCTATGGGCATGCACCACCACACCCAGCTAATTTTTATATTATTTGTAGAGACGGGATTTCACTATGTTGCCCAGGCTGGTCTCAAATTCCTGGGCTCAAGCAATCTGCCCGCCTCAGCCTCTCAAAGTACCATGCCCAGCTTCCTGTCACATATTTTAATTAAGGTCTTACTAGTACTTTATATAGTCAATGTTTCTTTTAATACATCCACATATTTGCCACTCTCTTTGCTCTTCATTCCATTTTGCAACTCAGACTTTTATCTGGAATCTTTCTGCCTAAAGTATTAACGTATACTTCATAATTTCCTTTAGAAAGAGCTGATGGAGTTTGTTCAACTAAGTATTTTACCCTCATTCTTGAGGGATAATTTTTTGCTAATTACAGAATTCTAGATTGGCAGTTATTTTGAGAATATATATAATTTTCTGTTGAAAAGTCAACCATAGTTGCTTCTTTGAAAAACATCTTTTTTTCTCTCTGGCTACTTTCAAGACTTTTCTCCTTGTATCTGGGTTTATGCAGTTTTCCTATGATTTGTCTGGGTGTAGATTTCTATTTATATTGCTAGAAATTCATTAAGCTTCTTAAATCAATCAACTGGTTTCTCATTGGATCTATAAAATTTTCAGCCAGAAATATCTTTTGAAATATTACTTCTGTACCATTCTTTCTCCTCTCTTTCCAGAGCTCTGATTAAATAAATTAGATGTTATTCTGTCTTCCATGTCTCTTTACCTCTCTTCAATATTTTCTTTTTTATTCTGTGCTACATTCTAAACAGTTTCTTCTGCCTTGTCTTCCAGGCAATGAACTCTTTCTTCAGCTAAGCATAATCTCTTAGGTATATTTGTTAAAGTGTTCACTTCTAGAATTTCTATTTGGTTTTTGGCAAATCTATTAAGTTGGGTATTTTTTCCCCCTTTTCTTTTTTGAGACAGAGTCTTGCACTGCCACCCAGGCTGGAGTGCAGTGGCGCGATCTCAGCTCACTGCAAGCTCCACCTCCAAGGTTCACGCCATTCTCCTGCCTCAGCCTCCCGAGTAGCTGGGACTACAGGTGCCTGCCATCACGCCCAGCTAATTTTTTGTACTTTTAGTAGAGGCGGGGTTTCACTGTGTTAGCCAGGATGGTCTCAATCTCCTGACCTCGTGATCCGTCCGCCTCAGCCTCCCAAAGTGCTGGGATTACAGGCGTAAGCCACCGTGCCCAGCCTTTTTTTTCTTTTTTCTGAGACAGTTTCTCATTCTGTTGCCTAGGCTGGAGTACAGTGTTGCACAATCATACATCACTGCAGCCTCAAACTCCTGGGCTCAAGCTGGTCCCAAATTCCTGGCCTCAAGTGACCCTCCCACCTCAGTCTCCCAAAGTATTGGGATTATAGGCATGAACCAAAGTCACTTTTTTTTTTTTTTTTTTTTTGAGACAGAGTTTCACTCTTGTAGCCCAGGCTGGAGTGCAGTGGTACCATCTCGGCTCACTACAATCTCCACCTCCCAGGTTCAAGTGATTCTCCTGCCTCAGCCTCCTGAGCAGCTGGCATTACAGGCGCACGTCACCACACGTGGCTGTTTGTATTTTTAGTAGAGACGAAGTTTCACCATGTTGGTCAGGCTGATCTTGAACTCCTGACCTCAGGTGATCCACCTGCCTTGGCCTCCCAAAGTGCTGGGATTACAGGTGTGAGCCACTGTGCCTGGCCCTAAGTCACTTTATAAGAGTCTTTTGTTTTTCAAGTTTGTCTCCAATTCTTTAAATTTAACAGTGATTGTTTTAAATCCATCCGATATTTGCAACATTTGAAGATTTTATAGATCTATTTCTGCTCTCTTCTTATTCACAGTGCCAACTGGATGCATGCTTGGTTATTATTTTTCCTCTGTAAAAACTTACTTTTAGGTATATATACATAAAGAAACGTACACAAATTTTAATTACATTGCTGAAAGAATTCTACATATATATTACATATTACATATCTCTCAGGTACTTTTGCTTGCTAATTTTTTAATTTTTACTATGTTTGACTACTTGTGACAATGTACTGTTCACTGTCCTTGAAAAATTACTGGAAGCAATTCCCTAGAATGAAAGGCCTTTCTCCACACGTGATTTGCCTTTCCATCTGCCAGGCCATGGAAGTAATACTAGTCTGAAACCAGTAACCATGATAAATGGCTGGAGGGTCATTTATCATGGAGGGTCCCTGGACCACCCAGACAGAGCAAATCCTCAAGGCAAATCATTGTGAAGGCTAAAACTGTGGTCACAACTTGAAAGGTTTATTTTTCTTAATTTCCTTTTCCTCCTCCTGCTCCATTCAACCTTCCCTACAATCACATGGATATGGGAGTGTGTAGACAGTTTACTTGTTTCACCCTTAACCTAACAATAGAGTCATTGGGGTCCCATCTAAAACTGAGGTTATTCTTTTTGACTGTCACTTTAGATGAACTCTAGGCCTTGATTTCTGTCCTCTTCCCCCCAATGGTCCACACCAAAACCAAAGCCCAACTTGTACAGATTGGCAACTGCCCTTAGGGCAAAAGCTACTTCATCCACTTATTTATTTGGATTCTTGTTTATTCCTAGAATTTGGCCTGGCAGCTCCCCACTATCTTTTCAGCTCTGCAATTGCTCTAAGTTTTCTTTTCTTTTTTTTTTTTTAATACTGTTTCCAAGAATTTTAGTTGTTTTCATCAAAAAGATTCATCTGAATAACCCAGTCCTCCAATACTGCAAACAGAAATCAATTTCTCCTTTTTACAACAACTATTTTGTACATTCTCTATACTACCCTTAAATGTAATTCAGAGGCTGGGCACAGTGGTTCATGCCTGTAATCCCAGCACTTTGGGAGGCCAAGGAGGGCAGATCACCTGAGGTCGGGAGTTCGAGACAAGCCTGACCAACATGGAAAACCCCCGTCTCTACTAAAAATACAAAATTAGCCAGGCATGGTGGCACATGCCTGTAATCCCAGCTACTTGGGAGGCTGAGGCAAGAGAATTGCTTGAACCCGGGAGGCGAAGGTTTTGGTGAGCACGCCATTGTACTCCACCCTGGGCAACAAGAGCAAAACTCCGTCTCAAAAATAAAAATAAAAAATAAATGTAATTCAGAGATAATCTACTTTAGTGCAATTTTGTAATATTTAGGCAATTACTATAATAAATATCATATTGATGGTACTTTGTACATATATACAACAAGCACTGTGACTGTGGCAGTTACAACTGCAGACTGAAGAGTATTTGGGTCACCAATACAGCACAAGTGACACTGCCATCAATTACGTGATTTTCTAAAGGGGTGGAGTACTTCTGATAAAGTTCTGAACAAAAACTTTAACATTCCTCCAATATTGTGGTAACTGAATTCCTGAAAATCTTAGTGTATATTAAAGGTGCCTCAGTTACAGTGAGCCTAGATGGTGCCACTGCATTCCAGCCTGGGCAACAAGAGTGAAACTCTGTTTCAAAACAACAACAACAACAAAGTGCCTCATACATAAAGTGGAGTTACTGTCTATGCTCAGATCATTATGATCACTTTTCTTTTTAACCTACATCATCAAAGTCCAGCAAGTCATTCTAGGTCATGTGGTGATTTGGAACAATTCTTAAACGTGCAAACTGTCCTGAACATTGTGGGATGGCTGACTTCCCTGATCCTTTCTCATTAAATGCTAATAGTGTCCTCTTCCTCCATCTTTGTAACAACCAAAATACCTCCGAGTATTTCATCTCATTGCATACAACATAAAGTGCACTTTTTTGTCAGCCTATCACTTTTTCCTACAATCCAGTCCCACCTAATTTTGTCAAATTTTATTTCATACAATTTGCTCAACTATAATCAGCTCATTGTTTCTTAACCAAAACCAACATATGTATTTCCAACTCCAACTCTTTGCAAATTCTATTCCCACTGCCTATTACATCCTTTTGTCTTCCTTCTACCTACCTAAATTAAACCTTAACTTCCATCAAGACCTCACTAGCCCATAACAAGCTGCCATGTCTTCTTGATCTGTCATCCACTTTGGTGCTTAATCACGTGCTGCCATATGCATGCTTTGTCTCTTCAATTAACAGTGTTATTGTTTAGAAGACTTTTTTCCCCTCCAAATGAAATCCCAAGCACAATTCCAATATATTAATTTATGAAGTAGAACTGCTTTGTCTGAAACAGAAATTGCCCACCTACCCCCACAAACCAGAGGCTGGCCACTTGAGTTTCTTTCTTACCATCCCCAGTTCTCAGACCAGTCCTTGAGGTAATCTTGTAACACTCAATTTTTTCAGTCCTAAAGGGGAAAAAGTACACTTTTTTTTGAGAGGATCTAGCTCTGTCACCCAGGCAGGAGTGCAGTGGTGTGATCATGGCTCACTGCAGCCGTGAACTGGGCTCAAGCAATCCTCCCGCCCTCAGCCTCCCAAGTAGCTGAGACTACATGTGGATGCCACCACACTCAGCTAATTTTTTGTAGAGACAGGGGCTCGCTATGTTGCCCAGGCTGATCTCAAAGTCCTGGCTTCAAGCAATCCTCCCGCTTCAGCCTCCCAAATTGCTGGGATTACAGACGCCAGCCACCACATCCAACCAAAACGCTAACTTCACAGGACTGAAGAACTCAGTGCTGTGTAAATCAATATAATCTTGAAAACAAACTGAAAAGCCATGGTTAAAGACAGAAATCTAGAGAAGAAAACTGCCATATTCTAGGTGAGTGATAACTATGCAGACTAAGAGTACTGAAAAAGAATTTGGTCATTTAAGTATTAGTACTATTGTTAAGCAATGAGAGAATAAGTATGAATCCCACACACTCTTGACTTTGAAGGGGTCTAGAACTGCACTGATTAAACAGCCATTAGCTATCAGGCTAGTTAATTTTAAATTAATTAAAATGAAATAAAATTTAGTTCCTCAGTCCTGCTATGCAAATTTTAAGTGCACAGTAGCCACATAGATATGGCTACTGTCTACCACATTAAGATGACACTGAACATTTCCATCATCACAGAAAGTATGACTGAACAGTGCAGGTCTAGAGAAAAAGAAATACCTATCAACAAAAAAAACCACAATATGATATAGTGAGTAAAACAAGGTAAACTCTGGGATTCTACAAAAGCACAAAGCAGAGGCATCAAACTAGGACTTGGAAAGAGGTTAAGAAAAGCTTCCTACAATAAATGGTAGGTGAGGTAAGTCTGGAAGGTTTGGAGGGTGGGGAGGGGGAGGAAATCTGTATTTCAGGTGGTAGGGAAAACATGAGCAAAGACAAGTCAAATTTGGAGAGTGTTTGAAAGAAAGTAATGATGAGGTTATGTTATTCTACATAGAAAAACCAGTAAGTATTCGATATAGAAAAGATGAAGAAAAGTTTTTTAAAAGAAAAGTAGTTACCAGACCACTCCAAATTTAGCCTACATTCATGGCAGGATAGCGGCAGGTACTTCATGAAGGAGTAATAACTCATGTTCTATTTCCCAATGATTCCATGTTTGAGTCCAAATGAAAATGACTCATATTGAGTGTTTAAATTGCCTGGGCAAGTTACATTTAACTCTGATCTGAAGATCAGTACCAAAAAGTTAGGAGACCCATAATGCTGTCTAGACAACTCATAAAATAACTTAATATTGCCATTAGCCTGTAGTCCTGGCTACTCGGGAAGCTGAGGTGAGAAAATCACTTGAGCCCAGGAGTTGGAGGCTGCAGTGAGCTATGACTGTGCCACTGCACTCCAGCCTGGGTAGCAGAGTAAGACCCCCATCTCTTAAAAGAAAAAAAATTGCCCATTAATTTTACTATTTGTCTCCAGTTCATTTATGCTCCCATACTGCTGCGGAGCTACTTTCACATATCCCGAATCCTCATTCTCGGCTGATAACCTCACGTCTTACTTCACCGAAAAAAACCAAAGCAACTGCAAGAGAACGTGTACAGACTCCACCAATCACATCGACTTTCCTAGCAGCATTTCTATCCACATACTCTGCTTAATGGCTTATTATCATAAAGTATAGATGCTCCTATAGAAAGCCAATCCTTCCTATTTATACACTAAATCCCTTTCCCTCTTACCTCTTCTAAGACAGTGCTTTAGCAATTCTTATCTCTCCCTCCTGAAATGTTTTACTCTCTAATGGCTCATTCCTATCATCATACGCCCTTATTTTTCTTATCATTAAAAATTTATTGACCCCACTTTCCTCATTAGCTCTGGCCCCATTTCTCTGTTCCCCTTTACAGGATAATTCCTCACCATCTTTACTTCCCCTCCTCCTCTTTCTTAAAATCACTTCAATCAAAACATCTCCTTCAATATTTCACCTAATTTTTGTATTTTTAGTAAAGACACGGTTTCACCATGTTGGCCAGGCTGGTTTCGAACTCCTCACCTCGGGTGATCTGCCCGCCTCAGCCTCCCAAAGTGCTGGGATTACAGGCGTGAGCCACCACGCCCCGACGAATCTACTTTCAAAACATCCAAAATCTGACTACTTCTCAGTATTTCTGCTATCACCAATATGGCCTAGATAACTGAAAGAGATCCTTCCCTAATCCCCTAGTTTCTACCTTGCCCCAGCAACTCTGGCCTCCTGCTGTTTCTTAAATAGGCAAGGCACATTCCTGACACAGAACCTTTGAACTAATTGGTTTATCTGAAATGCCTCCTCTTCCTTTCTCAAATTTTTGTTCAAATGCCCCCTTCTCAAGTGAGGCCTACCCTGAACTCCCTATTTAAATTGCTACCTACCCCCATCCCAGCCCTAACCTGTTTAACTTTCATTGCTCCATAGTACTTATTACCTTTGAACATACTATATAATTTCCTTTCTGTACGTCTAAGGTTTCTCAGCCCCATCCCCCAATACACACACACACCTCCACTGGACAGTAGCTACATAAGGGTAGAGACCTTTGTTTTGTTTTCAAGTGTACTACTAAGCACCTAGATCACTACCTGGCATATAGCAGGCACTCAAATATTTACTGAATACATGAATACCTGTTGTCCTATGAAACGACTCAATACAAAAGTCACCAATGTAGTTTTGGATGAATGACAAAGCAAATGTTGATCACAGCTTTTTTTTTTTTTTTTTTTTTTTTTGAGACAGAGTCTCGCTCTGTCGCCAGGCTGGAGTGCAGTGGCGCGATCTTGGCTCACTGCAACCTCCGACTCCCTGATTCAAGCGATTCTCTTGCCTCAGCCTCCAGAGTAGCTGGGATTACAGGCACGTGCCACCAGGCCCAGCTAATTTTTTGTATTTTTAGTAGAGATGGGGTTTCACCATGTTGGCCAGGATGGTCTCAATCTCCTGACCTCATGATCCACCTGCCTCGGCCTTTCAAAGTGCTGGGATTACAGGCGTGAGCCACTGCGCCCGGCCAACCACAGCTTTTAAATACCAAAACACAAGTCATAATTACCAGTTTTCCTATAAATGGAACAGTCTTTCTACCGTTATTAAGAAAGTTTACCTCTTTCCCATGAATCATCAGTCAGTCCCACATTAAGAACTGCCAAAAGTGTTTAACTAGAGCCCTGTGCTAAGCATATTATTGAACATTCAAAAAAAAAAAAACAACAAAGACTTCTGAAAGGAAATTTTTACATATATAGTATTTATCTTTTGTCTTAAAAATCAACAGAAAACACTACTATAATTTTGTGACAGCTTTCACATATTCATCATTTCACTTTATTTTCATAGCACCCCTATGATCTACTGGAAGTTCAGTGCATACCACAAGGAGGGGGAGGAGGATCAAGAGATGCCAGTGAAAGGCAAGCATTCAACTGAGTTCTCATGTATAATGAAACTTACTTGAGATTGTGTGACTTACTGTTAGTATTAGAAGGCATGTGCAGGAAGAATATGAGTGGAATATCATCAATGTTAGAGGCAATCTTGTAAAAACTAAAGGGAGATGAACATTTTCTGTGGCTCTAGAATAGGAATATAAAGACTACTCTGAATCATAATCTTCCCTATTTGATGTTCTCTGACACTATTCCCATGGAAGTAAATATTAATGTGTGTAAAACAAAAAATGTTCTGAGTTATTTAGGAGTAATTATCAATAGTACTTTATCTTTTTACGGTAAAAAAAGTTATAAAGGCAATGACTGCTTGCTAGTCACAGAAAAGATGGGATATTTTTATGATGGGAATTAAGTCACCTTCATAAAACATTACCAGAAATTAGGCTAACAAGAGCTCTATAAAAATAATCAGCCAGGCACGGTGGCTCACACCTGTAATCCCAGCACTTTGGGAGGCCGAGGCAGACAGATCATGAGGTCAGGAGATCGAGACCATCCTGGCTAACACGGTGAAATGCCATCTCTACCAAAAATACAAAAAAATTAGCCGGGCATGGTGGCACGCGCCTGCAGTGCCAGCTACTCTGGAGGCTGAGGCAGGAGAATCTCTTGAACCCGGGGGGGTGGGGGGCGGAGGCTGCAGTGAGCCGAGATCACACCACTGCACTCCAGCATGGATGACAGAGCGAGACTCCGTCTCCAAAAAAAAAAAAAAAAATACCTACTTAAGACTTAATTACAATTTTATTGCTGACACTAACAATCCCCTTTAATATTAAAAATACATCTATAAGCCAAAATACAAATTTATTTTGCAAAATAAATGGTACAAGGTAAAAAATACAGTTTAAAAATATCAAGTCAATTGAGAAACAACCCCAAGCAGTACATTAACTGTTTAAAATACTCTAAAGTGACTAATTCAAAGTATCCTAACATTTTATTTCAATTAACCAGTTCTAAAACTATAAAGTAAAAATTTTCTGGTGTTATTAACTTAAAGGTTACATATTTAGTGCAAGAAAAAATATAAAACAAAAGTATTCCCCAACTTAAATATAATTAAAGTATCTTTTTTTTTTTTGAGACGGAGTTTCCCTCACTCTTGTTGCCCAGGCTGGAGTGCAATGGCGCAATATCGGCTCACTGCAACCTCTGCCTCCCAGGTTCAAGCAATTCTCCTGCCTCGGCCTCACAAGTAGCTGGGATTACAGACATGCGCCACCATGCCTGGCTAATTTTTTGCATTTTTAGTAGAGACGGGGTTTCTCCATGTTGGTCAGGCTGGTCTCGAACTCCTGACCTCAGGTGATCCACCCATCCTGGCCTCCCAAAGTGCTGGGATTACAGGCATGAGCCACCGTGCCCAGCCTAATTAAAGTATCTTTTAAAGATATCCACACTTCTTTACTTTTTAAAAACAGATTAATTTTGGAACAATAGTTAAAAATAGTCTGCCAAGATATTGTATTACTCTCTCCCTGGAAGTGCAGTTTCAAAATCGGCAAGGTGAGGCTGGGTGTGGTGGCTCATGCCTGTAATCCCAGCACTCTGGGAAGGATCGCTTGAGCCCAGGAGTTCGAGACTAGCCTGAGCAACACAGCATCTCTACCAAAAAAAAAAAAAAAACCCAAGGTTTTTTTTTAAAAACTGCAAGGTGACCCAACAAAACTGGAACAATACTCCTTGCAACATGGTCAAAAGCTTAGTCAGTTTCTACCTTCCCAATTGTCACCTGACCCTCTACTGGTCAAGTATTCCACACTTCCTCTCTAGAAACATGTTTCCTGGTATTTTGTTTTTAAATTATTAAATGAAAATCATGATGAGAAACATCATTTTACACTGTAGGGATAATTCCCTGGGCTAACCAGTAAAAAGCTATCAGTGCAGTTTAAAACAAAGTACAGGGGCCCTATGGGCCCCACTGAAAAAGGTAGAAATATGACCAACTACTACCATATGCCTTTCCTTAGCAAGAAACATGATTTAATGATGCCTCTAAGATTAATAAAGATACTAATTCTGAAATATCACAGAACATGACATAGGTTTCAAATGGAAGAACTCTTCTAATGACGATGGAGAATAACACATTGTAAACTAGTATCTTTCACAACCTAATTGACACTTTCGGTGACTTTTTTTGGTGAATAAACACTTAACATATTCACTTTCCCCTATACACATTTTGATTACACCTCATAATTTTGCAACATGGTAAAAAGGACGTGATTGACTTTTCTGTGCAACCTACTAGAATATGTCCTTTATTTCTTATAAGGAAATTAATTTTCATTGCAACTTTTACCTGCCACTTTTCATGAACCTCACCACCACATAATTCAAGACAGAGATATATTAACTATATACTGAAGTCTTAAGTATTTGGGGGTAGAAGACACCTTTGAAAACCTAAATAAAATTATGGGTCTTCTCCTTCCAAAAGTATGGTAACACAAGAAATTAAAAAGTCAAAGTTCTAAAAATCTTCTCAACTGGACCTACCTGGTTTTAAATTTAACTATAAAGCTATCGTAATTAAGGTAGTGGGGTATCAGCCTAAGAAAACACATACAGATCAATAAAACAGTAGAGTCCAAAACTCACAAACATAAGCAACTGAATTCAATAAAAGTGCCAAGGTGATTCAAAAGAAATTTGATAAATGTGAAACAACTGGACATCCATATGTAAAATAATGAATGAACCTTAACCACTGCTTCACAATTGCTGGAGTGCAATGGCGCGATCTCGGCTCACTACAACCTCCCTCTCCCGGGTTCAAGTGATTCTCCTGCCTCAGCCTCCCAAGTAGCTGGGATTGCAGGCGCCCACCACCATGCTCGGCTAATTTTTTATTTTTAGTAGAGAGGGGGTTTCACCATGTTGGCCAGGCCAGTCTCGAACTCCTGACCTCAGGTGATCTGCCCTCCTTGGCCTCCCAAAGTGCTGAGATTACAGGTGTGAGCCACCATGCCCGGCCCCACTGATATGACTTTTATATGACTCCATTTATATGACTTTCTGGAAAGGGCACAACTAGAGATCAGACCAGTGTTTGCCAGGGGCTGAGGGTAGAAGATGAAACTGAGTGCAAAGAGGAACTAGGAGCTGGGCTTGGTGCATGCCTGTAGTCCTAGCTACTTGGGAGGCTGAGGCTGGAAGATTGCTTGAGCCCAGAGTTCAAGTCCAGCCTGGGCAATACAGTGAAACTCCACCACTCTCTCCCTC